>NC_133896.1:52098561-52403395 GCF_964199755.1 Larus michahellis | reverse complement strand
ATCTATGGAATAAAGAATGTAAAATGATGATTCCTTTCTTGAATCATCTTCAGTTTTTTTAATATCTTCACCCCCATTAGTGTATCTGTATTTTCTTCAGGAGACCATGTCCACGAACGTAAAGGACAAGAGGGTGAATGAAGGAATCAGCATGGATTTACCAAGACTAAATTGTACTTGGCTAACCTGACTGCCATCTGTGATAAGAACATGAGTCAACAGTGTGCCATCAGAGCAGAGAAGGTTAAAAGTATACATGGCCAGCAAGTTGAGGGAAGTATGTATTCACCTCTATTCAGAGAGGTGTACAGTTCTGGACTCCACAATAGAAGACACAGGCAAACTGGAGCAAATCCAGCAGAGAGACACCAAGATCATTAGGAGGCTGGAGCACTGACATACAAGAAGTTGAAAGAGCTGTTTGTTCAGTTTGAAGAAAAGAAGGCTAAACAGGATCTGATCAAGGTGTTCTCAATGACTTCATATGGTGCTGAGAAGAGCCAGGCTCTCTCAGGTGTGCACAGCAAAGGGAAGAGGGGGACAGATACAAACTGCAACAAGGAAAATTATGATTAGATAGTAGGGATAAAAATCACAGTGAAGGTAATCAAGCACTTGAAAAGATTGGCAGAAGCAGCAGTGAAATCTCCATTATTGAAAATACTTAGAAATTGACTGTACAGTTTCCTGAGCAAATTAACCTAACCTCAAAATTATCTCCAACTTTGAAGTTTTCCCATCTTGTAGAAAGTGGTTGAATCATATGATTCCAAAGGTCCATTTCGTATATTCTATGAGTCTTCACAGTTATATTCTGTGCATGTTATTTCTGAAATGTTAATTCCAAAATGTTATTTCCAAATGACCATACCATCTTTTCTGACAATAATATCCACAGCTGCCAAGTTCTTTTGGTGCTCATGCTCAGGCATAGGATTTATCGTGATCAGTCATTTCCACAACTTGCTACTGTTAGTCAGATTCTTAAGCAGTGAAACTCTTGGACAAGAGTGCTATTCTCCTCCTTACCTATCTTTTTTATAGTCTTTTTTTCTCATCCACTAATTTAAGACACTTTAAGGAACTTTCCCCACCTGTTACTTTCTTCATTGAGAGTTGATAGAGACGATTTCCTGTCCCCTTTGTTTTCTGCTGCAAAGCCTGTCATTGTTAAAGGTGGCATTGTCCACAAATAATTTCACAGTAGAGCAGTTCTGGTACCTAGAAGTTCTTTCAGCCTCTGAAAATTAGAGAGT
Source organism: Larus michahellis (assembly GCF_964199755.1). Taxonomy (NCBI): domain Eukaryota; kingdom Metazoa; phylum Chordata; class Aves; order Charadriiformes; family Laridae; genus Larus; species Larus michahellis. The sequence goes on along the minus strand of NC_133896.1, from coordinate 52,402,139 downwards.
TATCTTTTAGTGGGGCTGAGCTGCTGTTCTCCCAGTCAACCCATTAGCTACATTGTCACAGACACTCTAGAAAGATTAAATTCTTCAAATTGGCTTGCTATCCAGACCACAAATATTTAGATTTTCAGGAGAAAATAAATAAGCATATTTGCAGGTTTGCTTGGATATTGTCACGTACTGTGGTCTCACTTTTGGTACAAGTCACGTGACTAGCTTTTGACCAGTCTCATAATTCTTATCCCAGTGATTAATGGGAGGACTTTATGGCAGCACTGAATGCAATTCAGTGTATATCTCCCACGTTTCTCTCTAGGACAGCCAAAAGCAGCCAAGATGTTATTAATTCATCATGTATCCTAGCTCAAAGTTTCATAGAAAGTGAATGTGGAATGGGATGTGCACCTGCCTCGTGTCAGAAGGGAAAAAACCTCCACGGTTTCAAATAATTGAGCATATTTACTCCATCTTTATAATATGAGAGTTATTTTTGATCTAATCTGCTTACTGGTGTCTAGTTTTATTTTTTAGATGAAGTTCAGTATAGTTGAAGCTGAGAAGCTGAATTCTCTATATTTGAAGAACAAAGATTACAGATGCATTTTCTATTATGTGTACTTTTATACATGACATCAAGAGGTGGACCTCTTATTAAAAAAAATAATGAAGTACACCTTCATGTAAAATTTATTTATGGAATCACAGAACAGTTGATGTTGGAAGGCTCCTCTGGAGATCATCTGCAGAGGTCAGCTAGAACAGGTTGCCCAAGACCATGTCCAGTGAGATTTTGAGTATCTCCAGGGATGGAGACTCCACAGCTTCTTGGGGCTTCCCACTCTAGTGTTCAATCACCCTTACAGTAAAAAAAAGTTTTCCTATTTTCAGCTGGAATTTCATGTGTTGAAGTTTGTACGTATTGTCTCTTGTCCTGCCACTTGGCTCCATTGAGAAGAGTCTGGCTTTGTCTTCTTTACACCTTTCCATCAGATACTTATTGATAAGACCTCCCAAAGCTTTCCCCAGCCTAAACAGCCCCAGCACTCTCATCGTCTACTCTTATGAAAGATACTCCAGTCCCTTAGTTTTGGAAGTCAAACAAATTATTTTTTTTATCTCAGTAACAATTGGGAAGCAACTATGCTAATGTTTTGGACTTAAATTTGTAAAATCTTTTTATTTCATTTCTTTTGTCCTGAAAAGATGGCTTTATTTCAGGAAACTTCATCCCTTCACATAAAAAGAATTATCAGGAAAAAAAAAATCACCATTTTATTTATGAATTACGTAACTATAATTTACCTTCATTTTATGTTTTCACCTTAACTACAAGAAAAAAGAAATAACAACAGAACCAATAAAAATAGAACCAAATGCTGTTGGAAACACTGATACACTGAAACAGAATTACTGTTCTTGTATTGCCTGAATTATTGACAAAGCAGCTTCGCTTATTCAACTTCAAAATATTTTATGCATAATTTATGTTTGATAGGATAGTACCAAATGTTGTAGTAAAAAATATTTTTTTTTAATGTAGTAAAAAATAATTGCTGTCTTTATGATGCTGAAATATTGATGATGATTTGTATAGCTTATTCATTCAAAGCTTAGGTTGAGTTCAGTGTAGTAAGATTTTAAATGGCACCTTTATAAGGGTAACATCGACATACTGTCTTTTAGAGAATATGAAAGTTTTTTCCTCAGATATGTTACAAATATGAGTTCTGCTTGATGTAGCTCAATACCTAAGCATGGAAATTATTTCCAGAGAAGGGAAATTACCTTGGGAAGACGTGAATAATCATACTATATGCATATATTTCTTATTTACAAAACCCTCCACAGTATGTAGCATTTAGAAGATTATTTTATCCTGTGTTTGTAGATATCTGTCTTTGCTTATAGCAATAACTATATTTAAAATTATTTCAATTTAAAATAAGGTTATGTTATACAGTGTGCCACGAGATATGTAGTTTCTAACTGTGGATTGTATATATATGGATTATTGTTCTTCTTTTCTTTTATATTTAATTTGAAATCCAAAGGCTTAGTGTTTAAATTCAGAACTATATACTTTTCTTTTAATTCACAGTGAACCACATCACGAGTAAGTGTAAACAAAGAGTAACAAAAGAATATGTCTTTTATATACTACAATTAACTTTAGTTATTATTATTTGTAATTGTATGGTTGACCAGTACTCTGTGTAACTGAGTAGGACCTGTGAAATTTTTTTCTCTTCTTTCCCTTCTTTTCTTTTGAATCATTATTCTTCTCTTACTAGCATCCTTTTTCTTTCTCTTTTCTCCTTACACAGACAACACCCAATCCAATCTATGAGGGCTTGACTTCTATTCCATTGTCTCATCCAATAACCACTTGAAAATATTATTCTTCCTAAATTCTGCTCCATGCTTGACTTCTGCACGCATAAGACCATGCAGCTGAAATCAGAACTCTTTCACTAGCAGTGTGTGTAATTCATTACATCGACTACGTACAACTGTAAAGAAGGTGTTGCAGCCAGCTAACAAAGTCTTCATGTTCTTCTAATGCTTGTAATTATAGGATTGAACTAGTAGGAGCTCAGTTCAAAACATTTGAATTTCCGATTTCTTTCTTCCTTTTTCTTGTGTTGTATTTAGTTTATTTGTAATACACAGTATTAATTGCATTTAGTTTTTTACAGGTGTTTTAGTTTGTACCATTATGTATGGCTTCAAGTCATCAGAAGAGAATGAAAAACTGTAAATGCTTCAGCCCTTTCTCTCTGCTAGATCCCTTTCATTGGAACCAAATAGTGACACCGCTTTTGTGAACTCTTCACAGCCTGGGAATAAGAAATCAGGAGTCTTTAGGAACATATTTCCAATATGCATGGTGGTCAGAGCAGTGATCTCATCTTCTTTTATCAGGTATTCTGAGTTGTTGAAGCACGTAGAGGATACTGGAGAAAAGCAGTAAGAATCCTGGACTTACCGTAGTCATTCTTAATGCCAAGCTTAATGGTGTTGTCACAGCACTCATCTGTGTGTAAAAAAAAGAGGTACAAGTACTTCCAGTTTCAAGTTATTGATGCCAGAAATGTTAACATTGGGTTTTTTTTCAGGGAATTATAATATTAAATGAACGATCCTGTAGATTATATGAATGATAATATGCCTTATTAATTACAAAGCTCACAACCTAAACAGTATCAGTGGAAGGAAAATGCCATATCAAGGAGAGCTTATCTCTGTAATGTTGCTCCTTAGTGTGTAGGGTCAGGGTTCTGTCTCACCTTTCCAGGAAAATGCTGTTCTGTGCTATAAACTTTGCTGGCACTTTGGCTCCATGAGGAAGCTCACTGCAGAATTAGGATTCCCTTGAGATTCTGTGCACAGCCAAGCTGCCAACAATGTTTGAAGCATAAAATACTGCTATATGTCAAACATTCTAAGAGACTGTCATACCTTGTCCATACCATGTCATACCATGTCCACAGACATTACAAACTTGATTTTTGGTTGCTCATGGCCCTGAAAAGCACTTTAAGACTATTTAGACCATAATTTCATGTGCAAGATTTAAATTTTCCGTAGCGGTGGCATGTCCTGTTCAGTGTCTCTAAAAGGATGCTCTTTTATTCCAAATTCCTGCCCGTGTCTCTTCCCTTCCCTAGAGATACCACTAAGCCTTGCAGCAAAGACTCCCTGGTATTCATGGTAGACTCATGTCTATACAAATATCCTGTTCAAAGTATATGCCAAATCAAAAGATACAGGAGCATGCACGTGGCACTGCCACAATGCAATGCATAAACAAGGAGATACAAAATTCTTTCTCCTGTATTGGGAGCTGGTTAATCTTTCAGATTGAAGGACAGGGAACTACTGGAAAGAGTCCAGCAGAGGGCTACAAAGATGATCAAGGGACTGGAGCACCTCTCTGATGAGGAAAGGCTGAGAGACCTGAATCTGTTTAGCCTGGAGAAGAGAAGACTGAGAGGGGATCGTATCAATGCTTATAAATATCTAAAAGGCAGCTGTCAAGAGGATGGGGTCAGGCTCTTCTCAGTGGTGCCTGATGGCAGGACAAGGGGCTCTGGACACAAGCTGGAACACAGGAAGTTCCATCTCAACATGAGGAAAAACTTTTTTACTTTGAGGGTGCCAGAGCACTGGGACAGGCTGCCCAGAGAGGTTGTGGAGTCTCCTTCCCTGGAGATATTCAAAACCTGCCTGGATGTGTTCCTGTGCAACCTGCTCTCGGTGAACCTGCTTTGGCAGGGGGTTGGACTAGATGATCTCTGAAGGTCCCTTCCAACCCCTACCATTCTGTGATTGGTATATCCAGTGTAATATTTGCCTTATGAATTCCGAGAAGCTTTGTCAGACAACTTGACCTATTTTAGGCTTGTGAACTGTGAGTGCGTGATTTAGGACAATACTCTAAAATTTAATCTTATGACCTGAACCTTCCAGAAGCTGATCTTTTTGTCTCAGAGTTCAATAGAAAGTGTACCCTGCCCTGCTTCAACTGTAGTCAGGCCTTGGAATCTCTGTTATTGATTCCTTCTCTGATTTAATTTCTTGATGTATACTTTCCTTTCATTTCCATTTCTTCCAGGGATTCTCAGAGACAGTATGACAGGCTGGCACTATGGAAGTGCCTAGTTCCAGGACCTCCTTCATCATGGGTGTGGATATCCAACTCTCACTTTCATCCTTGACCTGTTCTCACAAGACACAGACTTGTTCTCCCTTCTGGAGAGACCGATGAATTAATTACAGGAAATACTATCTCTGATAAGTAGGCCAACTTTCCAATGTTTAACTAGGTCCTTTTCACCTAAGAAGGCTTCTTTCTCCTTGATTTGTGATGACTGGGAAATTAGGAGTGATAAATCTGTCAGTTTAGTAAAGACTTTTGCTGTCATTAATTTCAACTCATTTTCTGCTGGTGGGAGTAATATTTTTTTCCCACCCAGTAACTTCTGGCTTCCTCCCATACAATTTGGATGGGAATTTTTTTCCAAGAGCTCCTGTTCCTCTATGGAACCTAAATTTGGCTGTTTTTCATGTGAGAATTTTTCAGGTCTATGCCTACCTTATATTTTCTGAACCATTTTCTAAAGACTGTTGGGGTTTTTTTTCTGTAAGTATTATTTCTCCTAAGAAGTTGAGGATATTCATGATATTCATGCCGCTGTAGCCATTAACAATCTTTTCTTGGAATAAGGTCACTCCAAGTCCATGGTAGATTCCTTTCTTAGCTTGATACCAGAATGAGACTGCTAGACTACCTTGCAGGTAAACTGCAATTATGGATGCATCAATGGCATTTCCATCAATGAGTGTGCATGTGAAGAAGGAGAAAAGAAGTAAAGAAGTTGACTTACTGGCAGCAGTATATTGTTTGGAATATTCACATATGTAACTTTCCTTCCCTTTATACTCTATCCTGGAGTCAGGCAAAGGGCTAAAAAAGGAGATGGGGGTCAGTTTACTACTCCTCCCTTCTATGCCCACTGCTGGGAGGATCAAAGGCATAAAGCAGAAGTGTGACTGTGGAGAGACGTTCATCAGATGTATCTGGACCCAAACTCAGATAGTATATCTCTTGTATCCTCTAAGCTGAGAAGTGCTGTTGTTGGGGAACAGCCTTCTGCCAAACCTATGACAGGAATGTGAGGCCACATCTAACTTTAACATGCCAGGGAACATTTATGGGTACTGGAACGTGCCATCTGGCATTCTCCCAGGGAATGAGCTACCAGGCACAGCTGAAGAATTAGTACGGGCCTGATAGACAGTCTGGATGCAGCTATCCCGTTTAGAAGGTTTGAGTAGTAGTGTAGGTGAAGAGCATTCTATGCCAGCATGACCTCAATGCCAGAAAATAGTTCCAAACATGTTTGATTTACTATTGCTGATGCAGCCTGAGTTCCTAGATGGTTCCGACTGGAAGTGACAAGGGAACTGACATGACATCTGGAGTCTGGCATAATGGAGAGTCCTGACCTGCATACAACCCATGACATAACTTCTGGGAGCTAAGCAGAGCCAGATAGTTTTAATGATCCAGACTATACTTCGAGATTGATATCTCAACAGTATATAAAAACTCTAGATCCCAGATTGCCCACTGCTGTTTTGTAAAGCAAAATGTACAACAAGGACTAAAACAATTGTACCTCTGTTTCATGGAAGACAAATACATTGTACGTTTCCAAGTATATTTCCATTGTATGGAAAATATCTTATGGATTTTAGATTTTTCAGAGTGATTGGGGGATATACGAAAGCCTATCAGAAAAATGTTTGCGAATGTAAAGAGACAATCCAATATCAGTTTACCTTTAGGTGAAGAATTTTGTAACCATGGTGGCTAAAAAACTGAAGTTGTAAAATCCATTTTGCCATTTAAAAAAGCCTCCAAAGACATTCTGAAATGATTTCATGCCCTGGATTTGTTACTAAATTTTTGTCTCCTATGTGGCAGAACTCTATGATCAACCAGGTTAAAATTTGTATTTCACTGTAATGAGAATCTATTCCTTCATTGGCTATTGAACTGTTAAAGTTTTCTGTTTTATAAAAAGGTCAAAAGTTTTGTTTCTGTTTTTGTTTGCTGTAGAATAGGTATGGTTTTAAAATTTCTACAACCATAAACTGCAACCTAGTATTCTGTTTCTCTGCCCAGGGAGAAATTAACCTTTCAGCTTTGTTTGATTACTCTTCTATTGAAAATGTTTACAGGTTGTCTTTGCATTCAGACTACTCTGAACTGGCATGATCAAAGTCTGTATGGAATTATTTTGATCATGGCTGGCAATTCTTTATGCTAGTAATGCACCCCCAATTAGTTCAGTGCCTCAGTTACCAATATTAAAGGAGTACTGCTTGGGTACAATCTTTTTTTGGATCATAAGTGCGTTATCAGTGCAGGTATTTCATATAAATCCAGGATGAGCCTTTTAAGACAACAATTTCCTTCAGATCAGTTTGCACTCTTTTCAGGTGGCTTCTTGAAAATCCAGAAGAGACGGATATTCTCGTGACTAGGTGGTTTTTAAACATTTACGTTTTACTACCCTCCCCCTCCTTCTCCCCCCCAGACTCTGGGAAGGAAAAGCTATGTCAGACACACCTATATGAGGTTTTTTGCCTGGGTACTGGGACCAAGGGAGACCAGCCACACAAACCAGCAACTAGTCAAGCCTTACATGAGCAGAGCAATTTAAGGAATGAATCACTTTTTCTGCAGTTCTTGCTGTGTGCTGGATATCCAGCTACTCAGGAAATCTTACCAAAGTAAGTCTTGGTTTAACTTAATACTTTCCTGGGTGAAGCCTCAGATGCTTTTTAAATTTAATTAAATTAGAAGTATATACATATATATATATGTGTGTTTTCTCATATGATTCCAAATATTACAAGTATTTTTATGTCAGGCTTCGGCACTTGGAGGAAAACATCCATCTTGTTACTACTCGAAATCAGATTGTGCACCCTCTAGTGAAATGATTATTTCTTCATTTAACAGAATAATTATACTGTCAAGATTGAACCTCCAATCAAGTCTACTTGTTGAAAGTGCCCTTAAAATGAGATGTAGAAAAAGCTCTTTCTTTCTGAGATTAAAGATAACTGAAATTTGAAGTAAATGCAGTATAAGGTAAATTCAATAGGGGTCTGTTTTTCACAGACTGTTTCACCCATTGTTTTGGGTCTGGATTCTTTTAACAGTTGCTACCAAGTAGCTTCCAGAGAACCTAGCCCATATGTATGTCATAGGCCTTCCATCTCCATCATTCTCTAAAAATCTACACCTTTCTAGAGATTTCACAAGCAAGGATCTTTTCCTTTCTGCAAATGATCTAACTTTAATGACCTTTAATGTAAACCAATAAAATAACTAAGGTTTATACATATAATAAAGGAAAACAAGATGGAATCTGCCATCTCACAAGAGCATTTCAAAACCTTTTTTGGTGTATCACTTCCTTTTTATGTTGTAGGCCAGTCTATCCTTACATGTTCCGTTTAGTTTAGTATCTAAGATATTCAGTCAGGGATTGTTCTTTTATTTCTGTATTATATAAAGAGCTAGGAACGCTATTTGCATTAAACATAGGTGAACAAATCATAGTAATTGTTTCATGAGCCCTGCATGTACCATGGTGCTAATAGTAGATTACAGGGAGAGAAAGTTGGCACGAATCATTTTGCATGATGTCTTCTCCAATGTTTCTATGTTTTCTATGGTATTGGGAGGAATATTTGCACCCAATTTTGCATATCTCTTACCAAAGAGGAAGTTCAGAATGAATATTGTATCATTCCTTTAATGGCTAAGTCTTATACTTTACATAAAGGTATCTGCCAAAACATATTTTGTGGAGTATCCTATCAGCTCTGTTCTAAAGATCAGAAAGATGACAAGATTATTCAGTTAACATTCTTGAAATATTTTTCCCCAAATTTAGCATTTTAATTTTAAGATTGCTGAAAAGTTCATGATCCATGGGGCTGCAATTGAACAGAGCACTTGCAATACTTAAGAGTAGATGGCAGCTTCATTTTCTAGAAAACATGCCCCAGTAGAACTATTTGAGGTACAAAGAATGTTTAATTTCTCTTTTAGCATTTCATTGTTTTTGTAGAATTAAGAAACACAGTGTTCACTTTAGATACATCTAGACATAAGTGGGGTTTTTTGTTCTTCGTAAGCTGTTCAAAGCATTGAACATCAGCCAGATCTTCCCTTATAGTAGAAGTTCCTGTCATTTAAACCTCTTAGTCTTGGATTTCATTTCTACAATTGATAAGGCTTTTAAATAGAATAGAAACAATAACTCCTAATGGATTTAAATAGGGAATTCTAACATAAATAGACTGCAGATTTAGTGAATATTTTTACTGTAATTACATTTTGCCTTCTAAGCTATGTGTCGTAAATGATTTTGTTCAATAAAAGGCATCATGTTGGATGAGTTTATTTTTTCTGAGTGATCCAAGTGATTACTAATACACCTTATCAAATATTTTGTTGGTGATGTGATGGATATGACCTTTGTATTTCGGTAATGGCATTAATGAAATCTTAAGTGATGATATTCTTGTTACATACCCAAAAGCTTTGGAAGACCTTTGTAATATGTAAAGCTGTGAAACTTTAGCCTCTCTACTTAAAGTATGTTATTTGTCTTTGGGAAAGTAATTTTGTGCTGGTGAAGTAATTCCAGTCATGATCATAGTAATGCTTTGGATGCTCCTGAGGTAATTCTGACCTCTGTTGGCAAAGCGCAGCAAATGAAGTGCGTGCTCAGTAGCACACTTCTGCTTTGATATTATTTATTTCAGGCATGACATGTTGCTGAAAGGACAAATTAAGGCATTAATTCTATGTTTTTATTGTTGGACAGCTTTTTTTTGTCCTACCATTCTGATTACCTTGAGCATAGGATAGAGGATTTATGCTCAAACTGTCCTTAGTTAATAACATTTCCTGGTTTAGTAGTTTTTTGTATTGGAGAACACAGTTTCATCCAATATTTTCCTTATCAAATTTTTCTATACTATGCCAACAACATTTAAACATGTCACATTATAATAGCTTTATGTGTTAAAGACTGGATGTTGCAAATATTCCATTTTAGGTTATGCAGTATGTCTGATATGGCCACCATTCTATAATGTAATGTTTAAGCCTCTGAGAAAACGTGCTCAGTGGATTGGTTTTGCTCAGTTTTACTTATTGCAATAGCTAATTTCCCACCAATCAACTTTCTTACTTATTTGTGCTAATCCATTGAAAAGAAGTAAAGAAAAGAAATACTGATATAATCTAAAGAGGTACTATTTTTTTTTCAGTGCTGTTACTATCATTTCCATCATATATTTGTCATATCTATCTCTAAATTTCAAATGTTTTTCCTAGGTTATGCTCTTGTTGACAATGTTAATATAATGCTATTGGAAAGAATGAGTGTTAGCACTTCGATGGATCTGATACTCGATGCTAGTGTTCTAGCAGAGACATTAAGTGCAAGTGTTTTGAAACTATGTTACTCCAGAGAGCAGACTCAAATTAGTTCTATATTTTATGTTATGGATAAGAAGGGTCTATAGTACTATTTTGAATTCATTTTTTATCAAAGTTCCTTTCAATTATCTTATATCTTGCAAAAATGTACTGTTGCAAGATTGTGATATTCTCTGCCCTGCTCATTGTCTGCTTAGGACTATGGAGTCTGAGTAATTGAGGAAGTATTCTACCAGAAAGCACTAATGATGTCTATGTGTTGTCTGTATGTTATAGGTCATTGATAGACTCCAAGAGGCTTAATATCTCAGGATTCATATTTTGGAAGTTAGTTGCTGGAGCTGCACTTTTTCACTGTTCTGAATTTAGGTTAAGTTTATGGTAGGTTGTCCAAAAGGGTTGGATATTGTTGGATGTTGCTGCTGTTATGAGATGAAGATATGGAAGTTTTGGATTACGAATATGGGAAATCAATATGGATAGCTGATATAATACCATGTGGGTGTAAACACGAGATGTGAGACTCTTACATCTGTTACGATCTCATGTCAAATTAGCTAGTGATTGATTTCATTGATGCAGGGATTGAGACTAGGTTGATTTCTGAACCTCCTTTGCAAATCTCAGCATAAACTGATAAAGAGGTGTGGGATGGCCCTCAAGAACCAAGAGGAAATGGAATCACGTATTTTTTCTGATGTCTGTTTTGTTGGTGTCTGATAGAATTACTCTACATTTGAGGAAACCCAGATTAGGAAGAACAAGGTATTAAAGCCAGCTGAATTGCAAACTCTATAGATGGCAAGTTCTGTTCTGTGTGTCCTAGAGCTATAATAGAGAGTCTCATCTCAGGTTGGTTTCTAGGATGAACAATCTTTAATGAGGTCATAGTTCTAACAGCATCCATATTTCAAAAATTTGTGGTATATATGTTACTCTTCCCAGTGCTGCTTCTGCTGCCAGAGCTTCAGGTATTTCTATTCCAATTAAACAAGTGTCAGTAAGGGTTCCAGGATGCACAATTAATCATTTAGAAGTTTTAAATTCTCCTTTTATAATAAATATTGACTTTTTCTCTCCATTATAAAAATGTGTTTAAAACTGCAAACATGATGAATTTGTGATGGATGGGAATACTGTGTTGGATCTCCAAAAATATAATGTGGAAAAAACCTCTATAACTTTTCTTACTAAATTAAAATTTTTTACTAAATTTTCTTACTGAATTAAGAAAAAGAATGGCTAAGGGAATATGTCTCCTAGCAAAATATGTCATCATATCTGGATTCCTGAGAGAAAGAGAAATAGGACTTTGCTTCAGTTTGCTTCTGAGATGAGAAATATTAGTGTTTTCTTGGATTTTAGTGTCATCTAATTTTTACAAAAGAAGAGGTCGGAGTGGTCTATTTGAGAATGTGTTCCATTCTTCCAAACAAAATACTGATGATATATACTGTAGTTCAGTGCTCATAGGTATATTCATGTAAGTGTATCTTAGAATCATGAGGTATGCAAAGGCTTTCAAAACCCTTCAGAAGACCCACTTTCATTGCTGTGCTTACAGAAAAATAATGATTGTTTATATAATTTCACTAAATAGCAGTTGTCTGTGAAGAGTTGAAAGAACCCAGCATTTATTTATAAGGGGAGTTGAATATGTGTATATACATGTGTATATACATATGTATGTATGCATGTATTATATATATACTGAAAAAAGATATAGTCAAGTATATCTGATTGTTTTTCTTTCTCTGTTGTATGGCCTAATTTTATCTAACACAGTGGATCCCTGTTCCTGGTTGATCTTGATTGATCTATAGATCTTATGCAAAGCCTGTATGTTTGATTCATAACAAATGTGTAGAAGCCATCTACTTCATGTTTGTAGGGAGCTCACGTATCCACATGTATCCACACTCATGATACATAGGGTGTGGAGTTGCCCTCCACAGAAACAGTTAATCTGATGCACTGATCTTCAGTGTTAGCCATATGGCATCCCTTCAGATTGCTCAGATCACATAAGATCATACCTGGAGATATCATTTACAGCAGTTTTAAAACATGGTTCACATTGCTTAAACATGAATGATTTTACTTATTAAAAATACTGTCTGCTGATCTGGTTTGGGGCTGAGTATTTTCATAATTTAGTTAGTAGCTATTTGCACAGTGTTCTTGTGCAGGATGATGCCAAATAAGAGTTAACATTTTTTCCTCTCAGGATGACTGGATTCTCAAGGACAGAACTCTGGAGTGGATCCAAGGATCTGTCTGACTCATCATTGACAAGCTGGAGTTACTAAGGCTCTCTATGAACTAAGCAAAACCTCAGTTTGTCCCTGTAGACAACTGGAATACAGAGGAACCCTGCTGTCATAACTGATGAAAGCTTTCTCTCTTTTAGCCATTCCAGGCAAATTGGTCTTGACTGTAAGGATAAGGCAAAGCTAACCAGTATTAGTCAGGAACATGCTGCTTTCTGAATATAGCCACAGTATTATGCAGTATACCCAGCTAGTGTACTTCCAGATGAATAGTCCATAAAGAATGACGAGGCCAAGCTGGTTAGATAAAGGTCAAATGCAAAGTGACCTTATATAGATGACCTTCTTTTAATAAAGCATGACTAATTTATTGCATATTCCTTTGTGTGACATCATCAAGAAGTCAAAGTATTTCTCCTTTACACTCTTATGTTACCTAATTTTTATAACATTTGAACTGCTCAGGTTTAAATTTAAATTTAAAATTTAAATTTTGTTCAGGTTTAGTTTATTTAGTTTTTACCCTGCTTATTACTTAACTGGAGAGACTGAGTGCTCCTCAACACCTTCTTCTAGGTAGATCTTTCCCAAACTGAACGTATCTAAATTTGCATGTACTTACACATGCACAGACTGTCTGATCTGCACTCCTAGAGCACACCTCCCAGTGGCCTAAGTCTGCCATACAAGACCACTTATTTCTCTAGTATTTTTAATGCAGATATTCAAAATAGGCTAAAAAGCCAAAATACTTTTTGTGGCTTCTGCAGAAGCCTACTGCTCATCTTTTGGTCTGCAAAATTTAACTTTCAGCCTGGTCTCATGTGACAGCCAGCTCCTCGTGTGATGCAACCTCAGAGACATGCAGACATACAACTGGCTTCCAGGCTACTTCTCCTACTTGCTGCCTAGTCCAGCCTGATCTTCACGAGCAATCACACACTGTCTCACATACTCACACTCCCTACAGTTGTAGGCTCCATGGACACAAAGGCTCTCTGACCCATGATCCCACTCCAGTTTCTGGTACCCAGACCCTCGTTTGCTCCAGTTTCAGGAAACACAAATACATGGGCTCACTAACCTATCGTCTGACCCAGTTGCTGGCAGTTGGACCCTCACATACACACATGGACACAGAATAGAGTCCTCACCCAAGGAAACAGAAATGGAATGTAATAAGATTGAGTGCAGGACATGGCCAGACAATGGTACTGTCGAGTGAGCTATATACATGTGCTTGGCCCTTTTTGTCTCCCCGTCCCTCTCACACTTGTTCCTCCACAAATCACCTAAATCCACCCCTTCCCCTGCCTTTGGTTCCTCCACTAAACATCCCATAAGAACCCTTGCTCAATCCCATGTGTCCCATACACCTAGACAGTAACACCTCTCAGTCTGAAATGTGCTCCATCATTGCCTCATCTTGATGAGTGTCACCCCTGGACAATGCAGTAGAGGCTTTCGCAGGACAGCCCTGGGAGGGGCCCCAATGGGGTGCCCTTCCTCTCAGTCCATAATTTGGGTTCCTGCCTGCCATTGTGCTGCTGTGCTCTGCTGGATTTGTAGAGATGGGCCTTTAATACACCTCTTCTGTCATGAGCTTGTGAGCAGCCGGGGCAGGGTGTTACTCAATTCTCCTGCTTCGTGCTGTCTCTTTCTGCTCCTTTGTGGATGTACACAGAAGCTATTTGTCATATAACCTAACACTCACATGTATGAAATTTTGTATAGTTTCTATCTATCTCAGTACTGTTTTAGCCTGTTCTTTGGGTACTTCACAATCACGTGTCCTCATATACAGGTTCCGTAATTTCTTGCCTCAGAAGTTTCTTTAGAGTTGCTTCTTAAGTCCTAACTCTACAAAAATATGGTTTTATAAGACCTTTTCTATTTCTTCCAATTGCAATTCTTCTGTTGCCCTACTTTTATTCAAAGGATAAGGCCTCATTGACTCTGTGAGGGGCCACATTGACTCTGTGAGACTCATCATGGCTGAGGGTATTCTGGATATCCAAGAGTTGTGTGTCTCTGTGTCTAGGATTCTGCCTCTCCTTAGACACACACTGAAATTCTGTCATTTACAATCAGCCTTTTCTTAGTTCTTTCCACTGGAGACGGTGTGGATGGCGGATTGGATTAATGACTATACTAGCCTCGTACTTCTCCAATCAGAAATATAGTTAGTAAAGCAAGAATGGTAATGGGCAAGTATACTAGGTTATGTATTTGGCATTAAGGTTATTTGTATGCTCTTAAATGCTGCCACCCTACTCCGGATTTTAGTCTGGGCAGATGTAGTCTGTTCAATCTGTCAGTGTTCATTTAGCAGTGATATTTCACAAAACTTGAAAAACAGTAATTACAGGTAAGAGACTGTTTTTTGGGTCTTACATTGTTTGACATGATGCCTTTGTTCTATATGCTTTTTTAAATTACCCTTTTCACTTCCATGCTTGTATTATCACTTTAAGTGCTGATCCTGCTGTTTGTATATTTGGAAAAAGATCTTTTTCTAACCAACTTATTGTAGCTTTTCATAGAGAAAAGAAGCATGATCCATAGAAGATAAACATAACAGTAGTGCTAAATTCATAATGTTGTTAGATTATGAATTTTTTCTCTTTTTGTACTGCTTGATATCCATCTTTCTTTATATTACAATTACTTCACATACCGTTCCTTAGACAGGTTTTTAAAAGCAAAACCAAATTCTGAATTCAATCACAACAACTATAGCAGGAATGCTGTGTGAAGTTGAGCATTATTAGGTAGCTATTGATGCTCATGCCTTAGATAGGCTAGATGGGAGTGAATGACTCTTCTAATTTGTCTTCACATTTCTGTTCTCAGTTAACATTCAAAAGGGGTTATATGTATACTGGAGGCTTCTACAACAGCTGGGAGGAAGAAACCCTTCTCTGCCTTTCAGAGAGACATAGAATCACAGATAGACACCTTGGAAGCATCCCAGTAATATTTCTGTGAATGTCTACTATATCTCCCTAATGAAGAATCAAATGGCTCTCTAGATGCTCCTTTCTTCGCTTATCCCAACTTGTTCTTCGAGTTTCCAAGTTGAAGTGCATAATTCCTTGATAGGAAGGGAATGAAGATATCTGAGCCGAATCTTTGTATCATACACATATGCTGCAGGGGATAATTTCCCTTACCTCTGGAAATCTTCACTGCCAAAGAAGGGTGGAGGCTAGATCTACCTTTAATTATTGTCTGCACTCCATTCCAATAATAATTTCATGTTCCGTGATAAATCTTAGACTTATGGAATAAAGGCCACACCTGTAGATCTCGTACAGGTAACAATCTCGTAAAACCCTGGCCTTTTGCTGAAATAAGACTTGTTGGATTAACTTGATCATACGCCTGTAAAGAGGAAGAACAATCTATGGTTATCATCTTCTCTCTTTTAATCACAGGCAATGCATACTTGCAATGAAAATCCATTCATTCATGAAATCCAGCTATTAGGAGACTTCAAGGTAACAGTTCCTACATATATGGACTCACAGCTTCTCAACGAGATGATAGATAAAATTTTGCATAAGCTCTTGAAGGAGGAAGTAGTTTATTGTACATAACTGTACCTCATTATCAGACCACTGTGAAGGATTGAGACCTACTTGTATAGGAGCCACTCTAAGTATAGTAATAAGTAAATATTGTATAATATATAACCAAACTCATAATATTTGCTATATTCAATATTTCATATTAAATAAAAATCACTTGCCAATTGAACAGAATCAGTATGGAAATAAAATCACAATTCAGTGAAGTTTCCCAGTTTTCCAGACTTACGCTGTTTATGGCTAAGACTGTAGACAAATCAAGGTTAAAGAAAACAAGCAGAATAAGCTGGTTTAGAACCTGAACTTGAATAACATACTTAATCACATGAATTGGTTGACTACAAATTTTGTTGTATTATTTATACTGAGACAACTAAACAGCAGGAATCAAAACAAGAACATTCCACACATTCAGAAATGAAATGGTTTTGAGTCACATTTCACACTGATACAACAAAAGCACTTAAATAAACAATTGGAATTATATATACAATCAGCTTTTAAAATACAGTTACTTTTCATTGAATGGATAATCCCTCTGCCCTACTCCTTTTTAATTAAAAAAATATTCTTAATTATTATGATTATTTTTCATTTTGAGTTTTTAATTCTCAGTTGCCACACGCAACAGCCATTTTAATACTGAAAACATCTAAGATAGCCTTACTCAAGACATCATCTATTTTTGTGACTTTAAGACTTATAGCTGCACTTGCTCTAGAAGAATCCTAAAATGCATTTTTTTAATGTTTTTCCATGTATAAATTTTGGGTACCTTGTTATTTATTGATTATTTATTGTGCTTTAAAATGTGGCTTTCTAAAAGGCTTTCTAAAAATTTTTACCACTGTCATTAAAGGCAAATATTTGAAATTACTTTCCTTGAAGTAATTTGAAAACGTATCTCAAATTCAGCAAAGTAATGTAAGTAATAGGTAAAACCATAGATGAAAAAAACCATAAATTCTTTTTACAGGATATGTTATGCAACACTAGATTCCATCACAAAGGAACCTGTAGAAAGAAAAAATATCACATTTACTGAAATGAAACACTTCTATATTTGATAAGTAATGTTATTAATTTATACATGTTAGAGCAACATGGTTGTCAATTTGATTTATTTGTGCATAAAATAGAGAACAGGAGCTATTTTGCTGCTGTTCACAATAACTAACATTATTTTGTGTCTGAATAACTGATGATACATATTATTCTGTAAAAGTTTGCGTTTTCAAAAATGCTCTGTAAAATTGTCCATCTATTTTGTATAAGCTCAATTTACATCACTGAAAATGTGTATGAATGTAGGGAGAGCACTAATGAATACAGGAACCTGGCTGGCTATGTGCTCTAATAACTTTATGCAATGTGTTGCTGTCAGATTAGCAATAATAAACATGGAAATTTTGGAAGATTTTGGCTCAGAACAACACAAATTCCTGTAATACATATTTATTCTATGGAACACAGGAACGATAAGGAAACTAGATTTATCTGAGCTGCTTGGTGTTTGCCACCAATATCAATGGGAACAGGATGCAGATTAGGATTTCCCACTATTAAAACTGACCTGCAAGACAAGATTCACTGCTTCTATAGTTGTGAGGAGCCAAGGGGTCTCTAGCAAGAGCTTCCAAAGATATTGAACACCTGGGAAAGAAGGTGGGGAGAAGAGTGGGAGGGGTGAGGACTAGGCATATGCTAAGCCTCTCTCAGCCCTCAACAGGGTTTAGACCCTAAAATACACAGGCATGAAGACCACGCTCTGTCCGTCTCTTCTGGAGCAACTGACTCCATCCAGACAGTGTCACCCTCTTCCTTGCTGCTTCATTTCAGAGAAGAGATAAATTCCAAAGCGAGTTACCAGTCAGTTGTCAGATAAGGTTTAAGTGAAACCAATGGGCAGACAGACATTGGTGCCATCAGGCAGATTTCTACGGCTTTTAAAGCCTCTTATCATTGTTTTACCACAATATTTTCCTTTCCCTGTGGAAAACTACCATATAAAGAGCATAAGTATTAGAGCATGGATAATTTAATAATAATGAAATAATAATATAATAATAATGAAATAATGAACTAATATAATGAAAATATATGTACAGAGGGGAAATGCAATGGGAACATTTGAAGTTGTGGTGGACATTCTGTGTCTGTATGCATGGTCCTTGTACTGTCGACAGGGAGTGTGCCTGTGTGATGAAGATTGGCTGAATTAACTTCTAATTTCCTTGCTGTAGTGTTCATATATGTGTAACAACAGCCACTTCACCATTATTTTTTTGCATATAGCAAAAAGCATAGCAAAATAACAAATCCGTCAACTAACCGTCTTTTTCTTTAGACTGTCATTTTCATATCACTTTTGAAATGCTACTCTTTATATGTAATTATCTTCAGCTCATAAAAAAGAAAAAATGTTAATTTTCTTACCAAGTAAAGTGTATTTCCAATTAATATTTGACACGAGTTCAAAAGGTCAATATCCTTTGTCCACAATGAGAGCAAACTGTAATAAGAAGGTCTTTCTGCTTTTGGCAGTAGTGTAAGTAACACAACAAACTTCAGTTTCTTTGTGCCTCACTTTGGTGAGTTATAATGGAAAAAACTAATTGATGATCATGTTTTAATTCAGAGTTTTAATTCATCATTGAGTGAAAACTGATTTTTTGCGCAAAAAGTAGATTCAATTACTTTCTTAAAATTAATTAAGTGATAGATTTTCCTAATTTATTGATGTACATAGGAAAAAAAAATATCCTAACTTACTAATGTATGTAAAATTAAGAAGCTTGATTATTGACTGCATTGAAGAATTAGGAGAAACATGTTTTTGAGAACATTCAATATTAACAGTAATCTAAAGAGCTGCTGATCTTGTGTCAAAATCTTTTCTGGAGGTTGAATGGTAATGTTTTTTGTTCCAAATTCTCCTTAGTGTTGTTTTCATAGTAACTATTGAAGTATTTTAATACACAGATAAATCAGTATGCTTGATAATTGCTTATATATTGTATGTGTTTATGATGCTAAAGAAAGGCTCTCCAGGCTTTTTCTTTTTCTCCACCCCACTCTTCTATGAAATTAGATGCTTTTTTACAGTGCTAACACACCACTATACTTTTACCTTTGTGTATTCTGATTACAAGCGAAGAGCTTTAGATGAACTGCTCACCACAGCTGGGAGTTTTAGGATGTAAGAATATCTATTTGCAGACTGTCCAGTTTGAATTTGGTTATCCGTTATTAAAGCATAAATATACAGTGCATATACTGAACCTGCATTCATTTTGTAGAAAATAATGTTGCAATACTGTAGCAACGCAAGACCTTTTAGGAGCGGATTTCTGCACTGGCCCAAGGGAAAAGAGACGCCCGCAGCCAAGTCTTGCTCATGTCTCCTGTGTTCTTTAGTTTGATAACCAAATTCTGATTTTGAGCATGTCTTTCTGTACTGTTTGGGAGCTGACAGTGATTAGTCTGTCCATCCTGTTTCATCTCTCTGAGTCATCAATTGCTCTGCTTTGTTTCCCAACCTGAAGCTTCACATAGGTGCATTTATATCCTCATTAATAAAGTTTCAGTTTAAAAAAAAAATAATAAGTCAGTATAGTTTCAGTTGAAAAATATTTCCTAAGACCAGAGTCAGGAAGTCAACTATGCATTAAAGAGTGTTTGGATTAAAGGAGCAAATTAGGGGAGGAAACAACTAGTGTTTTTTGCGGGGGGAGGTTGGGTTTGTTGGTTTTTGTTTTGTTTCGTTTTGTTTTTTTAAAGGCCTAATGCATCATGAATAATGTATGAACTCATGAATCCCTCGCAATTTGAAAAAACAACCAACAGGCAAATCCTATCAACTGTAAACCAAAGCAAGCAAGCAAGCAAAACCTAGTATATTGATATTCTGGTCATTTATGGTTTTATTTTAATATTTAAAATATTACTTTCTGTACCACTTCCATTTTTCTGCTTAATTTTTCTGTAAGCTGGTAAAAATCAAAAGAAGAAAGTGGATTCAAATAAATAAGAAATTAACTAATAAAGTAAAGTATTATGCAAAAGTATAAAAGAGTTTATAGAATAATGATAGATAAGGACTTCTTTCCTTCCAATAGAAAAGGACAGCCTGTCTTTGCCACATAAATAACATCTGTTTATTATGGAAGAGCTGTCGTTCATGAAGTTAAAATAATTCCTTTTAATTGGAAAGATCAGAGTGACTTTCATAGCTGGAAGTTGCCTTCTGTAGAAAATAACATCTGTAGACTTCTGAGTAGATCAAAAAAAACCTAAACTTCATTTTTTGCTTCTTTGCACCCAAGAAAATTTTTTGGTCCTGTTCTTCCAAGAACTTAAATTGCAGCGAGAGGTGAGGTACCCAGCACTATGTGGAATTACGCTCACTGCAGAACACAATGTGTCACCAAAATAATTCTGTATGCATGCAGTATTACTTATGGGAAAACAACTGTTTAAATTTATGAGCTAATTAATCATTCAAACACACACAATGAACAAGAGACCAGTCTGCAACACCAGTATTCCATTGGTAATAAAAACAGATTCAGTAGTAAAGAATTCTTAAAAAGCATATGTTAAGCATAACTTGTCATTTTATTGATGTAGAACATGAAAAATGTCAGTATGAAAAACTCTTTTTACTATTAGCTTCAGATTATTTTCTTGAAACTGCAGCACTTGATTCTAAGGTATGAAGAGAAGAGAAAATATTGCTTGCCCATGACTGTTCAACACTGTATGAGAAGCTGAAGAAAACAGACTGTAATTCAGGACTAGAAGCTGTAATACTAATGATTGGAAACTGTGTTACAGAATAAAAGAATAGGTAGAAAATTGCTTCCACAAAGGATACAGTCAGCTTCAAATGTAGTCAGTTAGCAAAAAGCCTGGAGGTACTCAATATGCATCTGGTATCCAATTTCCAGGCTTTGGTGCTTTGGTTTGTTTTGTGTGGGTTTTTTTTTATTATTTTGGTTTGTTTGTTTGTTTGTTTTTATTAGAGTACCAGTCACATTTTTCTACTTTGAAAAAAAAATCTCCTTTACTCTTTTGTGAGCACTCCATAATAGATCGTAAAACTGGTTACACGGGACATATAATGAAGTTGACTAAAATAAGTGCTGGAAAATACAGAAAGATAACAACAAAAAAAGGGAAATATAATTTATTAAACTCTTGTTTTTATATATATGTAATTTATTTAAAAATATAATTGGTTAGAATGGAAGCTAAAATATCAGGCCAAGTAAAAAGAATAAATTAACCATGTCTTTAAAGGATATTATTTAATTTCACTAATGTTACATTTGTATGAATCTAGACTAACTGACCTAGAGTCAATGAATATATACTTGTGAAAAAAGTGATGCAAAATCAGATTGTAGCCTCAGCGTAATTACCACAATCATACTGGAAGAACAGATCTAATTGAAATGACAGAGTAGTTATTAGTCTTTGAGACTGCCCTACATAAAGTTCATGACTGCTATAAAGATGAATGTTAAAATTATTTTTATGAATAAATTATATTGATATCAACATGACGTTTTAAGTTCTTTTCAAGATAATTTGTCTCTTAAAGTTTAATCACACTTGTTGCAGTGATCTTTAGATTATTTATACATCAAATTTCTGACTTCTGTATTTGCCAAGCCAAAGAAATAACTTTACAATTGTGCTTTATTTGCAGCATCTGGCGAGGACCAAATATAAACTGCACAGACAGTTCAGGTTATACTGCTTTACATCATGCAGCTTTAAATGGACACAAGTAAGTGCGTCATGTTTAGTTTTTATGTAGAATG
Source organism: Larus michahellis (assembly GCF_964199755.1). Classification (NCBI taxonomy): domain Eukaryota; kingdom Metazoa; phylum Chordata; class Aves; order Charadriiformes; family Laridae; genus Larus; species Larus michahellis. The sequence continues at coordinate 52,380,418 of NC_133896.1, read as the reverse complement.
GCATTAAACTGTGTAACTTAAAAACATGTAGCATAGCACTGAGATTTTCACAGAAAGTTGACAAGCCCCATCTTGCCAAAATCATCTTATTTCCCAGGGGATATGTTAATATAAGAATTTTTGATACTGTCATTAATATCAGCAGGTAGTAATAAAAAATAGGAAAAGCACTTTAGAATTTATTCATTCTGTACAGGTTCTTTCAAGTTCTTCCTTGATTTTGAGTGAATTTATTATTGTTATTGCTAGTGGTGGCTCCAATGCTTTTTAGTTACTGGGAAATTACAACAGGAAACTTTGTAGTATGCTTGTGTGTGTATGTACAAATCTATAGTGCGTTGAATGTTTAAGGAAACAATATCGTGGACAAAACAGTATAGATTAATCGTTATCAAAGTAAAAGTAGGATGATAAGAATATTTAGTACTTATACACTTGAAAGCAGAAAAAAATGGCTATTACCTTGTATGGGATCTTGTAGCTTTTCCCTCCCTGCTGTCCATCCAAGTTACCACATGCATGTCTCAACAAGCTTGGGGAAAGCCAGCAAAGTCCCCGCTGAGGGGTGCTGCACAGGCATACCAGTGCAGTGAACTCTTTAAGGCATTAACACGTCAGTAAAAAACTGGAAACTTGCTACATATATTGTTATTACACCTTGTAATTTGTTCTGTGTTACCTCTGTATTACATGTTGCCCCTTGCTACATTACCTCCATGGTATTATGCTGCCAACTGCATGTTGTTATTAAGGCAGAACAAGAAAGAAAGGTTTAATGAGGTCTGTAAAGTTCTAGTGGGATGGACTCCACTGTAGCCAAGGACTCCGCTGTAACCAACCAACTCCACGTAATGAACTCCCACTATCTTGTTGGTAAACTGATGGTGTTAACACTTCTGGATTTTCACTATGGAAAATTTTTATGTAAGGCTTTGGGTTATTCCTCTGTGGGAGATAAGGAACTGATCAAAACCCAACTGAATCTGAAAGTGGTTTGCACTAACTTTAATATCATTTTGAACTTTCCGTAAGATAACATATGAATCCATAACAATTATATGCTTAGTTTACTCATTTCACAATTTTTGCATTCTTTCTTGGAAAAATTAAAACTTTAATCATATTCTAGAAGCCTGCATATCTTCTTTAGATGAGATTAATCTTTTGGTGAATATAGGATATTCTGTTTCTGAATAAAGAAATGAAGTTAAAATACTGTTAAACTAGATATTGTGCATTTTCAAAAATTTCAGTTCCGTAGGAAGATTCAGAATAATCCGTTAATATATTTACCTCCATGGAATTAGGTCTAAGTCCTTAATATGGTCCTTAATATGGTCTAAGTCCTTAAAACTCAGCCTTTTTTAAAAGCAGAGAAAATAACCTTTCTCTTGGATATAGTTTATGGATTGTTTCTGTGCCATTGGCACTGTTTCTTGTACCATTGCACATTTTTGACTGACAAAAGTCCAAGCCTTAGCTTGCGAAGATTGCTGGTTTTAAATAGGCAAAAACTGGTTTTAGTATGTTTAATACTGACTATAAAACAATAGTTACCCAGCAAAGTAAAAATATTGCTGAATCTATCTCTGAATCCATCGGAGATTTCAAGTGAATCCTAGCAATATAAACTATAAAATCCCAAAACATACAAAAGCCGAACAGCATTTTCAGATACAACGCTGGCCAAACTTCTGCTGAAGTCAGAGAGAACTTCAAGATACGGACCTATGTACCACAGCAGATATAACTGCTGCTTTTGAAAAGGTCATAACAGCCACTGGCTGCTATGACCCCTTACCATCCCAGCAGGGTAAGTAGCAGTCCTTGTCATCACATTTATAGCTTGTTATAGTAAAGTAAACTGAAATATATCATGAGGTATTTCATGGTAAATCATGATGGTTCAGGACCTGCTATCCAAGCCATCATACTGATCCTTCTATAATGGTAGCACTGTCAACAAGAGAATTGGACAGACACTTGGTGGTTGTAATTTTGTTAGTGACCACAAATATCAAATACACATTTGCTTTACGCTTTTTCAGATTTGAAACTTGATATTAAAAATCAATATTGGGTACTATCTGTTGACATGAGAACCTTCTCACTTAGGAGAAGTTCTTGTCCTTTGAACTTCTGGGGTTTTAATTTTTCACACTTTACATTAGGATGAACTTGAGAGATTTCAAAGTTTTTCAAGAAAAGTGAGGATTTAAGACTTAATGACCCAACCAATAATTTGTGGCCGGAACACTTGTTGGACATCAGTGTTCAAATCCCTGCGTGATCATTGTATGTGATGAATTCCCTCCTCCTTGGTTATTCTGGGTTAGTTCTCTTTCCTTTTGAAACTATTCTGCTTTATATAAGTAATTAAATCATATCTGGGGCATGGACTTGAATCTCAGTCTTCCTAAGTAATTTTACTTAGCCCAGTAATGTTACTGGGCTAAGGACTCTCAGTCTTCTCCTCCTGAAATTTACTTCTACAAAATGGAAAAGTTCTGACAGAGCACTAAAAAAGACTCACCCTAGAGAAATGTGATGGGTCAGGGCATTCTTGAAGGATGAAGGAGATCTAGGTTCTATTTTGTAGCTTGAATCTTGCAACAGACTCTTCACAATAGTTGCTGTATATCATTATCTACATATTTCAGTTGTGGAGGGTTTTTTTCCTGCTTTCCCCCCCACATGTTTCAGTTTCTCGTTCCTTTGATTTGTGTCCCTTTCAAACTAGACTGAATTTCTAGCCTTCATTAACCATCTACCACAAGACCAACTATTATAACATGAGAAGTCTCTCAAGCCTTATTTGTACTAAAAAGTCTCAGGAGTCACTTTTCTGGAAATTTTGCTGTGGCAAAAGTCATTCTGTAGTGGAACTGTTCTTTCTTGGTTGTTTTCATGTTATTTGACCTTGTCAGGAGTAAGCAAAATTCAGCTTAAAGTTTCCCTCAAGGCTTATATGTAACGACTGCATTATCTCTATGATTTCTTTTGGAGACAATTGGGAGTTCTTTTGACCTGGATATATTCACTTTTGCTTGCCACATTTTTCTCTCAATAGGCAATTAAATAAGGTTCCATCAAGTCTGGGAGAACAATTGCCTCGGGATTTACTTTCTATCTTAATTTGTAGTCAAGGCCTTCATTCATAGTCATAACATAGGCTGCACCTAGCTTCTTCCACACTCGCTCTCCCCGATTTTTTAAGCAAAATTGGTAAGAGGCAGAATTTCCATATTCAGCAAAAATGTGCATAGAATTGCCCACACTGGATCATAGATGCTATTAACTTAATAACTAATGAGGCCTGGCTGTGTCAAACTATGAGAAGACAACTGGAGATATAAGATAAAACTGATTTTTTATTTTTTGACTTGCTTGATAACCAATGATCATACCAGACAATTGATTTTTAAGTTTAACCTTTGAAGTTAAGTACAGGAAACTGCTTAAAAATCAGGGATTCAATATACTAGCTTATACTAATCTTTCATTGAATGTATCATAAGCCACACTGAAAATACTGAAAGGAATATAATAAGAATTAAAATAATAAAAATCACTGTGTTCCTCACAGGTCTCAGGAAGCTGGGTGTGGAAAAGGAAAATAGAAGCTATTTTATTTTATTTATATTTTAGATATTATATATCTAACTAGATAATCTTTAATTTCTTTCCTCCAAAAGAACTCTTTGAGATAATGCCTTAAAGGAGAAGAAAGCCTGTTACTTTTAAGCCTTACTGCAAGAACCATGTCCATAAAGCTACCCCCTTGTCTCCCTGCCTCCAGAACTCAGCAATGATGGGGACAGGAGTACTTCTCTACCTTTAGTGCCTGGAAGGTTTGTCTTGAGGGACATGCACGTGGCCTTGACTGGCAAATTCTAAAAGTGATTCCATGGCCAGGTGATCCTATTGAAAAGAAACAGATTCAGAGAACTGATGATAATCTTGTTGATAGGTATTCATAAAAAAATAAGAATCATTACAGTGAATAACATTTTGGCTATGTTTTACTATCTTTTTCATTCTTAGAAATGATTGGTCTTCATTTTTATAGCAGTTTCACTAAAAATACAGGGGTTTTTATGTTATTCAGGGTAAAAATTTTGTTAATATGTTTGTTCATGTAAAAACTTAATAAAATAGACTTTCTGTCAATTTTTAGATTTAATTCCTGTTTTTCAGGGATATAGTTCTCAAATTACTTCAGTATGAAGCATCAACTAATGTGGCAGATAATAAAGGTTATTTTCCTATTCACTTGGCTGCTTGGAGAGGAGATGTAGACATCGTGAAGATTCTCATCCATCATGGACCATCACACTCCAGAGTGAATGAACAGGTGAAGTGATAAAAAATATTTGTGTACATCATCAGAAAAGAGCAGCACATATTCTTTAAGTCTGGCAGATTTATAGCCATATTAAAAAAAGTTATCTATTTTCCATTGTTTTGGTAATTTCTTCTCCAAGACTGATAAAATCTTCCAGTATAAGCATAACAGATATCTTTCTTCTGGATGGACACTGACCTAAAGGAGATTAGATTTAAAAAGTATGAAAAAACCTTCTGCTTGTTTCTGAAAAATCATACGAATACATACTCTAACTATACATCTTATATATATTGATGTAAATTTGCGTAAACTCCATGTCTTTTTAACTTTATTAGATATTAAATTCCTGAAAAATTTTGAGATAAAATTAATATTTTTGGTATATTTTGAGTGTACTGTAAATGAGCTGATATGCAGAGATAAATGACAAACCAGATGGACTGCATGTATGCATGTGCAGCAGAAAGGACACATAAATACTAGGAAAAACTGATGAGAGTATTACAGTGGGTAAGTGGATAAATATGTTGCATTCTGTTGTCAAACATATGGCACACCTTCTGCTTTCATTCTGTATGTGCTTATAGGGTCCATTTGTAGGGTTAGTATTTAGAAATAGAAAGAGAGAAGGAGATTAAAATCTGACACCATCTGTAGTCAGCTGAACTGCTTGAAGATTGGACGTAGGCTGTGAAATATGAGTAGTAACAATAAGCTATTGAATGTGCCAGGGTAATCAGGAAGTTATTTGAATGTAAAGGTGGGAGTCAGCTCCAAATACAGATCTAAATTTTAGTGTCTACATTGTCTGTATATGCACTCTTTTATTCCACAGAGGCCTAGTCAGTGTAATCACAGGAGCCAACAGGGTTATTCAGGTGACCAAAAATAAGGTGGGGTTCATTTGCCCAAACACAGAAATCCAGTACTTTCTAAGGCACCCTGCAGTAACTGAGACATCTGTGTGGGCCTGAAGGTATGACAGAGGATGCTCAGAATTTCCATGTCCTTGTGGAGTGGCTGATGGGCTCCAGGTATGGTGCCCTACAGCACCTCAAATGCAGAGTACAGTCTAACAAATGAATCGCATTCAGTGTCTACATTAGTGTGGCCAGAAGGCGAACTGTGAGAAAATAAGAAGTGTGAGGTGCCATTCTTTGAATAATCTATTTGATATTTGACGTTATAGACTTAGCCATTGGAATCCATACAGTAACTATGATATGAATATCAAGTATTAGCACAGGAAATATAGGAAAATAAAGTAATAAAATATGCCCATGCGACAGTCTTCTGGGAAATCCTATAATACCCTGGCTCATCCAAGAAAAAAACAAAAAACAAAACTTGTAATTCTGTGGTATGAGTTGCAGATTAGGAGTTTCTCGGAATTTCTCATTCTTATCAGCTGTTGCATGTAGGGTGAAACCAGTTGAATTGTAGGATTACCTTTTGTCAAGGAGAATGGTTTTTTTCGGTTTTATTTCTGCAACAAAATAAAAAAGGAACTTTCTGAGTGCATGTTATCCATTCGCTTGAAGAGATTCCTCATACTCTACTGACAGAAAACTGGAAGCTATGCAGGAACTTCAGAGGGAGGGATAGTGAAAAGTATATTTCAGTAAGATCAGAAAGAGAAATGTAAATTCAAACCTACTTCTTCCCAATCCCACACATACTTCAAAACTTCTAGAATATTCTCAAGCTTGACTAGATGTGCGTCCAGTCTCTCTGGTTTGATTGCTGGAGAAAATAAGCAGAAATGCATCTGAGTCTGTGCCTCATTGACTCAAAAAATGGTCTTGTCATTAGATCTCCTGTTTATGCATTTTACCCCAAAGCTTTATAATGGAAAATGTGTGAGCAATCCTCAGAAGAAATGTTGGACTTTAAGATTCTTAAGAGAGTCTTAATCATATTAAACTTTGAAATTAATCTCATACAACACAGTTCTTCTGACCTTGTAAATCCCCTGGTGTTCCACTCTAGACAGTGACCAGCTTTAGTAGGTGGACCAATTTGCTGATACCACCTTTCCCATGCTAATTAGCACTCTACACATGAGAATATTATCTATATCATGGAATGAGGGAAATGCCATGTTGATATAAAGCCATCTCCACCCATATATCCTCAAATAACATCAGAGTGGCATCCTCACCCTAATACCTATTGTACATTCTTATGAGTCTGTAGGTTTCTGAGGCTTTTGCGTATTTGCTGATAGGTTGTGTAAGGCAGGTGGCTCCTCATAGCTCTCATAGCTTCTCTTAGATCTGTGGAGCTGAAGCAACAGCTTATAAGAAATCCTGGGTTATTTTTCTTCTTTTTTGTTCTGAGAGTTGGGGAGAAGAATAGCCATTTTTCCTGACACCTTTTCACTACAGCAAATAATACACTCGAGTCAGACTTTTTTCCCTGTTTGTTTGTTTGTTTGTTTGATAAGGATCACATTAAGAATATGTGTGCTTTCAGTTTAAGAAAATAGTTTTCGTTTAAATTTAAAAATTGTTGCAAATAATGTGTAATACATCTTTACTTTTCATCTATTTTATTAAAATTCTATGTAAAAGAAATAGAAATGCTTTTACAAACTTAAGTGAAAGTAATGAACAACACAACAAAGAAGTAAATGAGAAGCTCACAATGCATAAATGTATATTACGTGAATTAATGGATTTAATATACTATACTGTAAATTAATTGAACTGCATGCTACACATTTAAAATGCAGTTAACTAGCATCATAGGATCATATCCAGCCACATCCAGCATCTAAAGCTCTGAATGCCCCCTACTGTTCCTATTACATAAAATTGAAAAAACCAGTAAGGAGGCGAACGGTTAAATGACAATTATTTATGGGGGTGGTGGAATGTAGTCTGGCAACTCTACATACAGAAAATGGTTAAAGCATAACAACTATGTAAGAATAATTCTATCAGTGTTTAATACGGGTGCCTTAGTTGACCTGCATGATGTATGTTTTAAATTACAAAATATGGTGAAATTACAAAACATGTAAGTATTTAAACTTCATTGACGAAGACTTGAAAATATGTAAATTATAAATCGAATTAAGATCAGGTGGGCAGTATGAGATCAAGATTTGTTAGTAAGTAATACTAAATATAATAAAAAGGTGTGCTGTTAACAGACAACTTACATATTTTTTTTATGTAAAGATATCTGGGTAGCGCAAACATTTATTATGGCAACTCTCATAAAATTACATAATTAATAAGAGATCCCAATCAATGACAAAATTAATGATAAATAACAGCCACATATATGTCAATATGTAGTGTTTGATACTAGGGCATAAAATCACATACAAAAAAGGCGAATGACATCAGGAATAAATATCAAGTTAAAAATATATTTTTAATATATATTGACAGAATATGAACAGTAAAACTTTTACAGTAAAACATGTGAACGCTTCTGAAATTTCTTGGTGCTGTTGTTCTCTGTTTTGTGATTCTGCCTGTTTTTCTTTATGCACATAGCATGTCTTTTTCCTTACATTTTTGTATTTAATGTACTGTAGAATTTTTCTGTGCATCATATTGTAATTGTCATAAAAAACACTCACATTTCCTTAATGCTGTTTGACACTTCTTCTGAAATGTGAAGGAAAAGAGTTGAGGATGCATTCATCATATGTAAATACCTAACATCTAGCATATTTACTGTCTTCTCCAAAACGTCAAAATGAAGCACAGACATTATATGCTTCTCTCAGTGACACCTCAGGGACTTCCAGAAGGACAACTCAGTTCCAAAGTAGCCTACAAAAACAATCATTCTCATGTTCTGCATTTGATGTCTCCCCCTCCCCCCTTAAATCAGAGACTATGTGGCTGAATTTCCAAATTTCACTCGCAACTCTCATTATACCCTTTTTAGAAGAAAAAAATGTGCAAAGGCAATCTTTTTGATTTGAGCCAGTTGCAGCAACAAATTTGAAGAAAGTAGCTAACTGAGTTACAAAATTACTTTTTTATTTTGTTTCCACATAAGTAAAGGCAAATTTCAATAGGAATTCAGTAGGTTTGATTTTGGTTCACACTGGGTAATTTGCAGCAGAATTTTTCCCAGTAACTTTTACCAAAATTGTCTTTTTGGAAAAATATTACTGTCTAAATCCAAGTAATCTCTAAATTATGGGACAACGGCATCTTTATTTGTCATTATATTGTTCTTGTATGGTAAAGATATTTATCATAATATGTTCATAGAATCGTAGAATGGTTTGGGTCAGAAGGGATCTTCAAAGATCTAGTCCAACCCCCTTGTCGTAGACAGGGACATCTTTTACTAGATCAGGTTGCTCAAAGTCCTGTCCAACCTGATCTTGAACACTTCCAATGATGGAGCATCCACAAGTTGTCCGGACATCCTGTTCCAGTCTCACCACCCTCATTATAAAAAAATGTCTGTCTTATATCCAATCTAAATCTACCTTCTTTCAGTTTAAAACCAACACCACTTGTCCTGTCACTACAGGCCCTGGCAAAAAGTCTCTCTCCATCTTGCTTACAAGGCTGAACAACCATAGCTTTCTCAGTTGTTCTTCACAGGAGAGGTGTTCCAGCCCTCTGATCATTTTCATGGCCCTCCTCTGGACCCATTCAAACACGTTGGTGTCTTTCTTGTGCTGGGGCTCCCAGAACTGAATGTATTACTCCAGGTGGGGTCTTCCCAAGGCAGAGTAGAGGGGGAAAATCACCCCCCTTGACCTTTTGGCCACGCTTCTTTTTATGCAGCCCAGGATAGGATTGGCTTTCTGGGCTGCAGGCGTACATTGCTGGCTTATATCCAATTTTCTATCCACCAGTATCCCCAAGTCCTACTCTCCAGGGCTGCTCCTAATCGTTTCATTACTGAGTCTGTACTGATATTGGGGATTGCTCTGACCCAAGTGCAGGATCTTGCACTTGGCCATGTTGAACTTCATGAGCTTCACATGGGCCCATTTCTTAAGCCTGTCAATGTTCTGGATGGCAGTCCTTCCCTCTAGTCTGTCAGATGCACCACTGAGCTTAGCGTCATCCACAAACTTGCTGAGGGTGCACTCAAACCCACTATCTATGTAATTGATGATCCCAGGGGGTCATCACTCGTTACTGGAACGTTCATTGGGGATTAGAATACAGAGGCTTAAACTGTGCCGAGAAAGGAAAAGTAGAAATAGAGCACGGTAGCATGCAGTAAAGGAAAAATTCAGTCAGGAATGGTAGGTCTTAAAAAAACCCCAACAAAGTTAGAGAAACACATCCAGAGATACAATATACAGCCTCTTCTAAATGCCTCGTAGATATGAACTCTGACATTTCTAAATTTTTGAATGTAAGCCAAGTTGTGAATAATTTTTTGTCTGTGTACAATTACAGTTGTAGCAGAACAATAAAAGGAAGATATTTAGTCTTGTCTTAGATGCTTTGATTTTTAAATCAATTTTGAAAATATATCTGGAAATATTAGAGATGCTTAAACTCTGATGCTTGGTTTTGTGTTTAAGAGAGTACTTGATGAGGAAATTTATGGGCTTTTTATTTCTTTCATGACTTTCAAATTAGACAGGTTCATTGATAACGTGTGATAAGAAGAAGGATGTCATTAACTATTTTTTAACATAAACTGTAAAAATCTGTGCACCATGTAAAAACCCATTCTGTTCCGCAAAGGAAAGGGACAATAAAGTCACAATGTTGTTCCCAAAAGTTCTCCTCATTGCTGGCTGTCTGTAGAGTTTCTGTTGTAACATTGTTCAGCCTTTGCCCTAAAGCACTTTAATTCCCATTGTAATTAAACACAGTGACATGCTACTTACTGAATCAGTTGGGCAAACTTCCTTATTTTTTTCAGGATGATATTGGTGGAACTTCTCAGGAAACTACCTTTCTGTTTTAGTAGATGAACTAAGACCATCCTGAGATCATTCTTTTCTCTATCTTGGATATATTGTCTTGTTCAGTCACTTGACATTGGGATTATGTGACAAAGAAATGGCTCAGTGATTTATGAAGTCTCCCTGTTCAAGTTCATCATAAAAACGCTTTGATAATAAAGGAGTTGAGCATTCTTTGGAAAGGTCTGTCAAATCACTACTTTATAGTCATTATTGCTTGTACAGTACTTGCATGGACTTTAGGAGCTTCAAACTACACAACTATGTAGTAAAAGTCCTAAATATAACCAATGTTTAATAGTGGCTTTACAAGACCTATATAATATTCATGAGAGTCATTCATTCTCTTGATATTTCCTGTACCTCTTTACTATCAGGCAGCCAAGGTACAATAATTGTCTCTATAACATATTTGCTAATCTGTCCTGTAATGAATAGACCTTAAGAGATATTCCAGATTTTGCGGTGGCATGCATTCTCAGTAGCTAAATGATGTAGCACAGCCCGGCCCGCAGTACTGACCAGATGCAATGCTGTGAAGGCACAATTCATTTTGCAGCAACAGAAGTCTGAATTCTGACTGTACGTGGAAGAGAACAGATTCAGAGAAAGGCTAGAAAATGTCAGGGCCATGCTCATGAAGAGACCTATGTAACAATGAAGAAGAAAATTACAAAAGGTTAAAACAGAATCATGAGATGCCTTTCTTATTTCTGAAGAAGGTCCATCAGGCCATATGAATAACTACTTGTTTAAAATATTAATTCTGAATAATACAGACTTCTCTTTTATACTATTTTTGCATAATATTGGTCTACTCTTTTTGTCTTAAATTTTGTACATTTTACTAGGTTCTGTTTTCTAGATCTTTTTCTTGACTTATTCGGTCTTAGGATCTATCTTGTAGTTTCTAACATGTAATGAAGTATCTGAAATTTCTAAAAGCATTCTAGTCTGTTTCTTCAGCACTAGATGCATTATTTAGCCCTTGGATATCAGATTTCGAGATCTAATCACACAGTGGTAACTCGCATGCAGACAATTGTATTTTCATAGCAGGTTAACTGCTCATGAAAATAAGTGTTAACACTTAAACTTTCTGTACTCCAGAAACAACTGTTTACATTTGGGACTGAAAACGTAAGCAATAATACTAAAGTATTATTATTAATTTCTTCAAGAATATTTTTTCATGTCTTTCAAAAGTTTCTTTGAAATAATAAGGTATTTTAGAGATACGAAGACAAACAGTACCTTAAAATCAATAGAGTTACAGCTGGGTTACCTTTGTCTGCACAAAAGACAATTCAGAAGCAACAGCATTTGTGGGACTGAGGAAATCACATAATTCTTAAAATATCATCACGTGTTGGGTTGTTTTTTTTATTCTTACTGTATGTCTTCTATAAACAAATGCCTTAAGGAGGAAGTTCGTAACACTGACTGACATCCATGTCCACCTTTCCATGAGGGGTAAGAAGAGGAAGATAAAGTTTCTTCCAGTCCAGGAAATACATTGTTATAGCCTCCTCCACCTTAGGGGTCTCTCTGGGAATGCTGAACCAACTGTGTCTATCTGGTAGGCATTTCCTCCTTTCCTAAATTTGAAGATGACAGACTGTCAAAACCTACTTAGAAACTCTATCCTCTCTTCTCAGTAAAACCTCTTGCTTCCAAGGTGATTTATTTTATGTAAGTAGTAGTAAATTGTCAAAGCATAAGATAAGATAAAGATAAATTTAGAGGGCATTTAAACGAGTTCTAATTCTCTCTTTGAAACTTAAAAATTGTTCTGTCTTTTATACCTGAATCGAGTTGATTAATTTACATTTTAAAGAGGGAAGGATGTTGTATTATTAAGTTTTAATTCGGTAGTACTGCTGAGCTCTGACAATACAATATATACAATGCCTATTCTGACTGTGTTTGTGTAGGTAATTTAATTATCATGTTTGTCCAGGTTGGATTCTTCTATTTTATTTCAGTGATACCTAGTTCTTCTTAATTTTGAATCGGTTTGATTTGTCATTAACTGAAATGTAGCTTTAATTTGGCGAATGCAAAGAAACAAACCATACAAAAATGTTCAACAAAGTTAATTTGAAAATAATAACTTTTTTTTTAATATTTGCAGATGCTTTATGCACCACACTTTTTAAAAATATACTTTTCTGTAAATATGCCCTTGCATGAAAATTCAGCTGGATATTCTTTATTTAGAGGGAGCAAATTTCAGTGTGCTGGGCGGCAGCAGTGATTTGGACTGGTTGGTCTCTATGCGTCTATATCTGTGGCTGAAATTTTGGCCAGTCACCATGTTTTGAGAAAAAGGCCATAGTCAATTTTAATTTTTATGTCTTTCTGAAAATTTAATCAGAATATTTTTAAACTGCAATATTAGACTATTGGCACAAGGTTTAAGATACTTCATGTATTATCCAGAAATGCTTGAAAAAAATTCAAACGTAAGTAGATATTAGCTAGATAGATATATCTTTTTGGCAATAGTATAGTAAATGTGTATTTTGCTATTTACCTCACAGAATGCAGATAGTTATACATCTAATTTCTTTGTGTAACTATTTCCATTTGAGATGTAAATACAGTAACTGTAGGCACAAATTACCATAATTGGTCATTTTATGTGCAATTATCTGATTTTCATACTTAATTGTGGTAATTGTGCACAAAATTAGACTGCAATTCCCAATTCATCTATGCAGTTCTGTCCATGAAATATTGAAAATCTAAAAATAAATTCTAATAAAATATGCTTGGGATTTGTGGGTATACCACTGTACATAAAAAAATTGCTTTGCCCAGTCCTGTATAAAGGATACGTTAGAAGTCACTAGAGCACAAAGAGCATATCACAGGTAGTTGATAGATCATTGCAGCCGTATAGTATTTCGATAGTACATATTTTAACCTGAATTTATGGTCTTTGTAATAGAGAAAGGCCACCCAGTGGTCTGAATAATGCAGAATGATTCAGATAGTTATTAGTCATCAAGCCATGTCTGCCAGTGGAAACTTCTTTTTCTACCTGGCTGTTCCTGCTTTCCAGCTTCTGTCTTGCAGTTTAGCAGGAAACACATTCCGGTCTCTGGGACCTTGTGTGGTGTTGCAGACACCTGAAGACTTTATCTGCAACATTAATTTATCTGAATGTACTGATCTGTCTCCTCTGTCTCCCAGGTTCTTCTGAGTCATTTTAAATTACAAGATGAGATGAAAATGACAGCAATGTTGTTAAAACCACAAAGCCAAGATTTAAGTTCTTGATTATTGAATTAGAAACACTGTTACTAAAAAGAAAAAAAAAAGTTTTCCCCTTTTCTCCCTTTCTAGATATTACTGTGCAACACAGATTTTCTTATCCTAGCTGGCTTTTAAATAAGAGGCCAAAGCCGCATTTCTCTGATTCTCCCACCATTTCTGTCTTTCAAATGACAAATCTTTTTTTCTGTTTTAAGTTCACTGTCCCCAGAACTTTCTTCAGTTATTTCTTTGAGAAATACAGCCTACGGATTCAGGTTTATCTCTTCTCCTTTCTTTAGAATTATATTTCTACCCTTCTCTAGTATCTTTTTTCTGAATTTACTTTTTTTTTTCTTTATATGACACATTAGCTGATTGGCTTTCTACTTTTACAACATTTTCAAAACTGTCACAAAATTTTATACATCATATATCAGAAGAGGCATTCAATGTACATACTTTTAAAATGTATAGCGTCTAGTCTATTTTAAGGCTTCCTAGAGACTATGTAATATATATTAATAATATAGATGGCATATAGAATTCAGAGAGCTCTGTAAATTATTTTCTTCCTCTCTGCCCAAAGTTATTTGTCTATTTGGGATTGCAAGTATACAGGCAGAACTGGAAGAAAACAAAGAAGATTCTGCTTATTCTCAATATTTATCTATTATTAAGATTAAATAAATCGTGTTGGGGGAAAGACTTGGGGGTCATTGCTTTATAAAGCAAAAACTTATTCAATCCACAGCCTACAAATGCTCATATGCCTTAAAACGCACGTGTGTATCTTCCTGGAGCCCTGAGAAGACCAGCTGCTTACGTGATATGCTGAGTCTTTCTAATATCTACAGTTGCTATTTGGTTTCTTCCATACTTTGATTGTTGTCTTGAGAGTAACTTTTATAGTGATGTATGAAACTAGCCTTATGCCTGATACATTTTCATTACGCAGTTTTTCTCTGTAATTTCAGTACTCTAATAACAAACTGCTATGATTTAAAACCAGTTATACTGAGAAGAGAGACTTAAGATAAATTTCAGAGAATTTCTAAGAGAAGGACTCAACTATGATTTCAGGGGCAGCTGAATGAAGAAGGGTTACATATTTTGGCATGTCACGTATCATGAGCAACAAGGTTTTTTGGGGCATGTTGTTAAAGATGGTTTGGGAACAATGTAGACACATAAGGACCTGATCTGCTTGAGAGCCACAGAGCCACAGTATTAATGTATTATTAGTAAAATTTTAGTGGAGTTATTCTGAAGCATTTAACATGCATTACCATACATTATATTGTAAACCCTGCCTGTGTAGTGATGTCATAGAGGCAATTTATAGAAGCCGAGCAGTTCTATTGTGTGATTAAACATGGATTTCTGAAGCTTTTGTTTTGTTTTAACAGAACAATGAAAATGAAACAGCACTGCATTGTGCAGCTCAATATGGTCATTCAGAAGTAGTTGCTGTTCTGTTAGAAGAGTTAACAGACCCTACAATAAGGAACAACAAACTAGAAACACCTCTGGATCTGGCAGCACTTTATGGACGTCTGCGTGTTGTAAAAATGATCATCAAAGCATATCCAAACCTGATGAACTGTAATACAAGAAAACACACTCCTTTGCATCTTGCTGCACGTAATGGCCACAAAGCTGTTGTACAGGTGCTTCTGGAGGCTGGAATGGATGTCAGCTGCCAAGTTAGTGTGTAATTTCTTTCTTCCCTTCTTCCTTTCCACCTTTCTTCCCTTCTTTCCTTACTTTCCTTTATCATTAGAATATGATTCAAATTAAATAACTTCTTACATTTTTTCTTTTAAAATACATTTGCATTTACTGTGTTAGAAATGCTGCAAGCTGATAGATTTATACAGAGTTATTTCTTATCACCCAAATGATGTGTTCAAAGGGATAACTCAAGAAAGATATGTGTCTTCAACGCTGAGTGTATATTTTAATGTTGTCTTGAGACATGTAGATACACAAATCATATCAATTGTTCCTGTGGTTGTATATATATTTTTTTTTTTGCAACATTGGTTTTAATGATACTAAACTGACTTGCTAAAGCTATGGTCTTTAATGGTCATAGCAATCTGAAACGTTTGACTAAGGACTCATTTTCCAGGGTTATCCCGTTCTAAACACAAAGTTACTAAGTAATAATAATTTTGTTTTTCTACTTTTCTAAACACTTGTTGTATAAATCTAAAAGAAAAGCCTATAGTAATATACTCTTAAAGCTACTGACTCCGACCTGTTAGCTGTTTGGTGCATCTAGTTCTATGCACAGTAAATTATAATGGTGTAAAAGGGGTAATTTTAAATAAAAGAGAAATAGATGGGAGCAGATACAAGGTACAGCAGCAGTAAATTTTACGTCCAATTCTTTGTAGTGGAAAGTGTCCAAGTCTTTTAACTACAGAGGACCTGATTCTGTTATGTGTGAAGTCTTGCCTCAGTTTTATGATTCCTCTTTATTTGACTGACGGCACTGTATTTGAGTTTAAAGTGTATTTTGTCTTCAGATTTAAAGTAGCCTTCTTGCTGTCTGAGTATATAAAATGTGCTTCAAATTAAGGTTGTTTCAGCTTTATATCTATTTTCAGATAAACTAACCAAACAAACATAATTACATCTATTTTAGAGTCACATCCAGGCATTCTTTACCAATAGGTGTTTTATTAAATCTTATGAACTTTGCCTAAACTTTGCCTAAGTTTTATAAGCATTTTAAGCTTTAGGTGCATTTAATCAAACACCTTTGTACACATAATTCCCTTTTATATAGAAAGATTGCACCTGGATTCCATGCACTTCTTTTATTTCTGGATTCTTCCATCAAGGTCATGTTTTTCAACTCCTGAGGAAAAGAATGTGAAATGGGAAAGAAAAGATAGATTAAAAAAACCCAAAACCAACAAAGTAAACAAGAAAATATTAACGTATTTTAAGATTTAAAATGGATAGTCTCAAATGCCTTCAAAATGAAAATGTGGTAAAATTGTTTTTCTACTTTTATTAGCTGTAGTATCTTTTGAGTTATATTGTTACTTGCTTCAAAGTATTTCAGACTGAAACACTTTTTTTTTCTGTGGTTTGCTTACTTGTGTATTTGCCTACCATTATGCTTCCAATTTAATTTGCTCTTGATTTTCTTTACTAGAAAGTCGTACCCTTGCAAAGGTTAATACAAGCAGCTCTTTTGTTTCAGCTGTCCTTTACTATTACTACATCTTCAGTAATTTAGAAAACCTTAATGCTAAAGCAACACATAATGGAACCCTCGAATACATGTTTCTGAATGTTTATATTCTCTTCTATGTTTAGCAAATGAATGAGGAAAAAGTCAGAAAGAAACTGAACTGATGCCTGAATTGATGCTTAAGAAATAGAATAATTGAAGAAAAACAGTCTCTGTCATGACAACTTACAAACTGATGGTTACATGAGGGTTGAATATTACACAATGCTTTTATGAAATGTGTTCTTCATCTTATGTAATCATCTAGATAATTTTAGCACTACTGTGAATTCTCCTAAGCCATTTCTATCTATAGTTATGCCAAAAGTTTTTTGCTGCTCTTTAAAAAATATAGTGTCTGCAAGTTATGTACAATCTTCTTCTAAGAAATGAGAGATTCTTTTAGTAATAGTGATCTTATTGCCATCTACGCTAAAATTTTAGGACTTTTTTCTCTGTTTTTTAAATTCCGATCTATTTTAAGTAATTTATATTCTTATTTTTCTTAGTTGTTCTTAGGCAGAAGGGATTACTTTTTAAAAAAAATTTGTTTTCTGCACTGGGCAATCTTGTTTCTTCTGCATTTGTCCTCCTTGCCATAAGGAAATATCATTTATTTATTTTCTCACTGGTGTAAACATTCTCCATCAATATGTTCCTTTTCATTCAGCATCTTAGCATATTGGCAAGTTGGCTCTGTACATATTATTAACTTATTATTTCTATAACCTCTGAAAAATTCTTTGTTGATGATTACTGGCAGCTTATTAAACTGAGCAGAGCATACAACATCAGCCTGTTACTTAAAACTGAACTCAGCTCTTTTAATATTAATTAAATTGCTCTGCATCACTGATTGTGAAAGAACAGTATACAAAATATAATCCCATGTGGTAAATAAAATTGTACACATTCATTCACGTTAAATAAATTCAGCTTATCAGCAGTAAAGAGCTCTCAGAATGTTGAGAGACAATTATAGAAGTAGCCTATCTGCCATTACTCTGTAATTGTAAATATTTATTTGTTTAAATGGGAAGTTTACTTTAGCCATGTTATCTTTCTCTTCTGTACTCCCTGAGCACTTTTAATCATAGCAAATATTTGGACTAATAATAGACAGCATATAATTTTTGATTGAATTAATCACACATTTTATTCATTTCCCAGGTCTATCCAATATCCTTCAATCTGAAATTATTTAGAAGTGGGCAATACAAATCTGCTTCATCTCTTTATGCTTTGAAGTTTTCATTTAAATTGAAACATATGAAAAATACACAGGTTTTGGGTGAGTGATAGATTTTGGGCCCTCAGTAAAATAAGATACTGCACAGTTCAGTGTGTTTCATGTAAACAGTAATTTTATAATTGTAAATACCTTAAAAACTTGGCCCCTTCTGCTTATCCAACTTTCATCTATCCCTATTTGCCTTCCCTGTCTGTTCCAGTAATGATGGCAATTTCCATTGCTTATCACTGTAGTTCTTCTGCAAAGAGCTATGCCCCTTCCTTTTTGCTGTCATGATGTACGGAGGATATTCTGTGAATCAATTTGCAAAGCTACCATTCCATCTTCCAGATTATGTCTGAAATCCATATCAAAACTATAGTAAACTGCTTATGAATAAGGACTAGACAAGTGACCTAATTACAAGCTCTTGCATATTTACATGTTTAAAAAAATGTCTAATTAATAAAACCCTTGATGCTTTTATGTGAGCCTGCAAATTGTATACCAAGTTGATTTGTGTCTCCTGGTGTATCCTGACAATGTCTTTCTATCCTTGCTTGCTTTGTGTGTCCAGCTGTGACATTGTACCTGTATTTAGCTGTAGGCTACTTGGGGCAGGGACTGTTTTATTATATGCGTAGCACGATTTGGGCTATAGTTTACCATATTTGATATACAGAAAACTTATGCCAGGGAATCAATATCTAATCCATCGACACAAAGCTCACTGTGTTCATGAAAAAATACCAGCGTTTTTTGCATTAAATATCACCGTGGAAGAATTTCCAAATATAATGGTAGTGTTCACTTTGCCAAGAAAATATGATCAAAGGCAATGAAAGCTTTAGGAAGTAAAACAGTGAATATTGTCTATAAATCTGAAGTTTGCTTGCTGTAGTATAGGCAACAAGAGAATATTTGCACATAGGTACACCATTATAAGTGAAAAAGACCTACCTAAAAACTCTAGCACATATTAAATAATATATAGAAATTATTTGCAACTACATTTTTTAATCCTTCCAATTTGTGTAACATTCTCTAGTGCACCAGAAAAACAACCCATAACATTATTTCTATCTTCAAGTAGTAGTCTGCATGTACATTTACAATGAGAGAGACATCTTCTCAGCCAGTCCTACAAGTTTCTCTTGGCCCTGTTC
This sequence comes from Larus michahellis, assembly GCF_964199755.1. Classification (NCBI taxonomy): domain Eukaryota; kingdom Metazoa; phylum Chordata; class Aves; order Charadriiformes; family Laridae; genus Larus; species Larus michahellis. The sequence goes on along the minus strand of NC_133896.1, from coordinate 52,361,251 downwards.
ATCCTGGGGCTCAGCATTCTCCATATGTTAAAATGGAGTTTGGTAACTGAACTCTCTGGCAACAAGGACATTTCTGCCTTCTGGACAGTTTTTGGGTCAAGGGATCTGATTCACTCATTAATTATTCACTGTTACCATGAAAACCTGCCTAGAGCTTTTAAGATTTACGTCAGCATTCATCTTCATGACATCTCATGCAGGATTACACATCTGCATCTTGCAAGTGTGCTTTCCATTTCCATATTCCCAGACTGATTTTCTTTCAGTTTCGTGGTAATATTTCCCCTCTTGCTCAGAAAATCACCTATATAGTGGACAGATCATTCCATTTTATATGGTGTGCCTTTCAAATTCCCCCTTCCAAACAGACTGTTTGCAATATATACCGCATTTCTGGGGTACGGCATTCATTAGCATTGTCTGATAGCTTGGAGTCGTAAAGCAAAGGCTGCCCCAGAATTCAGGGCAGGGCAGAATGCCTGTAAAGCATTTCAGGATCATGTTCAGATACGACAGGAAATATCATGGTAGAATAGGCCAAGAAGCGAGAAAGTATAAAATGAAAAAACTGGCATTTGGCTTTGGATTCCTCTCCCACTATGAATTACGTATGTAGGTGGCTTAAGTTTCTATGCTCCCTTTATGCATAGCAGATCTTTGATTCATTGCTACAGAGCTATCTGCTGGCTCCCAAGTTGCCCCTAGATAGTTTTGTTTGCCTTAGACATCTAGAGGAGATTTCCTCTTCTCGTGTTAGTTTTCATTCCATTTCTTATGAGATGTATGCTTTCATCAAGGAAAATATTACCTGCCTTTCCTCTGGTGTGGATTTTTGATCAATAGAAAGGACTGCTGCCAGTTCTGACAATTATCATATCAGGATCTTTCCCGCCCCTTAACTGAGGAATCTGAAGATAGATCCTGTTCCTTGACTTCAAAGCTGTTGATTCAGCATGCCGGAACATTAATCTTTCTCAGTCTCAGATCACGCCACAGCAATGGATTGTAGATAGTTGTTGTCACTAATGTATGTCCATTTTTTTCATTACAGAAGATTCCTTGTTAGTATTAATACAGAATGATGTCTAAAATTGTATTCAAGGTGCAGCTGGTTCCCATCTCTGCAGTTCATCCTCAGTAGGACTAAAATTTAATGCTCAGGCCGCCTATAACAATTAAACCACTATGGATTGCATTGTTGGTGTATCCCTGGCAGAATCACAGAATGGTTGAGGTTGGAAGGGAACTCTGCAGGTCATCTGGTCCAACTCCCCTGTTCAAGCAGGGTCAGCTAGAAGAGGTTCCACAGGAGCATGTCCAGACAGCTTTTGAATATCTCCAAGGACTGAGACTCTGCAGCCTTCCTGTACCAGGGCTCAGTCACCTGCACAGCAAAAAATGTTTCCTTGTGTTGAAACAGAACATCCTGTGTTTCAGGTTCTCCCCATTACCTCTTCTGTCACTGGATACCACTTAGCCTGGGTCAGTCTTCTTTACGCTCTCCCTTCAGATATTTGTACACATTGATGATATCCCCCATGAGCCTTCTCTTGTGTAGGCTAAACAGCCCCAGCTCTCTTAGCCTTTCCTCATAAGAGAGATTCTCCAGTCTTTTAATCATCTTAGTGACCCTCTCCAGTAACACCATATCTATTTTGTACTGGGGAGCCCAGAACTGGACAGAGTCCTCCAGGTGTGGCCTCACCAGTGGTGAACAGAAAGGAAGGTCACCTCCCTCGACCTGCCAGTAACACTCCTCCTAGTGCAGCCCAGGGTACTGTTAGCTTTTTTGCTGCAAGGACACGTTGCTGGCGCGTGTTCAGATATGACAGAATATGTTCAACTGCAGTGAATATGTTCAAATATGAGAGAGACATCCCTCTTTTCTCAAAACAGCGAGTGATCAATTGTGATTGAGCCCCTATTTTGGTATTCTTCTCTGGCAGGCTACTGTGCCAAACTTCTCGCCATTGTGGCTTTTGAATTTCATCACCTGTCTTTCCAAAGTCAAATATTTTGAGAGTCACAGCTGTCCTTCATATCCTTGATGACAAGGAACGCTGTGTTAATAGTACCAGGTCCACCCAATGGTCTTGAGGTTTATTCATGTCAGTAAGGGACAAATCCGAAGGAAAACCCATATCCACACAAGGACCAAAGAGGATAATAGGCTGTGTTAAAGCCTTTTTCAAGATTGCTGATGTCAAGCCTTTTTCAGTAATCGTAATTATAGCTAGCAGTGAATTCTGAGAACTTTTTTCATTCCCAGAAATTTCTGAGCTGCACCTTAAGCTCTGTGTGTACCTTTGTGGTTGCACTATGTCACTGGAGAGTTATCCAGTGTTAAAGTCAATTGCAGTTACCAGAAAACTCCTGTAGATATTGTTTGAGTAAAGAATTCTGGAAGCATCTCTAAGTAAATCTGACTATTTAGTCTTGTTCAGAATAAGTCTGTGAAGGTTCATCTGGATTGCCTCTGAAAATGGAAAGATTAGTAATTGTTTTAAGATACGTATTTCATACACATATATTCTCTTACTGGCTTCCTTCTCTCCATTATACTGTTAGTATACCTGATGTGCTGGGATATAAATGACATTGGGCGTGCTCTACTTTATACACCCATGTACTAAGTATGAAGAAAGATAAAAATTGAGTGTTCCTGTTATGGACATAGCATTTTCAGGCTCTATTGGTAGGACATATGTACACTTCCTGTGTGCTCACAGCCCATCTCAGGATCTCCGATTATTTCTAAATACCCTGTCATTGCATTGCTGTAACACTGGTGCATACTGATACAGCTAATAAATAATAAATCACTATTTTATTTCAGAATTAATTTTTTTATGTGTCTTTAAAATCTTTCCACCATAACAAGCATGACAACGGTGCATTTGGATAAAATATAGAAAAAAATTCCAGCAGTAAACCCTTTAACATTTGCCCACAAATAAAAAACATTCAAAATCTAATTTACTATCAAAAAAAAGGACAGAAGCCAGAGATTCAGTGAGATCTAGTAATGCTGTAGGTAGTGCTAATGCTATTGTATGGAAAGGCATTCTGTTCATATTTTTCACTAACACTCAGCAGTATAAAATACTAAGAGAAGCAGTTTGTCCAGAGACATAGTTTGTTTTTCAGTACTATAAATATTATTTGAGCAACAGTCCATTCACAAAGAATTCTGTATCACAAAAATCTGCAAAATCAGGTTCACAGACATCTAAGGTAGAATTTAAATGATCTAAACGTAGACATTTAATGCTGTTGGAAGTGCGTTAGGGTATCCAAGGCATCTGTGTGGGGCAGATATGATGCAGATGAAACGTGAGCATCAACTGGAACATCAGCTGGGGCCGGGTGGGATATCCTAGGGCATCTCTCACTGTCCAACTGAATTGACCTTCTAGAGTGTGATCCAGTTTCAGATTAAAACACCTAAGTGTAGCTGTGCAGATGTAAACTGGCTGACTCTGCTGAACAGCTATGTTCCACTGACGGTATTGACTAGATTTTCACTGCCTGTAATAGGAGTTTAGAAATTTTACACAAATGCATGCTTGTTAAATGGGAGTTGTATTACATCCCTATTATATTTTCTTCTATAGTTATTAATTTTTATAGTAGAACTGACAGCATTTATGTTGTTGCCTTGAATAATAATAAAAAAATTATGGTAGTGTTTGTTCTTGCCCATTCAATGTTTTTTATGTTTAAATAAAGTAGAGGGGGAAAAAATACTTCTTTTCTAAATGTATTCTTTTAAAAAGGGTTTCTTGGTATTTTAATTGGCATTTTAAATGTCACAATATTTTTTTTTTCTAGACAGAGAAAGGGAGTGCACTACATGAAGCAGCCCTGTTTGGAAAAGTGGAGGTAGTACGCATTTTGCTTGAAACAGGTAAATCTAATTTACAGGAAACACTGAACAAATATCCTTAATATTCCTAATCTGGTGTATGTCTCCTCAAGTTTTGGTTATAGAAATTACTGTTATCTTTCTCAGCCTTTGCAAATCTAATCACATGTACCTCTCCTTAAATCAGTGTTCTTTTAGAATAAGAAATTACTATACACAGAGAACAAAAGGAATGTTTTCACTAAGACTCAGAAATTCCATATATGACTCAGTGTATGCCACTGTATTCTGAGAATAAATGTATTCTGAGAACAAAATGGCTACATAAAATTTTGTAATTCATTCTGAAACACAGACAAGAATATTCTTTGATCTAGAGGCCAGAATACTCATGTTCACATTTATTTCCTTCACTTAGCTATTCCTAACAAACACACCATCCTGCTTGCTCCTTCATTTCCTGGATAAACTTTGAGTGCCTGTAAAGAAAGAGGAAGGCACTGTGTCTCTGAGAATCACATTTGTCCTGAAAGAACAGGAGAAGAAAGATTTAGTGTCCCAACAAACGCATCTACTACATAATCACAGATTCATAGAATAAGAGTTTCAGAATTGTTGCAGGTAAATTACTCATCTAAAAAACTGTCTTCTCAGATAAATGAGAAGATCAGTGAAAATGAAAATATCTAGAAATTACTTCTCTGAGATACGTGAATTTCCATTACACTGAGGGATCTCAGTGGTCTTTATTGTCAGTGCTTGTGGGGTTATATATTGCAAAAGAAGGTATGTCCTTCTCACAGCTCCTCATCCAACAGATCCAACAGATCTGAGATCTGTTTTCAGAAAAAAAGGTCCTTCCAGGATGCTTTCTTGTTTGGATACATAAAAAGGAGGCAGAAAGAGATCTTCACCTGCCCTCAAAAAAGCAGGGCCTTTTTATATTAATTCACCTAAAAGAGGAAGGACTAAATGAGGAAGGACTGGAGAACATCACAGAAACATAGGAAGCCCTTAGACCACAGATAGACTACCTCGTACGGATTAGTACATGTTATAGCCTCTGCCAGAGTGCAATTGGACAAGACAGTGGAGTAGAATCTTCACTGTGAACTTCTTCAACCCCAAGTACTCTGCACTTCTGCAGCACTCCCCACCTTCTGCCTTTTTTATCTAACAATCCCCTTTTCTCTAGTTCTGCTTCAAAAAAGACTCAGAAGATGTTATAAGTAGCTACTACGAAGGAAAGGTGTAAGTTGGTGTCTCTGGCCTCTGAAAATCAGCTGCCACTGCTAATTAACCCTGCAATATTTTGGCTTCATTTTCAGTAAGAAAATAAATATCTCTTTCTCACAAAACAAATCAGGAAACTCTCCATCAGTTCAGGAAATGACAAGAACTGCAGCCTTTTCTGGTGAGCAGACAAATCCTTCCATGCTTCCAGAATGTCCCCATGAATCCTGCTTCCTCTGATTTCCTCTATTCAGCGTCCTGAGAAGAATCTTATTCTCTTCGTTATGACCTTTCATGCCTTTGCTTTTTATGAAAGTACATCTAAAGTAAAAAACAACTTCAGTCTTCTACCATAATTCAAACATTTCCAAAGTAGCCCCTACAAGACAAAGTGGAGAGTCATGCGGTATCATGTACAACACTTCTTCTGAGACCTATCCAGGATAAGCCTCAAACTTATTTATGGTTACATTCACAGTTTGAGCCAAACAATTACTTTGTCAACAGTCTGAACAGTCTGTGGGGAAATTCTCTGCCTGTTCACACAGCCCTCATACTACATGCAGGTATTTCAGTCTACTCAAAGCATGAATTTCAAACATGTCACCATGAAGTACAAAATTTTAAGGTTAATAATTTTTTCAGTATTGCTCCCAAAGCACATACTGGTACTATGGTCTAGAAAATCCCCAATGAATCAGAGCAGTTTGGGGAGAATTAGAATCCAGGCATGAAGGAAAAACAATGAGTGAAGTTCTTGATTTTATAAAATATTATTTTCAGGATGGCTGTTTCTCAGGAATGGTCTGCCAAAATAATCCCAAGTTTGGTTTAAGAAGCTTACTTTATATCCCCATGAGTTACAGAAACATAAAAACAATCCATGTCAGCATGTGAATTTTAGGCTACTCGAGCTTTAAACAGAAATGGATGCTGTACTTCAACTATAACACAGCTGTTAATCTGCTACAGTTGTAAAACCGCTTGCATTCAATTTGCCAGATAATTGAGTCTGATACACCACATTTATAATCAGAAGTACTTGGGGTTAAAAATTCCACCATAGATCATTTTCTTTTTCAGGAATTGATACCAACATAAAGGACAGTTTGGGTAGGACGGTTTTAGATATTCTTAAAGAACATCCATCTCAGCAGTCACTCCAAATTGCGGCTCTACTTCAAGGTAAGTCATATTCAGTTATACACTTGTTAGAGACAAATCAGAAGAGCATGGAGGAATATTAAGATATATAGTAATTTCTACTCTTTAAATATTTTATTATACAAAAGAGTAATCTTTTGAATTAAAAAGACAAAATTCTTGTTTGCTAGATACACAGAAATAAGTGGCTGAATATTTGAATTTCAGAGTAAACCCTTTCTTTTTTTCTGACGATAGATGTTAGCATGGTATGTCATTTACAGTTACTCTTTGTGCATTCTTCATTACATAATAAAATATTGTAATATTTCACTGCAGTTCCATTAAATTGTGATGGCAAACTACAGTTGAAATCCTTGATTCATTCATAAATAACAACTATGACTGAAAGATGGTGACGAATTTTCAAAACATTTCATTACATTTTTCTGATTTTCCTTAAGTTTCAAAAAAAATTAAACCAGGCAGTAACTCTTGTCATTATAGCAGAAATAATATAATTTCGTTGTACATATGTTTGTTCTCATTCCTTGTCCTAGTGTCATGGTGTAAAACTGATGTAACTCCATTGTTTACTTCACTTTTTTACTCTAGAAGATGGCAATAAAGTGATGAAATGTGAGCTAGTACATAACTCAGTGTTAAACATCATTCCTTCTCTTTTATGGAATTTGTTCCCTCCATTTTCAGATTAGTCCTTCATTAACTATGTTTGACAGAGGAGTTCCCTGCAGGTATCACTGCTGCATCTCCACCTGTATTGATTATTCCCATCTTTAAATAAGACATTTTAATCAGTTCAGTGTTGGTTCTACATATGAACTAGCTCATGCTTCAGTCTCCCACCTGTCTTTCATAAGAATATTTCCTAGAGAAAATGAGGTCATATGGCCACACTGTGTCCTTCGGGTTTTCTTCTAAAAGTTTTCTTCTTCTAAAGTTGTTAGCCAGCTCCGGTAAAGTTTTCCAGTGAGATGACAGACTGAAGATACAAAACTCCTATAACTATAATGAAAATTTTGCAGACTGGATGAGAGGTATTCTCTTAAAGACCACATTCATGTTATAGCTGAACTGAATTAACAGCCTGCCTTGCGGTCTCCCTTCCTATTTTTTTCCCTTTCCCCCATTCTCGTCTGTCCTCTTCCCCTACTTCCAGCTACACAGTTCTCTTCCATATCCCCTGCTTACATGAGATTGCAAAGTGATCTAATTCAGTTCACAAACCAGTAATATATAAAATATATAACTTATTATATTATCTATATTTAATAGTATGTAACAATAATAAAAAATAAGATTATAATTATATAAATATACATTTGTTGGTTTTAATGAACTTGCCTCCTATGTGGTTGAGGTCCCAGAGTTAGCTCTGTCCCAGGGAACTGACAGAACTGTGCATCAAAAAACGGGGAGGAAGATATGGGTGAGGGAAGTAGGAGGCTCCCCCCATCATCAGAAGAGAGTTCCTAATTTGACTCAGACTGTATAGTGAAATCTTCAGCCTATATGTCCTCACTGAGCTGCAGCATGAACATAGCACTATGTAGAAGAAAAGGGGGTTAATATCATACTGAAATTTCTTCAATGGCAAGAAAAGAGTCAGTCAGAGCTTCCACTTTCACATCCAAATCAATCATCTTTCAGATATTAATCTAAGATTCATTATAATGTCCCATCAACAACTAAGCTAATTTTCATTTTAATATTTCTGCATTGTTCCATTTTCTCCTTAGTGTGATAACTTTGCAGTCTCATGAACAAAGTTTCTTCGAAGTAACCTTGCTCTATGAAAAATAGAGCACCCAAACCCCTCTCAAGGGCTTGTCACATTGATGGATCAGTATCTACCCTTAGTTTTTACCACAAAAAAGAAATACATCCAATTCAAGGCTTTTTGATGCTTTGACAAGCAATCATCGCATGTGTGCCTTGTAAATATAAGGAAGACTGCTTAGTAGTTTCAGCTCATACTAGTATGATGAAACTGTGCTTGTAACAAGCAGCTGTTTAGTTTTGCTCTGTCTGCTTTATAGTCAGAACTGATGTACAAGGATGAAAAATGTTTAGAAAGATGTCATTCTAAATCTTAAGAAAACCTGAGGAGCCCATTCAGAACTCCCCTGTGGAACCCACTGAGGTTCTTTTTCATCAACAAAGGGTTCACTGAAGCTTTAATCATCAATGATAAAGTTTGAACTGTGAGCGGAAGTTCAAAAATAAAATCAGTAGACCTACCCTCCTCTAAAAAGCCAGTTGAGTATATTCTTCCTGTAGTGGGGGCATTTATCCTGTTGTAGCTGAAAAATCAGTGAAGCACTGGGATTTTGGGAAACATGAATATACTGTAATTGAGTTCAACTTCAGTGGGTAATGAATTCAATGCAAAGAAAGAGCAATTGCTGAAAGAGAGTTAGCGGCTTCCAAATACATTCCTGTTAAAGCTTCTGTCTTCAGATGATTGTCTAGAGAAGCTTAGTGTCTCCTTCATATAGATTTATAGGAAACAGAAATTAAATTAATGGCATCAGACAATTACTGACCAGATTTTGGAAGTTTCTTCCTCATTTTTTTTTCTTTATGCAGACACAATTGCATTAAATTGATTCTTTCACATTGTTGCCAGGGTAGAGTAAGATTTTATCACCTAGCATTCTCATTTTTACCATTTCCCCCTTGCATTATTATGAGTGTTAGTGTACAGTTTATAGTATTAACATAGCATAATATTTGTTCCTGGCACAAGACATTAGCTTTCAAAATATAAAACAAAGGCTGAAAGATGCATATATGCATATAAACAGACTGGCAGAAACAGACAAGGAAATAATGTGACTAGTATTACCGGTGGGCCTGATTGATAGGTAGTGTTCTGTCCTATACGCAGAGGGCTAACAGAGTTGTAAGAAAAGTTTTGAAAGAAAATCAGTTAGTGTTGAGGTTATTTATGAGAAATTTCTTTGAAGGAAAAAACAGTAATTTGTGTCTTTAGAAGCAATTCATGGAGGCACTAATACTAAATCCATTCAGCTGATACTAAAACCTGTAGGACTGGTAGCCCCCGGTGAACGAGCCTCCAGAATTTAAACAGTGTGGATAGATGTTTCTATTGGTGTTCTCCCTTTTTTTAAAGAATATTTACAAAACTACTTTTCACAGATTATAAGTTAAAAAGAAACAAAACCTTTTGCCAGTGGGGTTTTAGAAGTGATCCTAGTGTTTCTGTGATCTTTACTTTACATCTTTTCTCACTACCCTGAGAAAATAGTAATTGAAGTTTCTGCAAAAATATTTTTTTTGTGTGTTTGCAAAGTCTGCCATAGTTTTGGAGATTTTGGTGCATTATCTGATAGAAGAAAAATAGATAACAAAATCAGTTTAAAGAGCAACGTGAAAAAGGCTGAGCAAACTATACACCATCTGAATGGGTTTTTACTACCTGTTAATTGTAGATGGAATTATTAGAAATGACAGTTCAAGTTTTAATTCTTTGTAATTCATATATGTCCCATCATTTTCTGTGTCTTTCTCAGGTCTGGGTTGCACTGAACTCAATTAAAAATACTTATTACAGTTTAGATTCTTTATGTGGTAATAAAGAAATAGCTGAACTCCAAGAGCAGAGAATTAGGATACTGTGCCAAGAAAGGCCAGTCTACTGGATGCATTTCATGGATGGAGTAAAACAACAGCATCCAGTGCTGAAGCAGTTAACAGCATTGCCACTTAGGGCTTTATAATTAGGCATTGAAGATAAAAGGGATGCTGCCAAAGCTAGTAGGCCTAAAATTAAATCGACCAGCTGTGTTTTAGTTTTAGCACATGTGAACGTGACGCAGGTGCATGCTATACCATCTTTCAACTCTTTCTTCACAGCCGACTACGCTCTCTATTAGAATCTTGCTCTATTACTATTTCTGGAAGCAGAATTCTCGTTATTATGAAAAAAAGGAAGGTAGTAGATAAACAGATGAAAACTGACACGAGCCTCAGGAAGGCACAATAAGCTCTGCTGCGTAGACAGTATGGAGGGAGATGTAATGAAAAGCTCTCTCTTCTGCTGAAGCCACTTGAGAACCTAACATTGTTTGTACATGTAACCGAATTATTCATAAATTGAAAATGCATAAGCAGCTGCAGAACCAGGACTCCTTTCTTCTCCCTTCTGCTTAAATAGCTTTAGTGTCATTAGCACAGGCTTTCTTTTATGTGTTGTCCCTGTCTCTCCCTGTCTTTCTGTGGACAAGTACATCTTCCATTCCCTTGAGTGCAGAAGGCCTCACTGGAGGGATGCAGTAAGTTTCCAGTCAAGGATTTAATAACAGCTGTGTGGGATGAAAAGAATTTGTTGGGTTTTTTTCTGGGGACTTCTCAGCTCCTTTTATAGGCTGTTGTGCAAAAGCTGTAGAGTATTAACTATGTTTATGAATTAATTTAACTGCTGTTGTTTTGGGTACTGGTAGTTTAGCTGTGCTCTTACCTACTCAGGATCATAGCAGTACTTGCGTGCTTGTTTCTGTTTATCTTCCCTGAACACGTGCACAAAAGTCTCCCTATGTGCCTATAACTTAAAAATCTACTGGTTTCAGGTTTCTCTGTGATTAAGTCAAACTTGAGTCTTTCAGAATTTTCCTCTGAAATTTAGGAGACTGAAGTCAGCCCAGTCTCCACCTCAGCTCAGTCTGTCACCTTAGCACACCTCAAGGTAGCAGTTACCAGTTGGTTTTCTGTAACTGTTGCTGCTGTAAAGAAAAGAGGAACTGGGTCATGATGCTTCAGGTGGCAAGTGAGCTGATTTGGGAGGAGCTTTTAGAGAGCTCATGGGCTGGGGTAGGGCTCAGTGGAGCTGCAGGATCCTCAGCCAGATGCTGGGAGAGCCCTGGTAAGGACAGACAGTGCTCTGAAGATTGCTGCCCTTCAGGAAGACAAAGTGAAGAAAGAGTAAGGATCCCCCTGCAGGGGCATGGGCCATGGAGGGGAGTTGTTTCTAAACCAGTTTTATTCCTCTGATCTAGTTACTTGGAGAGTCTTCTGTTTGAAAAGGTGAGTGTTCAGATTTTTAGTCTAATCAGATTTGACTTTTTTAGAGTTTAAAAAGCCTTTTGGTCTCTCTAGGGGAAGTCACTCTAGGGAGGAACTCTATGTGAATCCACCTCATGGCATGGCCAATGTAGGGCCTCAAAACAAAAGGGAAAGGAGCTCATACTTCATTCAAAATAAAAATTAAAAAAAAGTTGTTTGTTTTTATTTTTTTTCCTATTAAAAGGAAAAGTAAAAGGCTCTGTGAGGCTAATGTAGCCATTACTCTTAGCAAAGGTTTATAAATAAAGCAAAAATCTTGACCCTCTCACCTCACTGAGGAATTAGGACCTAGAGGAGCTGAAGTTAAAGCAAGCTTTGCTCTAGAGCCTGAGCTTTTACTGCCCCTGGACGTTCAGCAGGAGCTCCTGCTGAGCTGGGCCACGCTCTCTTCGTGGCAGACCCTCCTGGCCCTGGCTGCTCTGTGGAGAGGCAGCTGTGTTTCCCTGCTCATGTGTTAACGCTTTCCCTTCTGCTTGGCTTTGACCTAACCAGTGTTACAGAAACTGAGAAAGCTGACGTTCTAGCAGTTTGAACTCTCCAGTGCCTGTTACCTTCTTCAGTTCATATTCCCCACAGCTCTTATTTCCACTGCTGTGTGACCCCTTTTATGCTATTACTTTTTGTGCACGTGGCCCTATTCAGATTGAGTGGGGCTGTGTTAAAATCAGATAACTGTAGAAAAGAATGCTACTAAGCAGGCAAAGTTTTTGAGCTTCTTCGTATTAATCCCTACTGAACTGTAGTCTGCTGTTTGAGTCAACAGAAGTAAAATACTCCGTTCTTCCCAAAGCAGTTTAGTGAGGAAACATCTCTGAAGTCTGTATTAACATATGCTTCCTTCACCCCTTGTATGCTAGTCATGCCGACTGTCTTTGAAACATGGAACAGGATGATGTTAAGCTGGTGAAGGCAGTGTTATGAATCTGACAGGTTGTGTCCCAAACAGCCTTTACTCCCCTCTATCGTAAGAATGACAGGCTTTTCCCTAAACTCTGTGAGACCGCAGCTGGGGAAACTGTTCTGGTCATTAAGTGGTATAATTGACTAAGCTTGGCTTTGTTCTGAATTATCTTTCTTTTTCTGAGGAAAGTGATAGAATCCAGAGCAGTCTCTCAAGTACACCGTAGTCAGTAGATGATGGTAAAAGTATCATCTCTTTCAATAAGTTTGGACAGGCTTTGAAGATTAATTTTTAGCCAGCTGCAGGCGATAGAATTCGGTTGCTGGTGAAAGCATGTGCTGCTTGTATGTACTTAATCTTTGGGTCTTGACATGTATCACCTATTTTATGTCTGTTTCTTTGATAATATTATGGGTAAGTACACATTTACCTAGACTATAAGCCTCTCACAGCTGAGTCCGAGTCTGTATTTGTCTCATACGTATAAGGTAGACTTTTCAATAGTATAAAACCAAGTTAGGAGTAAAACTCCCACACAAGTCCGAAGTTTTAAGGGTTGCGCTCTTACAAGGATGGCACACTCTTGATCCATTCTAAACCTCTACACTGTACCTTGTGCTGAGCCTTTTGTAGAGGTTTTCTGCAAGGAACTCTGCAGTTTTTAAAGTAAATATTTATGAGACTTACGTTGAACTTGGGATTTTCTCCTCAGAACTAGCCTTCAGCAGGTAAGTGCGTTGGTCTGAAAGTGGGGCCTGACAAAGAATAAAAATAGAGTATTACTTTAAAACCATAGCCATACAAATAATCTTCACGATCTCCCCTGCATTTCCTTTCCTAATAATACCTGTATTGATCCAATAATTTTAACACTCACACCTGGTAGAACTTCATTTTAGGTTTGCTTTTGGTCAGTTGCACAATTATCAAACAAATATTTTCAGGCATGAATTCATTTTTTCCTTTTATTTTTCTTTAGATGTAGTTTCCTTTTTATTTCTCCTCCATCTTGCATGTTAACTTGACAAATAATATAGCTGACAGAGCTGGAAAACATTCCAGAGCATTTTGTCATGCTGCTGGTTTTCTCATGATCTCTTACAGCTCATCTTTGCTTCTTTGCTTTCAGCACTACACAAAAAAATAAAGTGCCCATTTTCATATGAAGAAATGTATGGCAGATTATCCAGGGGACCATTGCCAGCCATCAAACTTAATATATGATTTTTTCAAATCATACATTCTTTTAAAAAAAAACCAACAACCTGCGAAGCATTCTGAAACTGCATGCTGTTCTCTGCCATTTCCAATTTCATTTTCTCAGATGTCTATTTTATCACAGATTATATTTGGGTTTTGGGATTTGTTATTTAATCAGGAATAACAGCAAGCTAAACAAGTGCGTTGTAGACTGTAGAAATTAAATCAGGGAGACTTCACTTCCTAGAAACTCTGTAGTTCTTCAATGCGATATTGATGAAAGCAGTTATTGTAGTTAGCTTTTGCGTGCATTGCAACGTGTGCTGTTGTGGTTACTATCTGTTTAAGCAACTTCAAAAAATCAAGAAATTGCAGATGCAGAATAACTGCCCAAACTGAGAACCAGTCACTCTGCTGCAAAAAAAAAAAAAAAAAGCACCACTGTTGCATAAATTAATTTCTAATTCATTATTTGTTCTAGAATAACATTCATTCAGGTCTTGTTGTTCCATTGAGCTAGCTGGTGTAGAAAACCACACAAAAGTAATGTACATATTTACACAGAAATAATAATAATGAAATTGAAGTTTAGCACGTTCATCATTCCGTGGCTTTCTGTTTTTATAAACATCATCATGAAGGTGGGATAAAGGAAATTTTAAGGAGGAAAAGCACAAAAACTTTAGAACACTGCTTTTTAGACTGCTAGTTTTAACTAAGTTTTTGGGATTGTATTCTTTTTTTCTCATGTATTATGTCTGTGCTGCAAACAGAATATTTGGTTTTCTTAACAGTATCAATTTACCTACTTATTGTGAACATCCTGAATATCTTGACTGAAAACTCTTAACAAATTCAGAACAAAAGAAGACTCTTTGAACAGTAATAATATAACGGAATAGTTACAGAGGTATTTCAAGGAGACAGGAAAAACACAGGGGTAATCGCAACTCATTACTCCTACAATGAGATTTCTTTAATCGGCTGAAACTGTTACAGAACTGGCCATTGTAGTCTCTTATAATACTTTCAATAAATGATTGCCTTGCAGCAGTGTTTATGAATAATTACAAGGTTGTAATATGAAAAATTGGAAAGGCATTAATGAATAATGTAGTAGTAAATATACTTTTGATTGGGATAAGCCCCCTTAATACAGGAGTTTAAGTGTATGTGTATCTTTAAATTGCAGAATATATGGAAACAGGAAATGCAAGTATTTCGGAGGAACGCCCACTGGAATGCGCAGAACATCAGTCTTGCATTTTGTCCCCCGAAGTTCCTCCGTCTCCAAAGGCTAAAAGTAAATACGTGTACTCTGAATACAGAAGCTGTACTGAACTTCTCTTTAATATTTAAATTATATTGCTAAGACATTTATACAAACATACAAAATGAAAAAGAAAGATTAAGAAAGCTATTGATATTGAGAGGTTTTTCCCACCATGAATTACCTATCTTGACTGCATACACTGTAATCCATGTCATATAGGAAAGCAAAGAACTGTATTCCCAGAAAGGACAAGTCACTGATGGATTACAATGTATTACATTATTTGATCTTAAATCTCTTTAATTTATCTGACCTTACACATTTCATAATCAAGTAAAGCAAACGGATACTAGATATGTCAAAATACTCTGCCGGCATTGTTCACGTTCCAGTTAAAGATTGAATGTACTTTATCTTTCCCAGTGAGTACCTCTTCCAGTCGTGTTACATTTGGATGCCTTTTTCAAAGATCACTTGTGTATTGCGCTTCCACTCATCTTCTAACATATCTTTCATATATCTTGACTGTCACTGCTGCGTGCATGTGCTTTCGTCTTATGTTCTGATTCACCCTTTACACACCACAGACACTTAAATAGGGCATTTCCTGAGTGTGGTGTCCGGCTCTTCCATGAAAATCATCCTTGTATAGAAACAAAGCTGACTTCTGCCTTCTGTAATCATCCAACATAAATGTAATCGACTGCTGGCAAATAACTAAACCTCTCTTCTTTGTTTTTGGGGTGTGTGTGTTTTATTTTTGTTTTCTTTGTGGTGGTTTTTTTGTTGTTGTTTTTGTTTTTAAAAGAAACACCTTTACAGGGACAGTTTTCATTAATGAGAAAACTAAGTTTACTGCTGCATGCCAGATTATGATCTTCACGGTGATAGTAAGCAAATGCACTAGTTCCATTCATGTTTCCCATTGGGGTACTTACCAGACATATGGTGTATGAAGATAAATAGTTCCTTTGAGATTAGTAGAATCATGAAGCCTATTACCCTATGCAATAGAAATGTCTGTCCTGAAATTAAGTAGTAAATATTTTTAAAATATGTTTTACTTCTTAATGATACGGTCATGATCTCACATTGACTTTCAAGGCATAAATACTGTAAAATGTGCTAGTTGGCTTTTGCTTGTCTATTGTGTAATCTGATTCTAAAGGAAAGAAACTGTACTTGATTGTGCTTCCCATCCATCTGTCTGCCATTCGTTGGCAATCTAATTTCAAATAATATAAACCAAATTTGGAAGAGACATAGCAGTATCAATTATTTTTCTGTAAATTTCATGAAAACAGCTGGATAGAGACCTTAATTAGTACCTGCACTGAAAGAAATAGGCAAAAATTTGTCTTTTATGCATTTGTTCTGACAGTGTGTAAGTGTACACAGACTCACAGGTCAGTCAGCACCCTTGCAGTTCCTATTTTGTCACACAGAATTCATTCTTGCCCGGTAAGAAGTATTGCAGGCCATATGTGGGAGAACATGGGACTTGGGTACGTGAACATGGTTCTGTAGGAAACAGTAGTCCTGGTCCTTTTTAAGGCACTTTGTCAGGATTTTAGAATAGTTCTTAATATTTAGGTATTTTACTTCCAATTTTTTATTTATTATTATTAAACTTAATCTGGAATAATTTCAACTTTCTAATTAAAAAGCAGAATATAAATAAACAAAATTATATCTGTATTTAATTTATAAGTTTCATGCAAAGATACTGTTGACTAACAGTAATAAGGGCTTTGAACACAAAATTTCTGTTACTTAGATATTTAAAAGGTAATTAGATTCTTTTCATTTACAAATTCTGTTCTTGGCTCTGAAAATTTCAGTCATAACTGGCAATAGTTGTAATTTAGAAAATATTTTAGAATATCTACATTTACCTAGCATAACAAACAGTGACTATGAAGAAATATAACACAAAAAGAACTCTAAACCTAGCAGATATAATCTTATCTGGGGCTTCTTTAGTTACATGAATGTACATATGTGTGTTTTATGTATGCTGAGCTTAATATAATCACTCTGTTTTTCCTTTTCAATATTTTATTCCCAAAGATGGAGTAAAATGGAATTATCTCTGTATTTTATCAAGTTTAAGAACTGAAGTTTCCAACAATGTGATTCTTGTAAACCTGGGCAAGAGAAGGGGTTTCTTATTTGCCCCTGGAAAAACGGCCTTCACTCACATTTTCATTGCTCTTGCTGAAGGTAGCTGTGTAACACGTATGCACTAGATTATCAGAACCTAATGCAATTGTTCACAACAAGTAGCTTTTTACTCTGTAGAGGTCTTGCTGCTGCCAGTGGGCTATTTGCAGAAAAGTTAGCACTCAATGTGATTCTAATACTTATTACTACTAGTATTTGTAATAGAGACCCTCAGTTAGTATAGACCTAAAAGCCTGTTGTCTTACTATTTTGGTAGATTTCTTGACTAAAGATATCTGATAAGTTAAGGAGAAAACGTGAAACATAATGCAGAATGCACTGAATACGGGTTTCTGGTAGATTGCTGTAAGGAGGCATGTTTTAAACTTGTGAATTTTGCCCAGTATGTCCTTCCACCATTCCACTTAGTCCTGGGAAAGTGAGCAAGAATTTTTTATGAAACATGGCTACTTTGGAACAGATTCTTGAAAATCAGTTCCAACCTACTTACAGGTTATGGAACCTATGTAGTGTATTAATGGATCACAGCAGCAAAAATGAACACAATGCAGACTACAGGACATTGATTTTGTATGTTTGTAGAAACTTTCCTGTCCTGGATTAATTTTACATTTTTGGATAGTTGCTATTTCTAGCCAACTTTCAGGATTAGAAAACAGAGAAAGTGTAAGTGTATATTGTAATTCATCCTAATTAAATGCAAGGTATAGGGGAATGCAGAAGTACGTAGATTACCTCCTGTGATTCCTATTCTGGAACGAGATGCTATTATTTTTGAGAGGAGAATTGTGCATGAAGATCACTGTTTAGATGATAAGGCATGGAATATAACAAATACTCAATAAAATTTAAAGAATGTGCATTTCCTTTTTAGTCATAAATTACCCCTGGCATTCCAATTATTGACTAATGGTGTATCTGTTTTTAAAGGTGAAGCTGTGACTGGAGAATTATCAAAGCTCTTAGATGAAATCAAATTGTGCCAAGAAAAGGAATACTCTTTTGAAGATCTGTCTCATACAATATCAGAACATTATCTGGACAATTTTAGTAAAGTATCAGAGGAAGAACTTATGACCAGTGGAAGCCAAACCAAGCTTAATGTAGTAAGTAAGATGGGATACAAAGACAATACATTCAGTTATATCTGTTTTATTTATGGCACATTCAAGAAAGAAAAAGGTACAAGATTGAAATACAAGTCGAACGTAATAAGGGAAAAAATAATATAGCATGCACTGCTACAGATTTATAACTTGATGTTCCCCTTATTTTACAACAATATTGCCTACCATACCTCAGAATGGCTTTTTATGACCCCACTAATATGACGAAAAGTTCAGGTTAGTTGTTCTTTTGAGCGCGGGGAATGCAAGGGAGGGTTTTTTTAGGAATCCACTGAAATCTGTATGCTCAGTACTATACTGAATACTAACTACTTGCAGAATCTGATCAGAAGTGGCCCCTAAAAGAAGCAGCTAAGCATCTTCAGTTACGATTCTTATACGTTTTATTACTATATAGCTTTCCCAGTAGCCTAACTGTATTAAAGACTGAGTCTCTAATACTGAAAATTGCTGTTCAGTGACTTCCAACTACAGTGGAAAATATGACTTCATTACTACTAATCCTGTGAATAAAGTGCTCTAGGATTCATTTTTTCTTTACACTGTAACAAGAGTTTTTGTTTGTGTATTTTTGTTTGTTTTTCTTTTTTTTCTTTTTTTAAATTGAATTCGCTTCCTCAATAAGTAAGTAAATGGGATTGCCCAGGGAATAAAGCACAGAAGGGAGGGGAAAATGCTAAGTGCTAAATTTCAATTAATGTTTTTCGTAAGTTAAGAAAAATTATGCTCTCATATGTGGGGAAAAACATGGCAAGTTAAGGACTTTTATGTTCTAGAGGATTTATTACAATATATGTAGAGAGAATGAGATTTAAAAAGATGGTTAGCTGCCTTGAAATGCAGTAGATGCTTTTGTAAAGCCCTTCTAGAGGTTTGAATGATTAGGTACGTGATCCATATTGAAGTCAGTCTGAACATAGTACTGATCCCATTTAAACATTATTCTACATCTTTCTAGTGTCTCTCTGTATTTCGGTGCTAACTGCTATTTAAATCTGTTCAGCTGTTGTCTTGCAGAAAATGTAATCCATATAATCTGTCTACTCAGACTGAAATTTTTACAGACCTAAATGAAATGTAATGTGAATAAGAAGTATTCGGACACTAAATCTGTAATTTACATGCGGCAAGCAAATACAAAGGTAAATTAGGCAATACATTGTTTTGAGATTCCATCTATTTGTATATTGAACTAGATGTGAAAACAAATCTTCAAAAATGGGGACTGTTTAAAGCATGTTGTGGCTCTTCTACTAGTGCACCCAGCTATTCTTTCGAAGAAAACTAGAATCAGGATGATGGGTACACACTCCCAACACAAAGTCAGGGTACGGGGCAGAGCACGCTTTTCCCCTAGAGTAAGCCCAACTATACAGGCCTATATGGAGAGGACTCTGCTGTGATGTGGGATTTTCCTGTTTGATCCAAAACATGTTTTTTGTTTTTTTTTTTTTTAAAGTATTTTAAGGTCACTCAGTCTGTTCAGTTGCTACCTGGACGCCTTTCATCGAAAAAAGGAAGTTGCACCCCATTTTGACACGCCGTCTTTTAGTTTTGGGGACATGCTGCCTTATCTTGGTGTGTAGACTCCCTGTATGGTGCATGGGTGATATGAAAACCCACATGTGCTGTAAGGAGCCATCAAAGAATAATCAGGAAGAAGCAATAAGATGAAGAGATATGTTTAGCTCTGAAAATAGTTGAAAAGGTGAATGCTGCCAAACTACTCCGGGGGCAGGACCAGCAAGCATGGTGGTGGAAGAAGTGTGACAGTAGTGTGATGATTGAAGAAACTTAAATGAATATTTATGTATAAGAATGTGGAGATACAGAGAGAAAGAGAGAAGTGGAGACACATATAGATACGGGGAGTCAGAAATAGTTTCCTTGGATATATATTAAAGAAGAGAAGGATTCTTACAGCTTTTTCTGACTTTAGTTTTCTCCTCCCTGGGAAGCTTCTGTAAAAAATCTCGGTAGAGTAAGTGGGGACTTCTCTGTTATTCACTGTTGGCTGTGCCAGCATCAGCTCTGAAGAGGCGCAGAAATCAGGTCCCGGTAATGCATCAGATGAAGCCATTTCCTGGACAAATGCTGTTTCCAGAGATGGTGACTGGTGCAGGCATTTCAGCTTCTCCTGTAGTCCAGTGATCTGAACAGGGTTCAAAACCCAAGTCATGACACTTCGTGACCCTTGGGGAGATTCTGCAAAGGAACTGGCCGCTAGGAGACATCAGCATTTTTTTGCATCGTGCTATTGTTCAGAGAAATAGGAGGCCAAGACGGGGGAGTTCCTGTTTGGAATAGTAGCTTGTGGGTCAAAAACTTGGTAAGTTGGAGCAAGAAGCATAAGGAGCCACCTCCTGAGGCTAGCATGGGCATATGAAAGAGAAAATGTCAGGAAGCAGAGTGTGTTTTTGTTTTGGTTTGGTTTGGTTTTTTAACAATTGGCTCTTTTGAAGAGAGTCAAATCACCTGTGGTAGTGCTCTAGCCAAGTAAGGTTTAGATTGATTTGGGACTGCAGAAAGGAGTGTCTGTCTCTCTAGGATCCACAGCCTGTAATTCTGTCCTGAATCTAAGTGCCAACCTCTTTTATTTGAAAGAGCAGAGCTCACTGTTCTTGTTTAGGACAAGGGTGGTGGGGGTGCTTGCTTTTTAATGCAGTAATTTAACAGTAAAAAGCTTCATCTGGAAAGTGCAAGAGTGGGGTTCAGTTCTCTCTATGGCATAAGGGTGGGGTTTAACATCACATTTATAGTCTCCCAAATAAAAGGACCGAGCACCAGCCTGTTGATCCCTTCCAGTATTCTTTCTGGGTTTTACAACCACTGGAAAAATACCAGTGCAATCCTGACAGCAGGATTTAAGACTCCCTGTTCACTGTTCCTTTTCTGGCCTCAGATGTCTTGCATTATTTGTTGCTCAGTGATGCAGCACCTGTAGAATACAACATTTTCTTTTGAAGAAGTTGTGGGTTGGAACTCTCCTAGGCCAAGGAGAGAATTGAATCCATTCTTGCATTTGCTGAGTTATTGGACAATTAGTCATCCAACCAGTTAGCAAGTAGTTCTGGTATGTTTGGACTAATGAATTTCCTTCTTTTCATAAAACTTTGCATTGAAAACACTACACATTTTATTACGTAATATGTTTCTGGTTGCCAGGTGTGTGACATGTGCAATGTAAGGCATTAACAAAACCAGAGGTTTATGTGCTTATAGTATCTTCAAGTCAAATCAGAAGCAGAGTTTGCACAACTCGGAGGTTAGGTGAAACTGAAAAAGAGCTTTTTGGATGAAAATTTTGGGTTTAGTCACCTTAATTCCAAATTACTAGTCAGGTCTGTATTGACTCTTAAGTTTCCTCAGGACATGGAAGAGCTGTATAAGAAAACTGAAGGGCAGGATCTTGAAGACTGGAAGGCATGAACATCTGGGAGAGGGAGGGTACAATGAAGAAGTAAGTAAAAGTAAGGAGAATAAGAGTAGACACCACAGTGTAGACGTGAATAGGAACAGATCTGGAGATGGGTAAAAATGTCCCCACAGGACACTTCCATTCCAAAAGCTTAAAGGGAAACTGAAAATTTTTGGGTTCTGGAAAAGCAGACTGTGTTAGCTTCCTGAATGAGGAGAGCAATTAATGAAGAGGGTGAAAACTGTGAATTCTTGTTTGCTGAATAGCACAAAGTCAGGTGAGAATAAGTTAACGTGATCTTTTGTTTGTACATTATAAAGAATAAACTGAAGAAAGTCTAGTTAAAGCTACACTGGAAACTATATACTTTCAGTGCTTGATTTTTGCAGCTCTGGCTGTGTTTTGATGTACTTTTGATGTGCTGGAATTGCCCGTTTTTCTCAAAGGCTTGTACACTGGGTGGGGTTGGTGTTGGATTCATAGATTTTCACTCCCAGTTCCTTTCTGCCTTTTTCCCCCGTTTTGATCATTGTGACTGGAATATTCTCTTTAGTTCCCCTGTGCATGCAAAGACATGGAAGACCTTGATGGCTGCTGCACAGGTGAGCTGGGAAAGCTTCATACTTGTGTATTGTTCAGTACTGACATATGACAGATTTTCTGTGTTTGCTAAACACAGAGCTTTCACTCCAAATAACTAGGATTTGATTGTTCAGCAAGTCAGAAAAGGTGCTGTGCTTCAAACATATTCCAGAAAACATGAGGTGAAAAAAGATGTAGGAAAATCCTTGATTGTATCACAGTTTAGTTAACTTAGGCATTTCCTTTTAAAAAATTTAAGCTGTCTTAAGTGTGATTGCTATCAAAATTAGCTTTTGACAATAACTTATAGTAGTTTCAGTTTTTTTCAAAAAGTATAATTTAAAAAATATTTATTTTCCAATAGATGGCAGTCTGGCTCAGTAATTTCAAGAACAAAAGCAGCCATCTTATATGAGTTTTCCAACTTTTTTTCATTGCTGCGTTTAAATAATGCATTTTTAACACAGTTGATAGTACAAACTGCTCGAAAACAAACACCTGTAATTCTTATAAGAGGAAAATTTATTGGACACCATGGTATAAATTTAAACTACAAACTAAAATATCAGGGCTAAATTTAGAAGTATATTGAAACACAGAGGTTACACATCGCCTGTGTATTCAAACACTCTGTGTGAATTCAAGACAAAGTAAGAAAATTTAAATAGGTATAACTCACAAACGGGGATCCTGAAAAATTGTGTCAGGGAAACGAACAGAAGAATCTTGAAGTGTATATTGTGAGGAATTTTCCTGAGCTCCTGCAAGTAAATTGCTTTAGATTCCTCTGTCCTTGGATTATGAACTAATATCATTACCGGTTTCTTGTCAGGTTTGAGGTTCCTGTGTATGTCTTCATGTGAGAACAAATTATTCTAAATAACATATTAAAAACAGAAATATGCTGTATATAGTGCAATGTATTTTCTCAATGTGCTTCTTAATTTAAAAAAAAAAAGGTGTCAGAAAAGAGAAGTATGGGATTTATGCCTATGTAAGAAAAAATTCCTGTGGATACCGGAGAATGATATATTACTTCTTATTTTCTTTGGACAGCCTGTGATGGCAAAACAAAAAAATAGTATATTAAGAACTTCTACACTTCCATATGTGTGTGTATGAGTATACACATATTTGCGAGATGTATATATTGGCTACAATACATCTCAATCTTTTCCTTTCATAAATTTGGCATTTTATTTTAATATTTTTTCCTAAAATTGACTTTTAAAAGAGGTTCCTCTTATTCTGTGTTCAGAAGTTTATATTTCCAGTCCTTACTTAAGGATGAATTTGGAGTGTTCTTTTCTTTTCACTTAGTAACAATAACTGTTCTCCATATTTTTTGAGGTCATGAGAATTTTTGAACTAAAACTACTTTTAAAATAATAATCTGCCATATACACTTAATAAAACCGAAGGTCCAAACTGAAGTATTTTCTTCAAATGAGTCCCTTTAGTCCTGTGAGGGAGGTGGTTGCTTGCAGTATTTACTTTTACACGTATGCTATTGTGTTCAGAAGCATAATCCATAGACTACGTTATTGATTTGCAAGTGCAAATGCGATATCTGAGTGTCTTTGGATATGTGACATGAGTTTAGATTAAAGAAGACGCAGTTCCAGAAAGTGCTTTTGTGCTCTTAACAGCAGAGTTATGTTAAAGGATTTTACTCGTTTCTCAGTATTTGTTCCAGGTGATTAAGTTATAAGGTGCCCCTGGTTTTTGTTGCTTACAGAATAAAACTGAAGATAGCAAAAACATGTAGGATCACAGCGACTGCACTACAGAGGGATTTCACAGAAGTGGCAGCAGTATATCTGATTAAATTTAATGTGGTTATATAATAGATAATAAAGGCTGGCAGCAGTAATTTAAATTTAAACATGAAGAAATGTTCTGTGTAGTCTCAGGAAAAAGATTTGGATTTCATCACAGGCATATAAATGTCAGTTTCTGCTTACTTCTGTCATCCAGAAGGGGAAGCTGATACTTATATACATTAAGAGAGAGGGGAAAAAATATACTTAAAACCATCTTATATTAATGTTGTTGAAAATAACGATGGTACATATTCAAAGAGAATATTCACTTTTTACTCTCTTATGTCAAAAAATCAAAACGATTAGGGTATATAAAGGCAATAAAACTATGATCAGGTTTGGTTTGTATCTAAGGGGAGATTTGAAAGGATAGAATTGTGTGGTTTTGAAAGAAGATGGCTAAGAATGAATATATTAGAGAGAAAATTTATGCATGGTCGTTTAGAAGTCAGTTATTCTTATTCTTTTTTTCTCTAAGGCAAAGAACAAGTATTTTTTTATTAAAAACACACATTTTATTATTTTACAAAGTAATAATCACTAAAATTTGTTGACGAATATTGAGGTAAACAATTTAGTAGCATTATTCAATAAATCTGATTTATTTCTTTAATGTAACAAATAAATAATGGCTGGGCTGAAATATAATAATAGCTAAGAGTGACCAAATATGCTGGAGTAAAATGATTACTGTCTTGGATCAGAAGTGGTAGCCTTTAACAATATTGTACGCTTGCATATAGGCATTATTGAGACTGACACAAAATTCCACATGATAATGATGATGAGCAAGCCAGAAGTATATACAGTGGCTGACTGAGGAGGATAGATTAAAAACACATTCAAAACAATTTTGGTTACTTATTCATTAGGGAATAGTAAGACAATCAGACCTGATTGTTTGGGGCTCCATGGAGAGAAGCAGATAAATTTTAAATTATTTAATATAGTAACATTTATTGAATTTGGTAATACAGCTTCACGACATTTTTCAGGTATTTATGATGTTTGGAACAGAAAAGAAATGTACCGAGGGTCAATGTTTGGAATATTGTTGCTTTACTTAATTCCCTTTTTATAGTAGTGATAGATAATGTACGTATTGCCAAATTTTGACATTGCAAGAATTTTGTATTAAATTGCTCTTTAACTCTTAGACCTAGTATAGTTATGAATCTCATTTTACAAGCATATACTGACTCTTATTTCTGTGGGAAATAAAAATATGAAGGCCATTTCTCCTAGGATATGTAAACCTTACTTTTTAAGATTCCCTTGTTGCGAAGGTCTACCCACTCTCTGAAGATAAGATTATATAACTTTAAAAATTGTTTTTAAAAGCTACCACCCAACTAAAAACCATCTGTTAGTCCCAGTTTCTAATGCACACAGTGGTATTTCCCACTGAGAAGAACTGTTGTTGCTGTTATTTTTTTCGTTAGACATTTATAATGTGACATCTAGTGCCAGGCATCCACTTGGTCAATATAGAATGATATACTTGCTGTAAGCTACTTCACAAAATGATTTCTAAATTCTATCTAAATATGAGCTGATGATTGAAGGGAAGCAGGGTGAAACGTACTGACTTCATACAAATTTTTGTCCCTTCTGTTAGGTAGTTTACCTAGCCAAGGGAAGTTCAGGCATTTTTATTGTATCCTTTACTAGCGTATGTTCTGTAGTTATTAAAACAGGTTATTTTTTGTGTCTATAGGTTATGCTGTGCTTCAGTACAGTGTTGTAAAGATTTCTGTGTTAGAGGGATCCTAACAGCATCCATGTGGAACTCTACATGGAATAATCTGCCCGCTGGCATGCTTCACAGCCAACTAAATTAGCCTGCAGCTCCCTGCTGCTGCGATTTCTGGTAGAAGTATTGCTAGACAATCCTCCAGCATGCTGCATCGACATACCCTGTGAGATAGTCAGCACTTATTTAAGACTATAAAATCCCAAAACATGACAACACTTAGTATGCTTTAAACTACATGGAGTAAAGTATAACTGTCCAAGCCACCAGTTCATCTAATCTGCATTAAAAAGTACCTGCTCCTTTTCCACTTGAACGATTTTCTGGAATATTTAACCAGTCTGTCCAATTATGTATGTGTGTGGCAAATTCCTTGACTATCAGATACTTGCAGGAAAATAGCTTACAGACAAATGAATCTCTCTGAATGCTGCTATGTGTTTAGCTTGCACTGGTGAATCCTAAATGTATCTAATCCTTTTTCTCCATTCTGTCACATTGTTTACTGCAATGACCCTGTATTACTATGTTTTGCAGGACGTATGCTGTATGTACGGGCATTTTCTTTTATAGCTGACTATATGCTTCCATTTATCCTTATATAGTAAAATCTCACAGAGTAGAAAAGAACAAATATAAAATAATTTGTGCGCACACTCCATAACTTGCAATACTTCAGGATTGTTCTTTCTTCAAGCTTTCATTTTCCTGACTAAGTAATCCTAGCATTTTCAAGTTTATTTTGTACGTAAATCTTGCCATGCTACCAACGTCTTCACTTGCCCTGCTGTGGACCCTTTCATCCTAGTTAAATCTCTTTTACATAAGGATCCCAGATATGGGTGTAGCATTTTTTCCATATAAAGTCATTATATTATAAGCTTTTCAGATCAAAGAGCTTGTTTGTCTTTATGGCTACAAAGCTGTATGTAAATTCAGGATGCTCTTGAAATGATTAGTAATGTTTTATCTACTCAAGAATCCTGTTGGACAGCTATGTTTTATTAAATTAACCACGGTAGATTATTGCATTTTTTTCAAAAAGGACCATGTTAGTTCAGAGACTGTCGTATGTTGTACTGCTGAGCACATATGTAATTTGAAGACTAACCTCCGTTTCATTATACTTAATGAATACCAAAGAAATCTACTAATCTCGACAGGATTAGCCAGGATCTGAGGACTCTATCAGAACTGATCTTGAGATCGTCTTCCCAATATGAAGTATATTTGCTGTAATTAAATATCTTTTCTCATGTGTTATTCATTGCTTTAGAGAACCGTCTTTTTCATGCCTATTTGTGCCTTTTCTTTTCTTTTTTTTTCTTTTTTTTTTTTAACATCCCTGAGCTGCCTGTGCCATTGTGGACACTGTTGCCAGGCTTGCATAGCAGAACACTAGTCTCTTCCATTTCTTCCATATCTCAGTGTCCATCACCCTATGAGTATGCAATAGAGTACAACATGGTGTCCATTTTTAAGCTATGGTCTCCAACTTCATTTGGGATCTTCTGAGAGAATTTCAGTCACTTCTGAAGAACAGAAGAAGATAGTACCACAAGATTTCCACCCAGGCAGTGGATTTTGTAATATTAACCTCACTTCTCTCTTTTGTCATGTTATTACAAAACCAAATCATCAGGAAGACTAATGACTTTTGCTGTTACTAGTCACCAGAGATGTTTCCCTCAAGCCCTGACCTTCTCTAGACGTCTACCAAAAATCTGTCATGGATTCCTGCCAAGCGTTTCCCTCTGGTTTCTCCTCTCCTCAGACTTTTCTCCAGTGTTCCAACAAGAATCAGGTTTTCAACTTCTCCCTCACAAAAGAACAAGTTCTTTTCATCATGAAAAGGTTCTCTTAAAATTCATTTTTTCCCTATTTGATCAGAGTATCACAAGTAGGTGCTGAAATTCCAAAGGTGGGATCCAGCAGCCTTAACGTTAATTACCTCTGTGGATGTGCAAGGTGCCTTTTGCGTGGGGCTGAGATGGGCTCAGTCATGCCTTCAGGAGCAGTGGCTAAGTCATCAGCTGCCCTGTAGTGTCTAAAATGACGCTGGATGCCTGTGTTTATGCAGCTGACTGGAGGGCTTATGGTGGGATTCAGCTGCCAAACACAGGCATGTAGTGCTGTTCTGGTCAGCATCTGAGATATCTACGTGGGGCTGGCAGATGTGACAAAGGACTTGGAAAGTCACGGTGTTCTGGAGTGGCGTTTAGAATCTAGGCAGAATGCCTGAAGATAGACAGTGGACCTCAGCACAGAGGCAACTTAATTAAGATCCAAATGTCCCTCCAGTAGATTGGTAGTGTTAACATTAAGGGTTGAGAAATGTTTGTGAAATTTTAGTAATCTATGTAGCTTATCATATTTAAGCAATAGAATATGTAACAATGTACAAGATCTGTAAGGAATATGAAGGACTTCTCTAACATTTAAGTATGGCTAGATTTTAATTTCTGAAAACATA
The DNA here is from genome assembly GCF_964199755.1 of Larus michahellis. Taxonomy (NCBI): domain Eukaryota; kingdom Metazoa; phylum Chordata; class Aves; order Charadriiformes; family Laridae; genus Larus; species Larus michahellis. Next base: position 52,333,170 of record NC_133896.1, on the reverse strand, counting down.
TTTTTGCTTTCTTGAAAAATTAGTTTTCATAGTTTGTAACAAGCCTGAGCTTGAACACATGGGAGATTTATTTTTCACAGTCATATAAAGATATTTACCCTAGGGAAAAGATAACTGAATAAGGAAAGAAGGAGAAAGAATCCTTTAAAATGTACTTTTTTCTATCCTGCAATCTTAAATAAGGAATAAATCAGTCTAGAACTTTTTGGCTTTTGAGTGACAGAGGCAGGTATTTCTGTAATATTTCTAGAACTCTATCACTGTTGTCAGCAGGTACCAAAGAGGGTTTGATTGTGTTTTTTTAAATACATTGCAACCTTAGAATAAATGAGTGTTCTACCTAGCCAACAGGATACATACAATAGAGGAAAAAAACCTGAAAATCTGAAACATCTTTTGTATATACCTAAAGTCAAAACTGATTTCATGTCTGCTCTATTAGTATAAGAATTAAGTCACTAAGCTTGGAGCTGACAGTAAAGCCTGATGATCACTGTCTGATAGGAAATGCACGAGAAGAGTGAGAACCATATGGGTATGCCTCTCAGTTGTTTTCTGCAGGGCAGGGAAGAGCATAGTTTTATCCGTATGGTATAAACAGAAGATGGAGCCTACTAATGCATCAGAGCTATGGGAACCCCTACAGGATCCATTAAGGGGTGGAGATAAGTGTAAATGTATGGTATCACTATATCGTGTTCTGTGATTCTTTTGAAGTTCGAGTAGGTGGTCTCTTAGCAGCAGCAGTCCCAGTTTTCCTTCTTCGCTTCCTCTTAATTAGAGATATACAAGTAATGCTAATGGTAAATATCCTGCCGTATTTCATAGGGGAAAAATGACCACCAATGATAAGCTAATATAAAAGAATGCTTTCTTTAAAAATTGTGTAGTAGCTGAAGTTAGAACATTGGGCAGCTTGTTTGCGCTACTTGCTTAATTTCATTTTTATTCTATCCTAATGGCAACAAGCACATTTATTTTATAATTGACAGATGAAAAGGATTAAGCATTTTTGTCTTTAAGTCTTGAAGTAGTTGACCACTCATGGCATAGAGTTTCTTTGCATTCTGTTGGTAGATTTTTTTCAGTCCCTGTGAATAAGCTCAACAAGTAGAAAATGAATAGCAGAAAAAATATATTCTACCAGATTCTTATACTTCTCCAAAATATAAGATGAGTAACTCAGAATTAAGGGGCAACTGCCTAATATTAACCCTGCATTAGAAATGTTTGCCCATGGAATTAATACAGTTCAACAGTGTGCTATAAATGCACCCCTTAGCTTTTCTGTAACTTCACTATGTATTGAAAGCCTTGGCTGAGTTCAGTGGAATAAGTTTTTAAATTGAGATTAGAAGCAGAAACCATGGTTACTTAACCAGGCACATATCTGTTTTTACACCAGTTTCTTTACTTTTCCAGAGGGATATGAGAGTTGAATGACTTACACCATTTTTGATCATCTATTTTCTTTTCTCTTGGCATCTGTCCTTCCTAAACTTGTAAGTTTCATTTTAGTGCCATAAGGGAAAACCTGAGAAGAGGCTCTTCAATTTTATTTGCTTCAGTAGTTATTTGAGATTGAGCAGTTTCTATTAATACTACTGCTATTATTTCTGTGGATATTGGTGCTCTGCCCAATATATCTAGAATATGAACTGTTCACAGCCTGCAAAAAAGCAGCTTCAGCACTGCCTGTCAATCTTAGACAAAAATAATATTAAAATGTAAAAATGTTTTATTCCTATGCTGGTCTTTTTTTTAATTATTAGTAGTTGATTCCGTATGGGTATTGGAATATTTACTACCTTGCTCTTGTCTCTGTCAAAAATGATGTTTCCTTTAAGGAATCTAAATACTTTTGACAGATCACTTATTTAGCCATAGGTACTTCATAAGAAATACAGTGTTACACAGGAGTTATAGATGAAGGCATGTTACTGACTGACTTGTTTATCTGTATTTTTCAGGACCTTTAAGACACTGTATGATGACTGGCTGAAGAAAGAATTTAAGTATTAGTTCTTCAGCTGCCTATGAGTATGTCTGGAAAACAACATAAACGTGTATTTGTATTGCAGTAGATCTGTACCTACTATGTTGAATCTACCACAGGCAAAAAGAGCAGTACAGATGAGCTAGCACAGAAGGAGCAACCACTGTCCTAAATCTGCTGGTAGTACTGGTTGTTGAGCTGACTGCAGTGAAATCACTGTTTTAATTATATAAGACAAGAAAAAGGAGCAGCTTGTAGTATGTGAGCTTCACATTTGTGGGTTTTCCTGCCAGCCATAGCAAAACCTTTGCCCTCCTAGTGAAGATGATTTTGAATTTTACTTCCACCTGCCATGTAAATCAGGCTGCATTGAGAGCTGTTGTCCAGTTGATAGTATTCTGCATCTCTTGCACGCACACACACACACTCTGTGTGATCCTTTTTTCCTAATACCTCAGAAGAGTCTGAACTCTTGCATGTTTTACTGAGATCAAAAGGTAGATTACTATTTGACTGATCTTTTCCAGTTAGGCCTTCAACTTCTATAGCACACTGACGTAGCTGTTAAGACATTTCAACTGATTGTCAGATACTCTACTGCATTGTTTTTATATTCTATTTAGTGCTTAGGTGACAGTATGGTAAACTGCTAGTGATCTGTTGCTGATGGATCTGTAGATGATTTATTACAAACATTCTTCAAGGCCTTTTTGATTATCCACTCTTAACCAGCATTCATCTTCAGATGACTAACTCAGTGCTGTATGTAGTTCATCTTTAGATAGGCTTTGTCTATTCAGGTATGATTTTCTCTTACGTTCTTCATTAAGCCAACAGCAACTTAATGGAATAATAACTGCATTTTCAGTAACACCCTTTTACTTAGAATATGCATGCTAAATAAAAAGCTGTGCACTGGAGGAGTAATAAAGTGGTGACTTCTGCCTACTCACTTACCACCTGATTTTCCCCCTACTTTAATTTCTGTTCCTTCTGCTCTATTTCATGACAAATAATGTATTTTCTATAAGTTTAATCATTCTGCCACCCACTTATCCACCCTCTCTTTCACAACTTTAAAAAAAGAAAAATACATGTTTTACAGCTGATTTGCTTTGCAGTTACATTGCACTGAGATTTTCAAATGTTATATGATAACATTCAGATAGCATAGGGATGTTAAATACAGAGATGCCTCTGTAGTTATTCTCCAAGCAGTATTTTCTTTCTGTGACATTTAAAGCCAAAATTGCTGGTCTTTACTTTGATTTTTTTTTTTCCTTTATGCAAACGTAAACATGCTTAAGCTTTTAATTCTATTTAATATTTCTAAAAATATTAACACTTGATTTTGCTTTTCTGCAGGCTCCTATACCCTTCATTATCAGTGTCTTCTTTTTCAACTGGTACATGAGTTTTTCACAGTGAGTCACATTTTGGAATGAGTCATGTGCATATTGATTCAGGGAGACACATAAGCCTGTCATTAACATGAGAAATCCCATTAAGTTAATTGGAACTATTCATGTGCTTAAACTTCAAGGCTCACAAAAAAAGTTACCCAGTTCCTGCATTTTTGCACAGCCTACATTTGTGTATACCCTTCCTACATACCAACTTAGGTCAAATCTACTATGCTTGTGGGATGGAAAAGCATCCCTAGAAAAGGATTTCTGTAGCGTAAAGTGTCCTTGCTGTCTATATGGCTTGCTGGTTTGAATTCTGTCTTGGGGCTTTATGCTTCAATGTGCTAAGTTCTTTTTCCTTGGTCAAGCAAAGCACTTTGATACTAAGCATTTGAAATTAATATTAAGTGTGCAAGTAGTCTGATTTATGAGTATTAGGGACATGCTCAAATTTAGACAAGTGCTTAAAACACAGGTTCACTTTATTTTACCTAATGTTAAGAGGGAGAAATTAATTTGGAAGACAATTCAGTCCTGTCCCAAACGCAGATAATAGGATGGAGTAAGTTGTAAGTTGTGGAAGTGCCTGTATTTCCATGCATTAAAGACAACTAGCTTAATCCATAGATTAAACAATCCCAAAATTAGTTTAATCGATAGATTTAAAAAAATAGCCCATATTAAATGCTTACCTTTCAAACAGTTCAAACTAGTTTAAAAGAATGATGTTTTAAGTGCTTTTTTTGAATCAGGACACTGCATATTGCAGCTTTAAGCAGCTAATACTTCATCCTGTTTATTTCACACTGAAAAACAAATGCAGTGTATGCTTCCCAAGATACTTAAAAATGAAAATTCTATAGGCTCCATCTATTACATCTTTCTTAAAAAATACCTTCTAATTATGGTTAAATTATAATTACTAAAAGCACTTAGTGTTCCATTCTCTGCAATTTTTTGATTTATTGAATTCTTGAGTTTTCTGTCATTTGGAAATCTTCACCAATATGGCAAAATTAAACAGGAATTAGAGGAAAGTGAAGATTCTTACTGAAATACATTGAAGTGTCTTTTGCTTTGCATTTAAGATATACACACAAAATATCAGATCACTAAACATGAGCGTCCTAGTAGTGGTTTTTATATAGAGATGAAATACTCTTCGTATGGAGATTACCACACTCAGTTCAAAAGCTTTTATGTTTAGTGAAAAATCAATTAGCCAAGATCAACCTTTTTATTAATAACTGACAGTCTGTTGCTGGGCCACTTTTTTCTTTTATGGTTATTTTTTTAACAAAAGAAAAGCTATCTTAAGTCTTCAAAAATATTAATCGCTTTATCAATGGAAGAAAAGGTATATTTTTTAATTTATACCTGGTATTTTCTGATTAATAGCTTCCTAGGTTTTTAAATCCTAAAACTTTTGTCATATCATGTATGTATGCATCCCTTTATGAGAGTAGTGCAAAGATTCAGAGTTGTCTTAATCGTCATTATTTATGTTGCATGCAAGGATGAATGAAAAAAAATTGAAATGCTTTGAGTACTCATTCAGAGGTACTCATTCATTTTATAATCCCATTTGACTTCTAATTTTGACCTTATTCAGTGTGCATTGTACTTGCCAACTAGTTCCAGGGTGTATTTCCTGCGTACTGTCAGATCCTGCTCTGAAGACAGAATGATTAATTTCTGGGGTGCGCATCATGATAGGTGTCAATAGCACTTGCCCACTGCGGGGCAGTAACTACACATTCATGTACTTTTCATCATTTGTATGAATTAATCTGTTTGCCTAAAGTTAATACGTGTTACTGTTACATGTAGTAAGTTACTGTGACTCTGCTGACTTCAAGTTACAGGAATTTCTTCCCAGGTTCAGCCATTACTGTTCTTGAGTTCAAAGTTTGTGACTGCTTCAGACAAGTCGTTCGGGCTTTTTTGCAGAGCCCCAGTGAGAAAATGCTATCACGTGCAGCTTGGCTGATGTGCAGTGGTGTAGAGATCAGGATTCTTCCTGTCTGGGACTGGTAGGGCTTGGATTTTCACAGCGCTTAGTCTCATGTACCACTGAAAAAAGGCACAGAATATCTCATGCTGATTCCTGATGTAGCCCAGCACTTTTGCAAACTTGCCTTCACAATTTCAATATAGCCAGGAAATATGGAACACAAACTTAGTGACCTTCTCAGAGGAAGTTCAAATCATGTTCACAGCATCCCACAGGGATTATGGCAGAGGCAGATACAGAGTGCACTTCTCCGGCATTCAGCTGCATTACATGCAAGACCAACCTTGTTCTCCTGGTATTCCCTTTCTGAGTACGGGAAGTGCAGTCAAACTCTAACCAGACTCATAGTGAATGAAATGATGAAAGAAATGTAAACTGGGAACATATTTTTGAAAGAATAGCTGCAGATGTGCAATGTAAGGTGAAGGACAAGATAATGAGGGTAGGAAATGGAAAAACACCAAGGAGGGAGAAGGCCATCTTGGGAGATGCGGGAAAGGTGTGCTCAGGCCACCAAAATGTTTTGTCTGTAAGACATACCTTCTGTCCTGTAAATGAGGCTCCTCCTTGTCAGGATCCTTTCTGAATCCCAGAAGGGTACATTTGGGATGGAGGGATCCTGCTGTGGGAAAATAGTAACTGATGGTTTTACATTTCAAGCCCAAATGCTGCTTTTTTTCTCTTCTGCATCCATCAGGCATTTTCCCCTGGGAGCAGCCTGGGCAGCAGCAGGGGGAGCACTGAGAGCACAGGAACACTATCCCAGCTCCGCTGTCACTGGCTTGGCTGCCACAGCTGCTGGGGAAAGCAGCAGCAAACAACCTGCTCAGCCTAATTTATACAGGATATTCAGGAACAGTTTCCATCTTTATTAGTTCTTAGTATAACATAAAATTAGAGTTATTAGCATATAGAACTATATTTTTTTCGCTTCTATTTCACAACATAATTACATATCCTTTTGGCCAGGCAAAGGAGAGGCAGAAGTGTGACTCTAATCCAGTGGTTCGGATCATATGAAATATTTGCATGGTTCTATGTCTGACAAACTATTTCTTCAGAAGAAACCTCCTGCTGACTTCATTGTTCCAGACTGAGCAGTAGCATTTAGCTTATCAAATGTCTGGTTGCTTTCTACATTCCATAATAAGGATATTGCCTTCTGGATTTCATGTTTGCTGCTCCATTTCAAAAAGCTTATTTTCTTAATACGTGGTATACTGCAAGATAAATGAATAGTTAACATCGGTGTCCAGAACTATGATGCAATAGGAAATGGTAAAGGTCCTATTATTTTGTACCTTTTACAGTTTTGGTGCTATCTTGCTCTAGTGGATACTGTCTGAAAGGGTGTTTGCAATACTTCTGCAAACGGATTATAGTTATACAAAAATAGGTACAAGAAGTAAAGAAAGATTTTTATGTTTGGGTTTAGATTTCACTGGACTACTACAGGAAAGTCTCCTTTGTATCCTGAAATGAGGGAATTAAATCACATTTTGCTAACAATGGCTGCTTACAAATGTCAAGGCAGAAAGCAGAGCAGTTTTCATTAAAAACTGAGAGAAAGAGGGAATAAAAGGAAATAAGAGGTTTTATATGACTTACTGTATTCATAGAGAGAACTTGACTAGATAATGAGGTCATATGGTAGTCAGGAAATCGTTAACGTCTGTACAAAGGAAAGCCCAAACTTTATGTATGTTTTATACATGGCTTAAAGCTTCTTGAGCTGTGAACTTGGTAGCTTTAAGAAATAGTTAAGAGTAAAGGTGATCTCTTTTTCTTTTCCTGTTGACTTTTAGGAGTGGAACAGACTTTCTCTGATTTTTTTTTTTTTTTTTTTTTTTTTTTTTTTTTGGTCTAGGCTCATCGTTCTGTCTGTTGCTAAATATTGGCTTGTTCTCTTAGATCACGAGAGAGATGTCAAGTTACTGTGATAGCCAGTCTGACATATGTACATATACTGGGAGAACAAATAGCTTATTTACAGAATAAAGTATCCTTCAGTCTAACATATCATACTGGGCACATTTTGCCTTTTGTGTAGATGGAGAAATGAAGAGGAAGACTTCCATACCTAAATTTTCAAAGGCATAATCTAAATGCTCATCAGATATGAAAAATAGAAGAGATGTGTCATGCCCAGTAGAGTCCAAGGAAAACTTACCATTAATTGTAGTGGTCCAATGTCCTTATCCTAGATCTTACCACTCCCTTACTGCTGTATTATTATTATCTCTTTTTTATGTACGGAGAAATTATATTGTTAGTCTCTTACTGCTATAAACAATTTTTAATACTTAATTCAGTGTTCCAGTAAAAACCAGAAATTTTATTAAATCTTTTATTCTGTATCAATGTCTTGTGGCTTCCCTACTAACTTTTCATTTTTATGTGTTGTATCTAATATCTTTAAAGGTTTTCTGTCTGTTTTGTTTGAGGATAGATGATGATGCTTATGCTTCTTCAAGCTTAGGCAGAGCTGGCCTTTTGGAAGCTTAATATTACAGTTTATGTCGACTTCACCATTTCATAATGTCAAATTCAATTAATTAAGCAACTGTGAGCTAGGTGCCATTTTCTAACTACATTTACTTTTTCTTTTTGGAGTCAAAACAGTCATGAATAAAAGGTTCTCAGTTGTGTCTGTTTTTCTTTAGGTGACAGAAATCTCTTCCTCTCTCTTTATTTTTTTTTTTTTTTTTTCCTGAGAATGGGGCATAAATAACTTTGGTTTCACTAAAACTCTTCCCACAGGGCTATTTCAAGGCTTCCCAGCAGCACACACAGAATTAGATTTTCGTGTCCAAAGGATCTCTGAGGAGGAAAAATTAAATTATCCAACAGAACAGAAAAATGAGGGAGTTCTGGGAAAGGAACAAAGTCTGGGAGAGAAGAGCAGGAAAGTGGGTGGTCAGGAGTTTTATGGGAGTGTGTGACAGTCTGAGGTCTGTGGATTGATTGCAGATCTTTCTGTATCTCACCTGTCTCCACCAAGTTCATCCCTCTCCCCAGGGTATGCAAACCCAGTCTACCCCATTTGGGGCACTTCTGACTCCCCTTTCTCTCATGCAACTATTAACTCCTTCGCCTCTCTTTACTGCAGCTCTATCCCTGCAGCAACTCCCACTTACCCCTTTACACCTGTTGTCTGGGAAGAACTGGGCTTCAGGCAGCAGGGATGGGAGAGAAAGGTGATAGCGATAACTGTTTCTTGACTGTTCGCATACGTTTCTCCTAATGCTTCCATTTTAGTGCTTTATCAGTAGCAGAAATCTGGGCAAGAAGACAGAAGTCAGTCACTAAGTATAAAAAGAGCCAACCTTACTCTGCAGTAGTCTTTAAATTAGCATGTATCACGTAATTCACACCTGGATTGTCTAGTTGCGTCAGAGTACTAGTCAATTTATTCCAACAGTGTGTCTAATGCACTCTGACATCAACTGGTCCTTTTTTGAATGATTAGGAGATCTGCCTATATAATATCCCCCACTTCTTCTCATTCATATTGACAACATTAATTAAAATTTGTGTGATCCACCCTCTATCTTAGGCTATTTATATAAAATAAAACTAATGGAAATACTACAACTCTCTTTCATTCTGCTTGCGTATTTTTCTATTGTTCAATAGTCTTTTTGCTATGATGTATTGAATTTCATTATTTATCTTCCTTTAGTTGTGTTAAAAAATTTTCTCTGATATTATGTGTGTGTATTTTTTTTTTTATCTTTAGAGAGTGAGTTGACTATACTTTTTTGGGTGACTTTTGTCTTCATTCACTTACTTTGGCTTGTAAGGTCACAGCTAATGTGTGTTAACCTGCTTTCCTGTACCTAGCACTGCTGCAGTTCTTTGCTTTTTGCTCCAGGGGGCAAGAAGCACTTTATTCTTCGGTGCAACAATTCTGAGATTTAAAATATAAATGTGGGGCAACCACCATGGAAGACGACATCATAAATAGAAGGGAAAGACCTGTAGTCTGCTTCCTTTGTCTATGCAAATGCATAGCAATAATAGTCCTTCACGACCCACACTCTGCAGAGTTAACTCAATCCTTTTAATAATCTCTGTAGGAATATTGGTTGCTATGGCAACACATTCCGTGGTACCACTTGACTGTCAAAATAACCTCATGAAATATCATGCTAAGAATGTTTTAGAAATTGACTTTAAAAGTAAAAAGTAAATAAATCCATATAACTTCAGAAGATAGGGATAGATTCATGAAGTCTGCAATAAGGGAACAACCATTTTCTAACTGAGGGGAATCTGACTAGTAGCGATGGGCATATCGTGTTTCTCATCTTTGGTGAGTGAGCTGAAATAGAATTTAGAAATATTTTTTTGTACTTAAATTAATGGTATACCAACCACATCTTCACATCTGTGTATCAGAAGTTAGCACAAGAGTCAAAGGTTAAATGTTCCTCAGATGTTACAGAAGTTGAGTTAGTTCCTGTCTGTGCAGTGCCTTTGCTTCTCTTACGGTTTCCATCAGCTTGTGTTCATCTTCAGAACTGCTGCTGTTTCTTCACTTCTTTTGCCCCCCTAATTTTCCTTCACCTCTGCATTCCCTTTCTTACAGCAGACTCCACACATTTCTTTATTCTATTGACTGAAATAATCTGCTGTTAAGTGGTTTGGTTTTTTTCATTATTTTTATATGGGCCTCATAGCAGTGCTTTAGAGCTAATGTTACCACCAGGTTAATAGATGTGGTCAGCCATTTCTCAAACAGCATTACCTTGGTCAGGCAAAAGTCCAGCCATTTCTGAAAGATTGTTTAAGATAAACAAGCTTTCCTAAAGACAGCATTTAGTATCTGAATATCCGGTAGGCTGCACAAACAAATGTCAAGCAGGCTAGAAAAGCTATTACGTATTCCAATTTAAATAAAAAGAATTAAGATGTGAGTAAAATGTATCAGGGTTTTGTTGTCATAATGTTTTTTAACATGAAATTTTGAAAATCATTCATTACAGGCTTAACTTCCCTCTTCCTTCTTCTGAAATCAATAAAAGTTACCGCTGCAGTTCATTCAGTTGGGATGGACTATCCTGTGTAGCAAAATAACATCAATAAATTGGGACTGTCTACTCTTCCTGTTTCTGGCTGCCACAAAAAAATAGGATTGTGGTTTAAGCAAAAATCAGCATTTTTCCCTTATCACTGAGACCACTACAGAAGCCTTAATGCTCACAACTGAATGACTTTTTCCCATACCTTTCTTCCCTTCTGGTGGATGAAACAAAATAAGACAGGTCATTTTTAATAAATTGGTTTTGCCTACAAGGTGAGCTAGCACATTTATTGTTGGTAATAAAAAATAAAAATCGAAATCTCATATTGATTGAATTTATCTTTTTTCTGCAAAAACCTTGGAACTGATCAGGCAAATATAATACAGCTGTACTTTTCTTTTCTGAACACAACAGATGACCATTGAAGCAAGATCCCCTTAGCTTATATTATTTCCTTTTTAGGGATAGTATTTTTTTATATATATATAAATGTTAGTTTGGGTTTTTTTTTGGGTTATCTTAATGATATTAAAGCAAATTTTAAAGTAAAATGAAGTAGAAATTGCCAATTACTTGATAATGAAGAAAATAAATACATATTTTTAATGTAGGATATTGTGTTAAATCATATTTAAAGTATAATGGCAGATAGGTCAATGTGCACCTTCCTTAGAAAGTGTGATTTTCATACAGGAGATTGACAATTGAGTAGTTACATTTTATTTAAAATAGCAGTTTATCTTTTGGAATTTATAAATGGGAATCTTTTAAGTTTTATTTTTCCTCAAGTAAAATGTTTTTTTTTTTACAATATATCACTGTGTTTAATTTGAAAGTACTGTTTCTTTATGTACAGAGGCCTTCTTCAACATGCCTATCACCGAGAGAGGAAGAAGATGATGATGCAGGTGAAAATACTTGTGGTCCTTCAGGTTTATGGGAGGCATTGACACCTTGTAATGGATGCAGGAACCTGGGATTTCCCATGCTTGCACAGGTATGTGTTTACCTTTTCATCATAAAACATTAACTATAGAAGAGTTTCTCTGTCTTACCTCTTACAGTAATTTCTAGTTTTGCCTTATTCCCTTCATAATTGTTACCTTCAGTCTTCATTTGAACCTCAAAGTCCGGTTTTAAAATTAAATGTCAAGGTTCGGTCATCCTGCTGTAATGCTCATCCAGATGAGTTTAATATTGAGACTGTTTGATATTTATTACCCCTATTTTAGAAAGTTTTTATGTTGCGTAGCTTTCTCTTCATATTCAGTCTGGAAAGAAATTTTGAAGTCATATAGTTTCCTTTGCGATAAGTACTCTATTTTTGACCAGAGTCTAATTAATGTAATGACATTTCAGCTACTTTCTTTATAGAATTAATTGAGGACATCATGCATAACTCAACTCATGTAAGAATATAGCCTAAGACTTCTCTTTGAAGATTATGTAAGTTTAAAAAAAAAAAAGTCCCCAAACATTTTCAAATGCTCATGATAATACAGAGGAGAATAAATAAAAATGGAAATATACTTGGGTCTAAGTCCCAGCAATTCTCAGAGCAGACCAGTCCGCAGTATCCACCAAGGCATGCCAACAGCTGTGTCCTGAACAAGTGGTATTGTATTGCTACAGAACAGGATGATGCTTATTGCTGCTTCTGGGTCTCCAGTTTCCCCCGACTATAGTTTAGCACTCTCATTTCTGTAACATTTTTCCTGTACTTTTCTTGTAGCATTGAATGTAGGCCTGCCAAATTTCTGTTTAGAAATGTCTGTCTTTTCAGTTGCATCCTTACTTGGCACTGCATTTAAATAGCTTTGTCAGATTCTTGTGTACCAGATTGGAATTACGTATCCTGTCTCACCACACTTTATACACTGTTGCTTTCATGCCGTGACTGTACGTTTTATTCCATTTAGTCTCATGGGACTTGCACCTGTTTGAAGTCAATGCTAAAGCTTCCACTGCAGTCAATGGAAACAGGATACGGCAACTAATGTGCTTGAATAACAATGAGCACGGCTCTATCTTTTTATAAGGAGCTTTTATATTCCTTCCCCTTTCAGTAGCTGTTTTCTCCTTCGTACTATCTATCATTTTAGACACTTGGCAAGGTGCAGAGCTGTCGGAATTATCCTGATTTCCAATAGGAGTTCCGTAGTTACTAATTACACATTTTTAAGAATTTTTTTTCAAAAAATATTTCTTCGATGGAACTTTTCTGATCTAAATATGCAACACCTATGGGTTAATTATTATTAAACTTCCCTATGATGAACATATATGCCATCATAGAGAGATTTTCTAATTTTAAAAAACATTTCTGTTTTCTTTGTTTCTTTTTAATATAAGGTACGTGTAAAGTGTGTTATCAAATTGAGGAATGCATTTGAAAAATAGAATAGTTAGCTTTGTTGGTTGATATCTCTTACCTTTTTATAAAGAGAGATCCATTCCAAGAATGATGTAAGTTTTAAGATAGTGACTTCTGAATTAGTTTTATTCATTGTACTTATATTTTAATCTCGACCTTATAATACCTCATCTTTCTTGCTCTGAGAACTAATAAATTTTTTTTTAATTATGGGTACAAAAAAGAGTATATTTATTTTATGTTCATTCATGCAATGAATCATCTAGATTGTTGGTCTCCATAAAAACTGAAGACAGAGGTAGTTTTGGTTTATTGTTGGTTTTTTTTTTATGGAAGAAAGGAAAGGAGTTAAGTAGTGAAAAATCTCCATATTACAAACCAGTGAATTCAGTGTATAAAGCGTGGCCATCACTGCGTGCAATCTTTCAAGCTGTTAGCTAATCTCTTGGATCTTTCACATTTACTTCAGAATGCAACAGAGAACATCTTGTACTAGGGGACTGAGAACATAAATTATTTATTTCAATTTTTAGAGTAAGACCAATATCTTGAATTGGTCTAAAAAATTATGATAGATATAACGTACAACAGCATGTTTTAGGTAAAACTACAAAAATGTGTTGCTGATACTCATGTCAGTCCACTAACATATCAGAAAATTCAGACTTTATCATGAAGAAGCAATGAGATAAGGGTATTTGACGTGTGTTAAAATCCGTACTCTAATGAAGATCCCAAAATAGGGAAAAGGGTCTATCAATTACTCTTGAACACAAATGACAAGTTCATTTTTACAGTTCATATCTAGTTAAATATAGATTTTACAGTTATATAAATATACTGTGTTTACACATCAAAGGAGAACAAACATAAAGACTGATTCTTGGTTTATATACACAGTCAGAGGTACAAAGGTAAAATGAAAGTGAATTTTAGGTGAGATTATGACAAAGTCCATCTGTGACCTAATGGGCTAACAGTTTTCAGCATGACAAAGAAAAGAGCAGTTATCTCTTTGACAAACGTGATTTCTTTATTGCAGTTATGGAAAAAGGCTTGGGTGGAGATACTTCTGACATGCTGTGTGGCATTTCTGTCTGTACTGTGCTGGGAAGTGTCATTTGAGAAAGGGCTGTTACAGAAAGTTCTGGGTAAATTGTTCTGCAGATATCATTTAAAACCTAACATAGCAATAATATAGGTATTCTCAGAATAAGTAACTCTCTTTTACAGTCTCACAGTTAAAGTCTTCACAATTGGTGAAGTCCTAGAAGAGCTTGATGGAAAATCTTTTTGTGTCATGTAGAAATTTCAGGATTTTAGAAAGTGCCCAATTCTACATCAGAATGGAGCTAACAAGCAGCTTCATCCATTCCCAAAATAAAAAAAAAAGCCAGAGAGCAAGGATACACACCTGGATTTTGGAAGACTGAAATTTAAATACCTCTTCTTATTTTCGCAGAGAGTGAATTCCATTTGTAGGTTATGGTTTATGGTTAATGTGGAGCTATTGCTTTTTTTCTGAAATCAATCTTTCTTTTTGGACAGCAATTCAACCCTTTGTAAAACTGATACACATTTTTGTGAAAAATGTTGACTTCCACAAATGAGTATTTTATATCTGAAAAAACCTTTCTTAGGAAATTCCAGATTCTATATTTTTTTTGGTTCCCAGTCAGTACAAAAGAAAAGCCTTTTTTCCACCTGTATAACTGAATAACTATCTTCTATATATTCCAGAATTTTTAGTAATCTTAAATATCAGCACAATGCTTCTACAGCAGTCTCAAATTCTGGCATTGCAAGCTCCATTAGAAACAGTTTAGTCTGCAATGACATGTCTGTTAAACTGAGACAAAGCTTTTATAAATGGTATGATAGTACTAGACCCTCTTCCATGGATCTTGTTCTTGGAAAATCTTCCTACAGGAACTACCTTTAATGGTTGCATTTCTGGCTATCATAAAAACATGATACTAATGAACTTCTTCCTGTACGAAAGCTGGAATAAAAGAATATGATATTTCGTATATAGTTTTCTCTCAGAGTAGCCGCAAAAATAGGAATTATTTGACAAAGTGTAAGATATAACTGGTGGCATCTCGCTATGCTGTAGGTAAGTACTGGAAAGAAAACTGAGATATGATCCTTAAAAAATATTTTTGAGCAATGCCTGCTAAGGTAAAAAAAAGCTGGAGGCATTGTAGTGTCATTATTATTATTATTGACCATCTTAAATGAGGAAATCGTCAAGAGACTGATAATTCAGCTAAATGTAGAATGGGAAGGTTTAGAGGTAGAAATAGCATAATCAGCTTCACATGTATATGGGTAGTTACAGCTATGAGGATTCCCAAAGAAGTGCAGGCTGCCAGGACAGATTTCTTCAGGTAATTGGGTTGACACTACAGCTTTGTTTATGCTCTTCTTGAAGGAACCACAGCACAGATAATGATAGCAGTGAAGATATAGGAACAGGGGTTTCAGCACTGGGGCTGACCTTGACTACAAGCAAGGTAGCCACAGGCAGATTGTAAGACTGTACCACCGCATTGTCTGCAGTTTGCAAATTGTAATGATAGCTACAATATAGCTGTAGATACACGGCTACAGCCTCGCTAGCAGACAGACATTCAGTTATTGAGTACATGTGCCACAGTCCTATTTTTCAACCTGTGTCACTCCCATGGTTGTAGTGGGAGACTGACTGCTCTGTAATCCAATCTTCAACTGATTTTTCTTCCCAGTCTGAATTTCCACAAGCTTCTCATCCCAGTCTGCTCCTTTCCGATGCATATCTTCTCTATGCCAGCCTGTTGTCATTGATCTCTTGTTTTGTTCAGGCACATTGTTATTCCACATTGCCTTTGGTTAGTCAGTGAACGGAGTTAAGTTTCTATCCTCACAGAGACAAGAACAGCAAATTTAGGTTGAATAAGGATTCCCCCCTTTATATTTTTGGTAAAAGGAGTTTGAGTTCTGGTTGCTGCTCTTTGTTTGTATATGTTTGTGACAATTTACGTGAAGTGCCATAAGCTGAAGACTACAGAGTTATGGTCACTTTTGGATGCTGCTTTTTCATCTGGTCAAATTTTAACTTGTATCAAACATTTTTCAGTATAGTAAAAGGTTTGAAAGTACCCCCATATCAGAAAAGCCTGATAAAAAAGCCTATCTAGTAATAGGTAGGGGCTGTGAATGTGGATCTCTAAAACAGAAAAAACCTGAAACCTGATCATTTCTCCTGTGAGTGCTCTAATTTCTGTACCATTTTGTGCAAGACAGCCACTTCTACCAGCCTAGATTAAAAATAAAAACAAATCAACTCTCAAAACATAGCTGCCTGTTTCCACTGCATCCTGGAAGAAGCCTCATCCAGTAGGGGTGGCATGCATTTTCTAGGGACATGAAGATCACAAATTCCCAGAGAAGGCAGGGTGCTTCTATCTGCATAGTGTATTTCTACCTAGATAGTTCACAAAGGTTCAAGGACATTTTGACCTACCTTGTTTTAATGCAAACAACATTGAGACAAAGTCATTAGGAGAACTTTGAGACATGGTGAGATAAAAAATGCTGGTCCCAAATTGCCCTAGCACAAGCAGAGCCTGCGTTTTCTTTTATGTGTATAGATGATCTTTCTTCCCACACCTCTCAAGTGGATGGACTGCAAGACAGGGACTAGGGGAGCAAAATTCTTCCCAGTGTAAAAGAAGATCAGGTTTATGACCACCCAAGTAACCTGAACATACAGAGGTCTATGGGACCTGATGAGATGCATCGCAGAGTCGTGAGGGAATTGGCAGATGTAGTTGCCAAGCCACTTTCCACGATATTTGAGAATTCACGGCAGTCAGGTGAAATCCCTGGTGACTGGAAAAAGGGAAATATTGCACCCATTTTAAAAAAGGGTAGAAAGGAGGGTAGGAACTGAAGGGATAAGGAATATGTTAAGTAAGTGTAGAGCACACTTGTGTACCAGTAATAGAATTGTTTCTCGGTCTTAATCTTCTGTTCTGCATTGTAGGTTAATTTACTATTCAGCTCCTAATATATTTATTTTACAAAGTCTATCAGTACCCACATACATACTCACATTTTCTTTGGAATGAAGCAGCATACTCTAAATGTATGAAACTCTGTAGTTTTCATTCCGTTTTCTTTTTAATGGATAGTGTGCTTTGAATATGTCTCTGCTAAGGAGCAAAGAGGGCCTGATGTACAGAGATAAATATAGGGCTGTCTGCGATGTCAGAGAGATGGGTGGTGAAGACTCCTGTGTGATCGTAGCAATATTATCAGTTTAAAGCAAGCAGCCTGCACACCTTAATCTTGACAGCCATGCCAGCATATTTTCCTAATTGTGATATAAAGTATTTGTGAGATAAGATAGGTTTAGCTGTGTCCCATTTAGGAAGCTGCTGGACCAGATTGTCTGCACTGTCTCTTGAATTGTGTTGTATGCATAACTTACAAATCCTGACAGTTATTCCCTATGTTTGACATGACAGCCAACCAGGACCACATTTGTCTATTAAAAAATGAAAGTAGTATCTGTAAAGAGAACAGTGCAGCTGCTATGGAAAAATTGAAAAACTAAAGCTCAGAATTAAATCTAGCCAAGGAGATCAAGGGAAACAGCAAAAATTTCTATAGGTACATTAATGGTAAGAAGAAGACTAAGGAAGGTGTGGGCCCCCTCAGAAAGGAAATGGGAGAACTGGTGACAAGTGATATGGAGACGGCCGAGGTCCTCAATGACTTCTTTTCCTCAGTCTTCACTGGCAAGGGCTCCAGCCACACTCCCAGAGTCACAGAAGATAACGGCAGGGGTTGGAAAGAACTGCCCATTGTAAGTGAAGATCAGGTTCATGACCATCTGATGAACCTGAAAGTGAACAAGTCCATGGGACCTGATGGGATACACCCATGGGTACTGCAGGAACTGGCAGATGAGGATGCTAAACTGCTCTCTATTATATTCCACAAGTCATGGCAGTCTGGTGAGGTCCCCACTGACTGGAAAAGGGGAAACATAATCCCCATTTTCAAAAACAGAAAGAAGGATGAACGAGAGAACTATAGGCCAGTCAGTCTCACCCCTATGCCTGGTAAGTTTATGGAGCAGATCCTCCTGGAGGCACTGCTGAGGCAGAAGAATAACGAAGAGGTGATTGGGTACAACCAACACCGCTTCACCAAGGGCAAATCATGCCTGACGAACCTGGTGGCCATCTATGAGAAGGTCACAACATCAACAGACAAGGGGAGAGCAACTGACATCATTTACCTGGACCTGAGCAAAGCCTTTGACACTGTCCCGCATGACATCCTGGTCTCCAAGCTGATAAAATATGGGTTTGATGGATGGACAATTCAGTGGATAAAGAACTGGCTTGATGGCTGCACCCAAAGAGTGGCTGTCAATGGGTCCATGTCCAAGTGGAGGCCAGTGACAAGTGGAGTCCCTCAAGGATCAATACTGGGACCGGTCTTGTTTAACATCTTCATCAGCGACATGGACAGTGGCATAGAGTACACCCTCAGCAAGTTTGCCAACGACACCAAGCTGTGTGGGGCAGCTGACACGCTGGAGGGAAGAGATGCCATCCAGAGGGACCTTGACAGGCTAGGGAAGTGGGCCTATGCCAACCTCATGAAGTTCAACAAGACTAAATGCAAGGTCCTCTAATCTGCGTCAGGGCAATCCCAAGCACCGATATAGGCTGGGCAGTGACTGGCTTGAGAGCAGCCCTGAAGAAAAGGACCTGTGGGTGCTGGTGGATGAGAGGCTCAACATGAGCCGTCAGTGTGCACTAGCAGCCCAGAAAGCCAATCGTACCCATGGCTGCATCAGGAGAAGCGTGGTGATTCTTCCCCTCTACTCCACTCTCGTGAGACCCCACCTGGAGTACTGCGTCCAGTTCTTGAGCCCCTACTACAAGAAAGATATGGACGTGCTGGAAGTGTCCAGAGAAGGGCCACGAGGATGATCAGAGGGCTGGAGCACCTCTCCTATGAGGACAGACTGAGAGAGTTGGGGTTGTTCAGTCTGGAGAAAAGAAGGCTCCGAGGAGACCTTATAGTGGCCTACCAGTATCTTAAGGGGGCCTACAAGAAAGCTGGTGAGGGACTTTTTAGGATGTCAGGTAACAGTAGGACTAGAGGGGATGGATTAAAACTAGAGGTGGGTCGATTCAGACTGGACGTTAGGAAGCAGTTCTCCACCATGAGGGTGGTGAGACACTGGAACAGGTTGCCCAGAGAGGTAGTGGAAGCCCCATCCCTGGAAGTTTTTAAGGCCAGGCTGGATGGGGCTCTGAGCAACCTGATCTAGTGGGAGGTGTCCCTGTCCATGGCAGGGGGGTTGGAACTAGATGATGTTTAAGGTCCCTTCTAACCCTAACAATTCTATGATTCTGTGAACTTCGATTTAAAAGCCATAAGTATAAATCTTCGTGTTGCCAGGAAGCATGGCTATTTACAAAAATATAGACAGATGTGGAAAGTTTACTTAAATATTTAAAGAAGCGCTACACTTCTAGCTTAATGCCAGATTTTCATCTCTTAAGAAGCAGACTTTCACTTTACTTTTAAGACTGATCTGCTTATACATCTCTAGGATTCCTAGAGGTAGGAACTCTAGCATCTTTGTCACAGGTTCTCCTGTGGAAGGGCATTTTCCAAAAAAAGAAGCCTTTTATTTAGAGGGAGGGACTCCTGACTACATTTTTTAGAAGATAAGCTGTATATAATACTGTTTCTTTATCAGCACAGGCTGTGATTGATAGGCATATTTAGAGTTTTGAGTTTGATGCATCAGTTGATAGGGTTATGTATTTCATGTATGACTTACACAAGATCATCATGTCTGTCTGTACTTCTTTTTATATAATTTTAAGAAGTAATTTTTAGTGGGAAGGAATTTGTATCATGTTTGTATTGTAGGAGCAGGTTATGATTATTCTATAGAAAGCCTGACATTTTATGTTATTGTTATGACCTATTATGTTGCAATTATGTTTACACTTGCAAAGACAGTTCTGGATCCATTAGAGACAAATGAGGAAATTAAGTAAGAAGTTAACTCAGTTTTCACATGGAGATTCAGTCTATTCCTAAAAAAAATCTCTGTCGTGGTACTCCCTGGAGAGAGACAACATGACTCTATGTTGCCTCTTTCTGGAGAATTTTAATACTGGTAAATTTATTTGGCATCATTTATTTTCATTTTAACATGTTCTTCTAGTTTGAACTCTTTCTATTTTCAGTCGCCTCTCAAAATTTTCTTAGATTTTAAGCTCAATGCGAGTGTTAAAGTAATTTTTTGAACTCCTGAGGTGAAAAGGAGGGAGTATGACAGAGGGAGTATTATTTCTTTGCTCTTTAATAAAAACACAGAAAACCAAAGAGCCTATTTTTAACTACACACTATTGGCTAAAGTATTTTAGCATCTTGGACCCAAGAAATGGTGTCATTCTTCACTTCGCTAACAACTTTACCTCTCAGTGCGTTCAGTGGAAGTACATTTCAAATTAGTCTGGTAAAGAAACAGATTTGGCTAATATTACTTGGCGTTGAAGTTCACCAAAATTAGAACTAGAAAGCCTTGTGGCATTATCTAATTTATATGTTACAGGGGAGGAAGCCTGCTGTCTTTTTTGGTGATGTACTAATTTGATAGATGATGATCTTAAAGATCCCTTCCAACCTAGACGAATCTATGGTTCTATGGTATAGAGATGGTAGATACACAATTATTTTACAGGGGGGACCACCATTAGCCAGGAAAACTTTGGCATACAGTATACCTGGAACATGAATAGCCAGCATAAGATTGCTATATTATCTATAGTATTTTCCTATAATTTCTAATCTTCAGTGGAAAAATATTTTTTTTTCTTCTTCTTAATTGTGTGGATTAAATGATGAGTTTACTTAAATGGGGTTGACATATTTCTGTAAATTCTTGATTTGCAGTGTTGTCTTTTCTGCAGTAAGCTGAGATTTTATTGGTAATTTCAGGAACACGCCACCCACACACTGAAGCAGCTACTGAAAAGTGCAATATGTATTCCGTTTAGAAAGAATCAGCAGGTGATGATTATACCCTGCTGAACACTGATGGGAAATAAGTATATTGAAAAAAAATTGTGGCTTATTTTAGTGCTATGCTACATTTTCTGTTTGTGTTTTAAGGAATGAAGCTGAGCGTTTTGTTCTTGTGTATAGTATGTACCTTCTTAATATACGTACCTTAAAACTAAATCTACATTCCAATGTAAATTTCCAGTTGCCCATGACTGCAGATGTCTTGTGGCAAATGCATTTTTACTGTACTAGTTGTACAATCTAGATACCGCTACACAGGTATGTAATGTAGCAGAGATGTAATCTGTTTATCTTTGGGTATTTTCAGAATTGACTGGACAAGGCCCAGAGTAACCTAGTGGTTAAGATAGCTTTTCTTGGACTGAAAGTTTGGATGAGATGACTTCCAGAGATCTTTCATATAATTATAAATGTCTATATTCTATAATTCTAGATATGTGACCTCAGATGAGCTAATTTCTTTAAAAAGTTTGTACTGACTCCATTTTCTTCAATTTGTAAATTACTGTTTGGGAAAGTATGGCTATCCCTGTCCAGCACTGTGTAAATTTGGGCACTGCTGCGCTGTGTTGTCTGTTGATGTGTCATGAAACAGCAAAATTAAATGAGATGAGATAGAGAAAGGAGACATCAAACAACACTGGAATTGTTGATATGTGTCAGAAACAATCTGAAGTATTGACGACCATACTGGTTTTCAAGATGGACTTTAATTACTACTAAAGATACTCAAATTTATGTAGAAATTAAAGTTGAACACTGTCACATTGCTAACTGAAATATGGCAGAGTGATCAACTGGGAAGATCTTAAATAGTATAAGTATGTTACATTTTGTTATTTTGTGGTTTGCAATTTAGTGGTAACCAGAAGACTCACTTTCAGGGAATGTTTTGCTTTCAGTACTGCCTGACAAATGATGGGAAAATGGAAAAGAAACCAAACAATTTGAAGTGTACAGCAAATTGATAGCAATAATGCATAGCAAATAGTTTTGTACATGAAAGAAATTCAGTTTTGTATTAAAAACTTCACGTTTGAACCTTAGCTGCTTCATAACAGAAATATTAAAGCAGTATGTTGAAACTTGAAAACTTACGTAGAAGTTCCTGGTTAGTCTGACCAAATTGGGTTTACTGTTCAGTATTATATTTTGTGGGAAAAAAATCCATCATAAGATATTTTGTATTTGTTGTTTGTATGTTAGTAACACGAGGAAAAGAGTTTATGGCCAAAAGGCTGGTATTTGACATTTTGGGATGTTTTTTGAGCCTAGCAACTTTTTTTCTCTTTTAGGTTTGTGGTTTTTTTTTTTTCTTGCTGGGGGTACAAATGCATTTGAGAACCACTGTCAAGCTAATATTGGAAACTGTGAGGAATTTTTTTTTTTTTTACTTCAGTTTTTAGTAGTAGGGAAATTCATGGCTTCATAGAGTAAGTCCCTGGAGAAGTCTGTAAAATTGATAGAACCTGGTTTCTTTCTGAAGAAAAGACCCAACAACTGAGCGTTTAAAAAAGAACAACTTTGTAACTGTGAATCCTCTCTTGCTGTGCAAAAGAAATTGCGTGCCTTGGGTTTAATGTCATGTCTGGCTGTTGTATTTCACTGAAAACTTTTATTACCAGTGCCCATTATACTGAGTCTGAAAACGAGATAAACCCTTATTTAACAAATTACTTAAGCCTACTTAAGCATAAGCATTAATGTACTTAATCCCGTTTGGGCTTCCATACATACAAACTTTATCAGGAATGTTCACAAAAATCCAAATCCAGTCTAAGGCTGAGTTTCTTAAAACCTGAAGTTGATTGTTATGTTTTTTCCACTATTAGTAATTCATAATTAAGATTAACTCATGAATTGGAAGTCAAATAAAATGAAACTGAAGTTAAGGAGAGTCCATATTTGAGATATTGAAGGGAAATATGTAAGACTATATATTCTTTTCACTTTAAGGCCTCTCAGAAAGGCAATTCAGCTAGGAAATTAGGAACATTGTGGTTTATGTTTTTCTGCCTAGAATGGTGTTAATCATTTGTATTACTCTAAAATGCAAACGCCTTATTCACTTTCCAGAAGCAATAATCAGTCCTGATCCATGAAATCTTACTATAATAAGTAGAAATAACAGTAATACTACTAATAATATAGGGAATAGTTCTGTTACTTCAGAAAAAGACGGAAATAGATTTTTTAAAAAACATGTTATAAATGTGTCTCTGTGTAATCAGAACAGTCCATCAGGCATTTTGCTGAGTTTTTCAACATAAAGGATAAAGTGTGAAGACATTGAGGCAAATTAATAAATTCACAGTATCAAGTTGACTTTATTATTCTTGGAGGTGCTATAATTTTATAGCATCCTAAGTTTTGATTCACATCATTTTAGACTGAGAAAAAGGAGAAAATAAAATCTTTAGGCAATGTTAAATCCCATTTAATTCTAGCTAATTTTGAATTTAGCAAAATTGAGTTGAAAACTCTCACACAGTGTTTTCGCCTGCCTAATTGTCTAAGTACTTACAACCCACTAGCTTCCTCCCTAATCAGCCTTTATATTTAGCGGATGCTTAAGTTCTGTATACGTATAAAGCTTTTTGAGTAAACTATTGTAATCCATTTGTATGTGGACAGGTGCCTAAATTCTACCTTATTCAGATTGGGTTTATAGAGTTATTGTTTTTGCATTGTGATGAATAAATACTGACAGCAGAAAGTTCATTCAGAAACCCATCTGGGTGCTTGTGCTCCCTATATCAATGAGAAAGTGTGGACATCTCTGAAAATGTTCAATTGATTGCTCTTTTATGTTGAACAGGAAACCACTGGAAGCCAGCCAGCATGAGACATGCAGTAGAGGGATGTGTTTGACTACATACCTAGCTTCTGAGATGAATTTGTGTGCAAATTAAACACCAGGGCACTTACAGAGGGTACACAGCTGACAAAGCAGAAGGCTTTCCTTCATCCTTTCTGCCCACTTCCAAAGTGGACAGGTTGAGTGTATCTTTTTTTCATTTCTTTTGAATGTAATAATGTTCTATTGTAAAGTGCAAGAACAATTTTTAAGCTGCCTCTTAAGGATAGCTATCTTAACATCTTTCTCCTAAGGACAGTTATTTCTCATCAGGACCGTATGACCAAAGAAGAACTGCAGAAACTACACAGTTTGGCTTGTTAGTGGCTAGAATCTCATTTTCGACCCAGAAAGAAAAATCCGCTGCCAGATGTTTCCTGTTGGTCCAGCTTTACGTGGTTCCACATGACATGCAGGCTTTCTGAGTAGCAGATTTCTTTTTCTGATCAACTCTGTTCCCTTATCGTGAAATTATGAAAGGATCTTGAGTTTGCAAATTACTTGAGTGTATGCTAACTAAGCATTTACATTGCTATTTTGAAGCTGAGTTACGCATTTATTGAAATATAAGAAATTACTTGAATCAGAACCTAGAGCTCTAGAATCAGTAGCCAAAGAGTTCTGTGTACTTTTTACCATCTTGTTTGTGCGAAACACTGACATAGCAGTTTGTTTATGTATGAAGGAAGGTCACACACCATTAACAGAAAATATCTGTAGTGAAAGTATTACATACAATCATAGAATCATCGAATGGTTTGGGTTGGAAGGGACCCTAAAGATCATCTAGTTCAACCCCCCTGCCATGGGCAGGGACACCTCCCACTAGACCAGGCTGCTCAAAGCCCCATCCAGCCTGGCCTTGAACACTTCCAGGGATGGGGCATCCACAACTTCCCTGGGCAACCTGTTCCAGTGTCTCACCACCCTCACAGTAAAGAATTTCTTCCTACTGTCTAATCTAAATCTCCCCTCTTTCAGTTTAAAACCTTCACCCCTCATCCTATCACTACGCTTCCTGATAAAGGGTCCCTCCCTATCTCTCCTGTAGGCCCCCTTTAGGTACTAGAAGGCTGCTGTAAGGTCTCCCTGGAGCCTTCTCTTCTCCGGGCTGAACACCACCAACTCTCTCAGCCTGTCTTCACAGGAGAGGTGCTCCAGCCACAGCTAGTGTGACTGCAAATCTGGGGCAAGATTCCTGAATTCTGGCCAGATAGGCATATGACTCTGTTGCAGCTGTTCTGAAACTAGGATCTTGACGCGAACCTATAAAAAGTTTTCTAAGTTCAAATTTCATTGAAAACGTGACACTGGTTCTCTTATTCACTTCATTTTGTGTAATCTCCACATTCTCAGTTTCCATTATGCAATAAATAAGGCTGAATATTTGTAACAAATAAGTAGATTATCGTACCGTAGAAATCATTATAGTAACAATTAAAGCAGTAGAGCTTTGACATAAAACAGTGGGTTTCCTTATTTAAAGAGCCATAAGGAAGTAGCATGTTTATTAGCCGAATGTTTCTCCTTTAGTGGTAAGTAGTGAATTAGGTAACTATGCTGATGTATTGTCCTTACATGTCCTTAGCTAATTGAGTTCAATATGGCCATGTCAGTCCTCATAAAATTGCTGAGTAGAGCTGAGATAGCACTGAATGATGGAACTTTTTGCATCCATAGAGCTAAATATCCATGTTGTGAATGTTACTGAGTTTTGGCACATTTTTGGCCAGGAAACAACAGAGTTCATAGGGTCCCATTCAGAACTATGGTTCTGAACTATGGTTCAAAATAGGAAATTAATGGGTTCTTTAAGAATGTAGGAGATATGGAGAAAATTGCGTTAACATTTTTCTACTACTGTTGTGCATATTTCTCCTGTTGTAATGGAATAATTTATTTTACAGTTTTTAAATACTGATTCTCTTTTAAATACTGAGACTCTGATTGTCTCTTACTGTTAGAGTTTTCACACTGCTGAAATACCATGCGTACTGGAGACAAAGGTTATTTGGTCCTATTTAATTAGAAAGTACTAACTTTTTCAAACTTTGCATGCATCCTGGGACCTTTAAAGACCAATTTCAAAATGTTCTTCTTCTGTTGATTTTCTATCTCATTTCCACTTCAGTTGTGTACCAGATAAAACTCTGAGTCACAAAAAAGTTGTTCATTTTTGATAATATGACTTTCAATAACTTTAATATTTGGAAAAACATTTTTCTTGTTCTTTCTGTTTTATTATGGGAGCATGTGTAGGAGGGGTTTCTTTTAAGAGAGTCTTGGAATACACTGTTGCAATAATAACTTTTATACAAAACATAATTAGTTTTTTATTTCTTCAGTATCAAAATGGAAAACTTTTAAACATGGGAGATTCCCTTTCCTGAAAAAGCAATTGTTTATTTGTAGCTTCTATTAAATCCATTGTGTATGGCATCAAGTAATTGGTTTCTATTGTGCAAATTTGTGAAAGTATTTACATGACTTCAGAACAAGATGCATGGGCAGGTACAGAATATTTTCTAAAAATGCACAGATTATTCATAACAGATAATGGATTAATGTTATCTGTTAAGTAGTAAATAAAAGTAAAGCTTTCTTTTAAAAGAAAATGTCTCGTTTTAGTGATGTTATCTGCTCTCCAATCAAGTCAGTTTGCAGTTTTAGGGTTCTTTACTGCTTTATGTTAATAGTGAATATTACTATTCACGCTAAATGATGTGGTTTACTTCTAGATCTACTTAGGTGTATTCAATTTCTCTCTCCCCTCCATAGCAACCCCTATATTTTTCATTTATTGTCACAGTAATTGATAGGAATGAAACTATAAAAAGTGAGAAAATTTCAGCGTATCTGTTTAACACAGAGTAGTGTGTTCATTTTTTCCTGCATTTGCTGTCTAGTAAATACTGACTCCACTTCAGGGTTTCTCAATATCTAACATTTTCTATGGTTTTGGCCCTCATATTATGAGGGTTTATTTTTACTTCATGTTCGCTGCTTCTATTGGAAACCTAAAATTGGTAAATTCTGGTAGAGTAGGAGACAAAACTTGTTTAAGAGCTGGACCAAGCCTACGGGTCTTTCAGCCGGGGAAAAGCAGCATGAATGGTTCACTGCCTTGTGGCCCAAAGGCGGAACTATAAATTCTCATTCACTCTTTCTGTGCATGTTTCACACCTATTCTCAGGCACACTGAAAAACATTAACCCAAAGTGGAAAACATTTCTTTTATTGGCTTAAGGGAAAGTGATTTAATGGAGGCTTTAAAAAAATTTTTTTATGATGCTCAAAATGAATCTGTCAGTTGTTAGTCACGTACGATTGGGATCGCTGTAAGTCGAGAGAGCTACTCTTTCTATAAACCTGTTGTCTTCCTTTTCTTCAAATAAGAAAACCTTCTTGTTTTTTAGTGAAGAGGTCTGATCATGGAACAAACTGATAGTGTGTAAAATGTCCCTTCATAACTACCTTCAAATCTTTGGGCTGTTACCAAATAAATTCCAGAGTCTGAAAAAGTACACGGGTATTTATCAGTCTCTGGGAAAGTGGAAAGCAGTTTCTTTCTTCTGACCGCAGCAGATACCAGAAGAGCCTTCCTCTTGTTGTTCTATGTTTTGAACTTTGAAGCTGACACCCTTGAAACTGTGACGGTCTTCTGAGCCTCTTCATTCACCTTCTGAGACATCTTCTGGTCCAAACTTCTCACTTTCCAATGAGTTATTTTATCTCTTACTAGAGGAAGTGTTCTATGAAAATAAATGTTTGTATGGACCCTCCTTCATATATGAAGTTCTGGCTATGAAATGATATCTGAATACTTTGACAAAGATTAATTAGTGGTTTTATTATGATACTTACTAATGCATAATATTCTACTCATAATTTTTTCATCCTGATTATTTTAATTTAACAAAATTTACCCCATATATTGAACTAACTGCTTGTGTGTGTGTATGTGTTTAAAACCTAGGCATTAGAGCATAAGCAACTTGAAAAGAAGTATTGTTTCCATGGAGCTGAGGTTTCAGCTCATTTTATCTTTTTAATATAATAGCCTTTATTTTAAATAAGCATTTTCCTATAACTTGATATTCAAACAAGACATGTTTCTTTGTTTAACATTGTTCATGAAAACAGTGGAAAAAAAGGGAGGATATTTAACCTGGAAATTACTTTCTAGTTTGTAATTGCATTTTGTTCAGCTAAAGTAAGAATCATTTATTAAACCAGTTATTGTATTATGCTACATTGCCACACACAACCATTAGCATTTGCAGAAACCAGATTATGTAGACTTGCGGTATATTCTTTGTCACAGTGAGTTATTTATTAGAGGAAGCATCTGCTCTTTTTCATGGCCTGAATGTTGTAGGCATGGGAAAGCATGTAGCATGACTACAACAACCTAACTTCATTTGAAATTCTGAATATCTGTCAGATAGAATTATGAAAACTCTGCATAAAATACAGTGATGCGTTTCTGCTGCTGAGGTTAACACTGCATTCATTATGCTCACAATTTACCCATATTTTCAGACATTCACAGTTTAGGCTACATTAGTGAGTTCTGTATTGTAAAGCTTTGTAGGAACCTTTAGCTTTCAGGCATTGACATCTGTAGAATTTTCATATGAAATTTTAGGTTCTAAACAAGATATGTGAAAATATGCATGTGAAAAGGAGAGGATAAACCTACATTTGGGGTGCTATGTAAATAATGCTAATTTTTCCCAAAACACAAAGTTTGAAAAAGCAGACCTAACTTTTTTGAATGGTTTCTGAAAAGTGCATCACCTCTACATTTCTAAGAATATAAATATACAGGACAACAAATTTAGCATGTTTTTTAAAATGAACATTTTTCTCATTATTCCTACAACAGCAAACACACTGTTTTAGATGCTTGGTGAGAGGGTAAAAGAGAATACCCTTTTAAAATCACGTTATAAATACTTTGTGCAGACCAGAGTAGATCCTTCAGTGTCATTACCCTTAAATGAGGTTATTGGGGATTTTCCAGATTCTGTAATATATCATGAAGTGAACCTTATTATCCGTTCTATGACAAATTACATATTCAAGTGTTTCTAGCTGTCATAACAATGAACATTTATCCTCGTTTGACTCATGAAAAATGATTCTAATTATACGATACTATAAAAATTACTTTGGTTAAATTATTAGTAATAGATAAAAGTGTTTTTACTAGCCATAAAATTATAGTAACGTTTCTGATTTCTTTCAATGGAGAGGCAGTCAAAATAAATATGTCATCATCTAATTTTTGGTTTTGGGTTATGATGACATAGGAAATGCTTTCGATTATTTTTGCTCAGTTTCTTCTTGTGACAAACTCACACAAGATCCTTCAGTTTTGGGCGCTCTCACCACCACCTTGCTGCATGTCAAAAAACTATCCTAATTATCTTCAGTCACTGATCAGGGCTTTTTTCTTGCTTGAATTCGTGATTCCTCTCAGCAACCTTTGATGAGGTTGCTTTCAACCTTTGAACTTAAAATGAATGTTTCAGTGTGAAGTGTCCCAATCCAACAATGTTATACATCGGTCTGTTAACACACATCAGAAAAGATGCAAACACGTTCAGATTAGATATAAGGAAGAATTTTTTTTACAATGAGAGTGGTGAAACACTGGAGCAGGTTGCCCAGAGAGGTGGTAGATGCCCCATCCTTGGAAATGTTCAAGGTCAGGTTGGAGGGGGCTCTGAGCAACCTGATCTAGTTGAAGATGTCCCTAATCATTGCAGGGGGGTTGGACTAGATGGCCTTTAAAGGGCCCTTCCAACCCAAAATATGCTATAATTCTATGATTCTGTTACATAAATGGGATAAATGCAATAGTCATTGCCTACACTCGTGGTAATCATCAGCTTTGGGTTGATGGAGCATTTAGGATCAATAACTCTCCAAAGTTCTATTAACTGAAGTATCCTAGTACTCTCCTAAAGAACAACTAGGCAGGATTTATCCCACTATGATGGAAGAGGAGCTACCCGGATTCTTCATGCCGGTCCTCTGGTATGCATCAAGCCAGGGAAGAAGATAAAATACCCTGGTGGATCTCAAGGGATATATCAGCATTTAATAGCAGTTCTTCATTATCTAGGTAGATGAAAAAGAAATTTTCTAAAGATGGCAGATATATTGCATTCTTCCTTTAAGGTTTATTGTTCAGAAGGAAGGAAAACCTGGTTATTTCAGTTATACTTCTTGTGCTTATATGTTTGTAGATAGTAATTATAGCCATAATTTTTCCTTTAAAAGTCTGAATTATCTGAAAATATAATTTAAGACAATTGAAACTGCCCCCTAATAATTCTCTTTCAAAACCGGTGCCCTTAAATTATATTTTCAAGTATAAATATGTATAGGGGAATTCTTGCTCCCCATACTTTTTAAAAAAGTGCCTTAAGGCTAAAATAACTATTTCTTCTAAACTTTTTGATTTTTTTGGGATGATTTATATAAATTGTGAGGCCAGTTAGTGTTTAATGACAAGGAAGTCATATATCAAAAGAGAGGCCTAAGCAAATCCAGATCATAAGTTTTCAAATAACAGGATACGATGTGGCCTTTAGCTGTGAATAGCCTAGACTCCAGGAGGTCAAGGCAACCGTTCATAAATTTAGAATTTATAAGTTATAAATAAGTTAATAATTGCCTGGTGACACACAACATACCTCCGTGAATTATCAGTGTGATGAATGTGATGAGAGAGAGGTAACAGTACATCTCTCGAGAGCAGTTTTTCTGCTGTTGCTCATCTGGAGGTCATACCTGACTCAATGTGTTGTCCCATGTTCCAGGGAAATAAAAGAACTTCAACTGACCTGATTTCTATAGGAAAGGAGATGGATGGTAGGAAAGATTTTCAGTTAAATACAAATTTTATCTTCTTGTCAGAATGTCAGTTCGTATTCGATGCCTACTGAGCCTCTATCATTTTACTTTTAGGTCGTACAAACACAAATTTGTATATACTTCTTATATCTCAGTCCTTGAGCATACATCATTCATATTGATTCTTATAAGGAATGCAAGAGAATCTAGAAGGCAGAAGCAAGAGTAGCTAGAAGCTTGGCAGAAACATGGGAAAAAGGCTGAACTCAAGATCATGTAGTTTTTGAAGATTTACTCATGTTACGGAATATTGTTTCACACTTGTGTATAACCATTTGTAATTGCCATATAGATATTCATTCCCTCTGATCAACAGTCACACACTCCCCACTTCCCCCCACTTTCTATTTTCTAGTCCTGTTTCAGATTACATACGATAGGTATTATGCCATCAAACATATGTTCAGAAGAGACCCAGTTGGCTGGAGGCCTCTGAGTAAGGGACGTGTCCCTGGCATGTACTCTGCAACTTCAGTCTCACATTGCTGTTCCTTTTTACAAGGCATAAATCTAATTTATATTTTATTAGTACAGGCAACTGTTCTCTAATGCTTTCCCAGTGACTCACCCACTCTCACTCTTCTCTTTCTCTCTCACTTCTATTGTGTATGTATTTTTAACCTTTCCACAAAAATACTTATTATAATATACTGGCAGCCTAGCACATTACTTTTATGAAGTTGTAATGTCAAATAAGAACTAATTCTGACTTGGTGGCAGTGGTCAGTTACATGTGTTATCTTCAACTTTTTGTAACAGTTTACAGACATTCGAGATTGAATAATCTCTAATTTAAAAAAATTAAACAGGTTATTTTGATTTCAGGACTAAGGGCTATTCAATTATAATGGAAGAGTATTTCTTTAGAAGGTCGTCTTATACAAATGAAAATATCTAGGACACGTAGGATTCCTGTAGAGTTACTGTTCATTGCAGTGGGTGAGGTGAGACAACAGAACTGATGTTATTGAGAAGAATGCTGAAGAACTTTTAATCTTAGAATAAAACAGCATCACATTGCTTGATGCCTGATACTTGAAGACAATTTTATGTCATCTGCTAACACCTAACTTGAATTAGTTTAGAGTTTAAAAATTTCTACAATATGCTCAGTACCTGCAAAATGGAGAACACGCTGCAGCAACCAGAAGACTTTACATTACTTTTCTCCAGCAATGAGAAGTTTGTCTCTTTTTTGCTACATGTGCACTTTTTTAATTAAGGCTTATCATCTTCACTTGATCAGTTGATAGAATTCCAGACTTTTTTAAAGTATTAACAATTCTTTTTTGACTCTAACTTATTTAAGTTCTGCTTGGCATGCTATTATCATATTTGCTTTATTAGGGAGAGATTTAGGAAGAATTTACTTGTCAGTAATTTACATTCCAACCATTTTCTCAGTAACCCCATCATTTTTATTTATTCTTCTCTGACATTTATATTATTGCGATGGTAATTACAGAATGTTGAATAACATTCAGAAAATCAAATTGCATGTTAAGAGCAATTAGGAAAGGTACAAAAGAGGGAGCATTATTATGTCCGTGTGAATACTTGGTGACCCCTCATCTTGAATGCCATGTAATAATCTAATCCCTGCCACATCACTGAAGACTGAGAGGGTGAGGGGTGACAGGGATGGTCAAAAGCCTGAACAGCTGGGTGAGTAGATTAGAATTTCTCATTCCTTAAAGGAGAGGACAAGGGAATTGTGATAGAGGTCTGTGAAATCACAAGGAGAGGATAAGTAAAGAACAACCATTCGTTGTCTTCTAAAGTACAAGAATTAGGGATGTCAAACTTGGTGAGAAGACAAAACAAATGGGGTGCGTGAAAACTGTAAGAAGTGACACGTGCTTTAAAGGCAACTTGAGAAGGTCATTTTAGAAAGTTTGATTGGTGGACATGCAAAACAAAGTCAGCACCTTTTGATTATGAAGTGTGGGACCCTCCAAGGGCTGTAGGAGGCGAAGTACTACTACGTGCTTGTCCTGGTCTTGTGCTGTTCTCGCCGTTCTCTAGGCCGACACTGTTGGCTGCCTTTGTAAACAGAATATTGGGTGACATACATAGACAAAAATCCCGATCCGATGCCTATCCTTATGTTTCATATAAAAATTTTTAATTTATTTTTTTTCTGTAGCTGAATTCAGGAGCTGAGCAGAGGTTCATTTCGGTGTTTGGTGACAATTTTAAGGCTGCAGTATTTCTTCATGGGCTTCTCTAGGCAGATTTACTAGGGTTTTGGCATTCTGAGTTACTCTTACAGAAACTTGCATTTACAAGGATTAAATTGAAGTCTGCTGTTTTAGTCATTGCTTTGGTAAATAAATTTTTGCCTCTGTCTTTTGACAGCAGAGTTAAATTGACAAGGTAGAAAATCCTTTTTTTCAAGGTAGGAAGGAATCCGCTTGTCCTGCAGTTGCACTTCAGCTGCTTCAATGCCTCACTTTGCAGTCTAGGGAGAAATATTTTCTATCTGTATAGTGATAAAAAGGTAGGAATATAATACAGAGTTAACAGTGCTGTTATTTCTAAATAGCAATATTTTTAAAGTTTTCTTTAATTTAAACCTAAGGTTTCAACTCTTGCACATTTATTCTAGTAATAAAACTATGTATTTGTAAACTTCTTGATTTCGGTTGTACCCTTCCTAATATCCATTGTTGTATTTTATGCAAGTGTTATTTTCAGGATTTAAAAAAAAAAAGCCTTTTCTTTTTCTACAGGATGTGGGCTGCAGGAATAATTTTCTATTAACTTAATTTAAGGAATGAGATGACTTAAATTAAAAGAAGTTGTATTTGGAGCTGCAGTAAGCCCACTTACAAACTTTTCCAATTCCTTGTTATGTCTTTAGAGTCTGCTAGCTGAACATAGTTACTATTAGTATATATTGGTAAGATTGCTAATGCAGATAGCGTGTACTCTGACTAGACATAAACAGGAAAGGGTAGAAGAGGTAGAGACACAATCATATTCCTCTTTTAGGCATGTTTTTGAACACTGACCACTAATCTTGTATTGTTTGCTAGTACATACTCATTTTTTGTTACCAATGCTTGTTAGTATTCTGTTTATTTTATTTTGTATAATTTTTCCCCCCTGTTAACTGTTTCCAGTATTCATTTTCAAGTTCTTTATTCCGTGGTGGTTTAACCTAGGATTTAAAATTTGATTCTACTGAAGTCATCAAGTAGAATTTTAAAGTGGAGCTCCTGTTGCTGACATCTCAACCCTACCCTTCTAGAGACCTTGAATTATTACCAGATTATGAACTTTCATAAAAACCAGGTCACAACACAATGAGCAGGAAAAACTGTAAAAAGTTCGGTAGTGTAATGATCTGCTAGCAGTGTAAACCATTTACCTAAAAAAGGGACTGTTATCTAAAGCCATAGTTTACCTTAGGTGGTATGAGTTCTTCTTGCTGAAGAAATTGTTATTCCATATCCTGTTTTGGTCATCACATTCTTCAGTCATTTTCTGAGTAGTGCTGTGATAAAATCTAACTGTCAGGGTGCTTTCTGGCCCTTCGCATTTTATTATATCACATTTGATTTATGTGCAGTGCTTGACTTTCCCAGGCATCCATACGTCCAATGTAAGAAAGATGTGGAAATATGTCTTTGCCCGTACAATTGCTTACTGCTGGGATTAAAAAAATAAATCACAAATCAAGAAACTCTGGTGAAACTGTATGCTATCTTCTTATTCATGTTCTAAAGCAGAGACAATCTGCTTGACTGGACGTTTTAGTGTACCAGCAAAACTTCTGACTAATTCCTTTTTCCCTCCCTCAACATTTGCTAATGATGGGAATCCACCATATATCCCTCTTAAGGGACCCTGCGCCGTTATTGCCGTTCACTCAAATATAGAGCTGCAATTCATCTTCACTCACAACCTTGGATTCTGCCATCAAGGTGTAAATGGCCTGTCTTTAGCTTTCTTACATATAATATAAACATATTGTAAAACCATCCCCAAAGAGAATGTAATTGCGGTAGTTAATGTAATTGTCACTTTCATGAGATATAATTAAAACATTTAAATAAGAGACATACCCTGAATTAGAACCTAGCAAAGCAGGTATGGCAAGACCAGTTATGTGGAGCTTTTGCTAAATACAAAGATGAATGAATAGAGGCGTTTCTGTAACTAAACAAGAACTATATTACATAAAAATTCTAGCATGCAAGTAATTCTTCCAGTCTGTTACAATTTGGATTTCAGCTAAATGTGGTATTTAATTTGCTGAATTTTAAACCCTGCTAGCCAGAGTTATTGAACCTGGTTCTTCTCCTCGGTCATCTCAGAAATATCTCTCTTACCTACTTAAATTTTTGCATTTCAGGAATCTTATTCAAAGAAGAGAGGTTATGCATTGGAAGCAATACCCTCTGTACCTCTGGATGCAGTTCCTTCAGAAAATGACAGCAGTCTTTGTGATTCGATAGACATAGCAGTGACAAAAAAACCTTGTTCCCTAGAGATAGCAAGAGTTCCTTCCTCAAGACCAGGTAAATCACCAAATAATCCTTTACATAGTCTTTGGTATAAGTGTAATGTTATAGAAGGTATAGAATTTTGTATAGAAATTTTTAGGAATACAGTACTCTGCTTATCACAGCATGATTGTAGTCTTCTGTTAGCTACCATAAGAGCTTAATATCAGAAAAAAGATTAATAGCAAAAATCTGTAGAAGGGAAAGAAAACAAATAAGAGGTTTAAATAATTTCCTAGATAAAATAAGAAAATTGAAAAAAAAAAAGCCCAAACAAATTAGAAATCGATTTTCTTTAAGCCCAGCCTTTTGCAGTAATCTATTTCTGTTTTTTTTTATGAAATGCTTAGCAACAACATTATACAAATAATTCAAAATTTAAAGTACTCTGTGTTTCCATGTTACGTAAGGAAGATCTGCTTCATTTTTGAAAATGAAACAGTGAATGAGAATTGATAGAATTATTAAATGACAGTTTGGCAGACTGCCGTTTGTATTATACAGGTTTGAACAGCAATGAGTTACAATAGTTAAAAAACAATAGAATTATGCTGAGTCAGATGAATGATATTATCTGTAAGGACTCTGTTTATGTTCTCCAAAATTATATGCTCTGTTCCATTACCCTCGTTTGAACTCTTCATTAGTCACCACCTGGAACAGGAATTTCAGAATATAATCATTTCACTGTAAGTAATTGGACTGAGAGTCTGCTTAGACAAATGACAGTTCTCAGCAGCACAGACCTATTTGAAGCAGGCAATTGACTTTTCGACCTGTGCTATCTTGATTATGAATCATGATTTGAGAGATACATGAGAATGACAGACGATTGTTGACTAACATCATGTTACCTATCTAGTCTGTGTAAGAGGAAGCACCTTCTTGATTTCACAGCTGAACTAGTATTGGAAGAGTGCCAGAGCTATATCAGGCGTAGTACATAAGGGCCAGATAGCAAGAGACACCTTTGGAGTCTGCAAGATGAGGTGGAGTGGATCATAATTCCTACTTCTCCGTAAAGTTTGGACTAAAGAAGGCTTAAGGGAACCTGCATTATGAACAGTGATCTAAGAGGTGGCACAAAATAGGACAGCATCTTTACAGCATAGTTGCACAGAACGGAACAGAGTCTGACTCAAACATCAGCGCGACTACTTGTGTAACAGGTGGTTTACTTTGTTGATGTTTTTTTGGCTCTGATAATCTAAAAAATTAGCAGACTGTGCAGGACAATATTACGGGTTGTCGTTCAGTAAAGGAAGAAAATGCCAAATTATCCTTGTTTTTCAGACTTCTACTTGATTAATTACCATAAACATACTTATTGCAATGGGAAGACTGCCATAACACTAACTCATAAATTGGCTGAGAGAGTTCGTTATCTGCGTCCGTAGTAATGGGCCTCAACTAAGAAGCTTTTCATTGTAATTAGTATTAAAAAAAGAAAAGGGTGGACTTTTTCTACTTAAAATACCAGGCTTTGGAAGAGTGCTGTCTGCTGATCATAGGCTTTTTTCTTAGGCATAGTAAGTCCATTAAGATCAGCGTGAAAACCAGATACTAAAAAGGACATTTTTAGGTCTTCATCTGGAAATATGTTTTGTGTATAGTTAAATATGGTGTGTATCAGAGACCCAGAGAAGAACCAAAGAAACTGTAGGAAATTCATGAGGGCACCCATCATCTTTATAAGACCTAACAAGGTCAAGGAGTTGACGAGAAATGTACTGTAATTCCTTCTGTCTTAGTTTTCCATATACCGCTATGATCTTTTCCTTGGCATTTTATTGGGAAGAACATTTGGCTGTATGGATAAGCAGATTCCAAAATGTGATTTTATTTTTAGCTATAAATGTAGCTGTTGTAAGCTGTATCTGTAATCACGTTGGCTGTTATACTACAAATGGCCCAAATGAAATCAAGCGTTATCACTCCCAGTTATAAGGTACTTAACACTATGCATAATTGTATGTGAATGTCAGCCTGTCACTTCAGTTCATACAGATTTATTACTTGAATAAGTTATGTATGATTACAGAGATAATTCATTTAAAACAAATATCTAATTTGCACGCCTTTTTTCCTCAATTTCCCTGTTTTTGTATCACTGAGGCATGCTGACTTCGGGAATAGTGTTTCAAATTTCTGTACTATGTCATGTGTAGAGTTCATTTCAGAGCATGAGGCAGCACTTTGAACATAAAATTGCATCTGTCAGTCTCCTTTCCCTAGGTGGTAGGACACTCTGATCAGCTCTCCCCACTGTCTGGGGCATTACTACCTCTTGGCAGTAGAAGTGAGACTGAATGCACTCAGTGATTGAAAATTCTCCTTTCCTATATTGGGAGGAAAGGTCATTCTGGCTGGCCTTTCAAGCTTTAGAGCTGCATGTAGCTATTATCTGCCCTGCCAGTAAACTAACAGGTTGGGAATGGTCACCTCGTCAGACATCATTCTCTGATCTACTGGGGAAAAAACAGACTGCTCTGTAGTTCTCCATACTATTTTTAATTTCCCGAATCTTATTCTTGAGCTGGTAGGGAATAGCAAAGGATGAGAACTCCATGCACCAAATGGTAAAGGATTGTTAGATATAGGGAGAAAAACTGAACAGAAAGAAAATAAAAGCAGTCATAAAGTTTTTTACTTCCACTTCTGAAATCCTATGCTGTGTGAGTTTTATGTCTGTTTGTTGGAAATTAGGTTTATATAGGAAAAACAGTTACATTACTCGTTCATGCTGGCAGTTAAAACAGTAGCTTCTAATTAGGACTGATCTAAGTAAAAAAGACTGCGTGTGTGCTTGAGTTCAAGTTAAGCTGTTCTTTGTTTCTGCAGTAGATTGATAGGACAAGGTTGGCAGAGTGTTACCGTTTCTGTCTCAGTATCTCTGCTGTTAAACTAACAGCTAATACTTGATAGGAATTTTCTGAAATATTGCACTCTTTGAGACAAATTTTCTGCTGAGTAAAATATAAATTTGGACTTAAAATTTCATAAATCAATCTCATAAAATTAATTTCATAAATGAATCGATTCATGAATCAATCTTCCTAATCTTTCTGTTGGGCTATTCCAGAACAGTATCCTCATTCCTTAAACTAGACATTTCTACTAGTCATTTTAATTTTTAGACTGCCTTTCCGTTAAAAAAAGAAATCACATGACATATTTAACCTTGAAAAATAACCATAAGATTTTATTCGTTCATAAGACACACATTAGTATTGCCCTATTTGATCTTAAGGATATAATTAAATTTTGTGACCTATAGCAGCAAATCATGTTGGAAAAGGTGTAAAGTTTTAATAAATGGCTAAAGCTCAAGGCACTGGATAATTCTAATGCTAAAATAGGCATTGTCAAGTATCTTTATGAAGTTAGTGTGGTTTTGGTCCGTTATCTAGTGTCTAGAATACTGGTAGCAGAAATTTAGATGCAGCACCATGCTGCATTTGGGCCTGGGCTGTTGAAGATCCTTACAGACAAATTGCATCCTTGGTAGCTTGGGCATTTTGTACCATACATACTCCATCATTGCACCTCATAATGTCATACGCTTTTATTTATCAGAAATATTGAATGAAATCTGAGCTACATTACAGAAGAAATGTTAATAAATACATTTTTTTCATTGTTGTTAAGTGTATGTGCATGACCAATAAGGAGATCTTATGTCTTTCAGTCTGCCTCTAGAGTTTCTACTGCAGAACTCCCTAGGAGTGAGACTAGGTGGCAGTCTATGTGCTAAATTTTTAATAATAGTGAATGATCAACACTACTACTACTTAAAATATTTTTAGGTCTCATTGAGTATCGTTAGGAATTATAGAGGTTTTTTCAAATTCTGTTTTTCATTAATATCTTGGTGAAAAAAAAAAATGCTTCTTTGGCAAAGTTGATCTTTCCATGTAGATTAATAAAGGTTTTAATACAGCATCTCAATAACAGGAAGAGACATTGCTGTCTGTAAACTGCATGAAAATCATCCCTGGTTAAGGGAGTTCTTGTTCAAGGACCTATTTTTTCCAGTTATGTTACTTTACGGTGGCTGCAGGTCAAGGAAACCTTAGTAAGCCGTCTTCAACTCTGGAAACAGCTCAGCTGTAGCAATGCGGAACTCAGTGTGGGCTGCAAAATCCAGCTGAGAAATAAGGTAAATACTTAGGGGCTTCACTTATGATGAGCTCTCAGCCACCACACAGTCAGCAATTCCCAAGTCAGCAATTTTAAAGATAGCTCTGGTACAACTACTCTACCTACTTACATCTAAGATACGGCTTCTGTCAAGGGGATAAAAATGTCCTTAGATATGTGTTGTATTGCCACTAGCCTGTAGCAGGCAAACACAAGGCAAGGAGTTGAAACATAAAGGAAGAGATATCTTAGCAGCTGTTCTGGTCATCTACCCAGATAAATGTACTTTGGAGAAATCTTGCTATTGTCAGTCATGATGTTTTTGTCATTCAGAAAAGTTACTCAGTTTGCACTTAAATGCCAGTAACTTGTAAGGAGGGCCATGCAAGATAATAAATCTGTAATTAATGATACGTTTTTCTTATAGCCTCGTAATCACAGCAGGGAAACGAACAGAAAATGTTTGTCACGGAATTATTACAACATATCAAACTGTCCCCAAAGTGGCCTATCTACTGCAACATTAGGGTTTTTTTACTTTCTCAGCCTGGCATCCCTCTCCTGTCTTTACAGTGAATATAAACCTGAAAATTTGTAGCCAGAGTGTCAGCTCACCTCTGCTTGCATTCGTATGTCTACTGTATAACAGTGTGTCAGCAGTCTCATGCAGATATCAAGGAGACAGTTCTTTAGAAACCTGAATTTGAAAAATAGCCTAGCTGTGATAACATTTCTATCAAAATTAAAATATGAATCTTCTACATAGGTTCCAGAACCATTAAATACTTGGCTTGGTAAATAAAGTGCTATTTTTCGGGTCATTAGTTTCTGATTGATTTTAGTAACAAATCTTCACAGCACCTATCATGAATATTTGGATGTTTCAATTCTCCAGATTGAGACTACGGTAACAAACGCATCTTTTCTTGTTTAATGTATTTATACCTTCACTTCTGTGCAGTTATTTTCTAGCTATAAGCAAAGCAGTGCAAAGTGGCCACAAGAAGGAACCATCACACTGCCAGATATGCAAAATTGCCTGGATGAGTGGAAATTCAAGAGGCTAGCCTTAGTCACCCATGCTTCCTCATTTTGAAACTGTAATTGATCTGAAGGATCATGCACTAACCTTTCTGAAGTCCACTCACCCAAATTGCTTCAAACAGAAGGACTGCTAGTAGAGCTGTATTTCATTTAAGCATGCCTTTTAAACCAGAGATAGCAGGATATAGTGCACTTAAACACATGACCTACAGTCTAATTCCTCAGGATTAAATACTTTCAGCGATTGAGAAAGATCATTTTAGCTGTGCAGAGAGAAGAACATAATGAAGGAGGGAGTCTCTTATCAAGCAGAGTAACTGCAATATATAACAGTAGGTCTAGAAGGCAGTGTTCCTGAAGCAACTGATTGTCCATGGAAGTGTTTGGTATTGTGGTGCATATTCAAGATTAGAGATATTCCCTACCTGCTATGAGTGCTGAGTTTCCTAAACACTAAGTCTCAGGCCTGATGTGTCAGGGAGCAGCAAGGGCCAGCTGCTCCTTCAGGAATTGGCGAGGCAGGAGCGAAGGGGACTACAACAGCTTACAGGGCAAGGGCCTCGCTAGTCAGGGCCCTATCTCACCACCTGTGAGCAGGGCAGACCTAGAGATCATGGCCAGGTTCACCAAGAGCCCAGATCATCATGCAAGTTTGTGCAGATGAGGTAGATCTAAAGTCAAGCTAGAAAGTCAATATGCAGGTCAGGATCAGGTCCAGTGATGGCCAGGAAGCGTCATAATGACAAGACCAGGTCCAAGGTCAAGCTGGGAAGTCAGCCCATGAGTTGGGGTCTGGATGCACAGGGCACAGGCTTAAGCACGAGACAGGCACTCCTTCAGCATAGCTCAGGAGGAACTAAAGGCCCCAGACAGATGAAACGGTGTCTCAAGGAAGTGGGATGTGGATGGAGAACCTCAAAAGGCTGGTCAGGGCCGTTAGAACTTATTAATGCCTCAGGGCCTGATGTGATGTATGAATCATAATTAATGTCCCTTATTCTTCCATCTGTCACTCAAGGAGACAGTATCTCCAAAGAGTATAATTTGTCTGTATGTTGAGTAAGAAGTGAAGAGCCACTCAGAGCTTGTCAATAAGGAACATAAAGCATAGGTGTGTATCATAATATTAGCCATGCATCGGTTTGGTGGAGTAGGTAACTGACAAAAGAGGCTTGGGTTTCCATAACAACCTAATAGCTGAAGTCTTTCTTAGGCAGTAAGTGGTTTCCCTTCAAAGTAATTTTGGCCTTAGGGAAATGCTCCCATTATTAAGTAAAGATTCCCAGTTCTCAGGGTGTTTTATACCATCTAATCCCCCTTTACCTCTAGCACAGAAAAAGATTCATAGGCCGTAAGAAGAATGAGCAAAAGCCTCGCAGTGCCCTGACATGATGAGGATACTCCTCTTAAAGGGAGAAAACGGGTTCTAGCCTTTGTGTTGTTCCTTTAATAAAGGTCTCAAGATATATCTTAAAAGCAGCTGGGGTTTTGTGCCTGTTACTCTGAATAGAAGTCTGTTTCAGAACCACTGAGTCCTGTGCCAGTGATTAAGAAGCTTCTCATTTCCAACCTCAGTGTATTCATGGCCAAGTGAAGTCAAAACAGTGGAACCCTGACATACTCTCTTTGGCTAAGTCAGAGCTCTCCAGCAACTCTTCAAGAAGCAATTCTGGGCAGCCCCTGAATGATTCTGAAAATCTCTTATTGCCCTTGTGCATGTCTATATGTACTGCCTTGCCGTGGTGGCTAGAGGACTCCAAAGGGTGGTAAAGTGTTGCATATAGGTCTTCCAAATGTGTGTGTTCTGTATCACAGTATGTTCAAGATATTTTGTCTTACTTCTGTATGTATGCATCTGTTTAAGGTATTGGCCTCTATAGAAATCTGTATTATATTATCTACATACTGTGCCCTAACATCCTTCCCTTTTTCTGTGTAGGAAGAGGAGAATAAAGTTATAAGGATTATAAGACCTGAAGTGGTTGAACCAAAAACCAGATATATTTTTTTAATTAAATGTTATATTTAATACAGCTGGAAACATTTTTTTTGTTTTGCTGTTTCTTTACCTGCTTTTTAGTGACATTTACTTTAAAACTAAACTGAAAATTATCAAACAATTTTCAGTTGTATTTTTCAGTCAATAGCTTATAGTGAAATACAATGCCCAGCCTTAGTTGTAAGACCTAGATATACTTTTTCTCTTCTCTTCTTGCCTTCCTTTAACCTGTGTCTGCGCCATATGGAGAGAATTTGACTATGGTACAGTATTTCTCAATTTACTTGTTTTAACAGGTTAATTTATAAAGATGTAAAGATCACATTCAGAGCTTCAAGAATAAAAATATTTGCCAGAACACAGTGTATAGGAAACCAAACTGACCTTCTGACTGAGTTTCAGTGATGACGCATTTCATATTTGTCATTCCGACTGCCACAGTATAGAGTGCACACTTCTTATCAGAAGCAATTTTATCTAATGCAGTAGCATATGTTTGCAGTTTGGAATTTTTAATTCACGTGGCATTTTAATAAAGGTGAAGGGAGTGCTGATGGGAGAATAAAATATACAATAGCTCTTCTATCATGCATTTTGTTGTTTTTTCTTCAGTACAGCTAGTACTTGTTTTGAGCACCTTTCAAAACTGTAAAAGAAAAGATTTCTGAAAATTATGCCTGGAGAATGTTTGTTGATGTAGTTGTTCCTATAGTATGAATTATAAATTTATAATTTATTTTCTTTTTTCAAGTATCTTCTGGCATTTCATAGTTCTTTTTATTTT
Organism: Larus michahellis; assembly: GCF_964199755.1. Lineage (NCBI taxonomy): Eukaryota > Metazoa > Chordata > Aves > Charadriiformes > Laridae > Larus > Larus michahellis. The sequence goes on along the minus strand of NC_133896.1, from coordinate 52,289,978 downwards.
CTCTAAGCACAAATCCCCAAAATACAGGCAGCTTGGGAGTTCTGTTTTATCATAACGACATTTTCATACCCATTTCTGTATTTCTGATGTTATTATCATAGTTCTTGGAGTACAATTAGGATGCTTTATATTAGCTTTTTTAGTACTATATCTCTTAGAGGAGCGCAGCTCACCTGTGTTTCTGGTCCTATGTTGATTACTCTTTTGCTGACAGGTGTTATCAGCCTACTGATTTTGACCAGTAGGTCTTCAAATGCTCTGAGGCTCAGGGGCTGGCATATATTCCTAACCTCGCTGATGTTAGGGCGTGTTTTGCCGTTGATTTTGGTTGGGTTAGATTTTCACCGTGTGTATCTTCTTCCAAAAGAAGATTCTTTATTAAAATTAGAAATCAGTCAATTAAGTACTGATATGAGATCAGGAAAAATGTGTGTCTTCTAGTATAAGATGAAAAATGAGGTAACGTCTGTGAGAATATTTCCCTTTTTTTTCTGATTTTGTCTGAAATCAGGAGAGGATACCTTTTAATTTATTATGACATAGTTGGAAGTGGCAGTAGATGGGTCAGTGCAGTGTGCGTCTGGTTTCTGCCTAGTTAGCTACCTCCCTAAAATCACATTCTGACAGCATGTGAAAGCTATGACCCATTTTAATTATCTTTGGGTAGGTGTCAGAAGGTGGATGAGACAGCTTGAAAATTTTTTCTACAGTGAAGTCCGTTCCTATGTAGTTCAGAGAAGCCAGCTTTCTCGTATCACCTAAGAAACAGATGCAGGTGATCCATATACACTTTCTGTATACAGGTCCTGTTCCATTTTTTTTCTTGATATGGCTGTAACCTGCTGTCAGTAGATTTATACCAACAGTGCATATATCCCCTATCTAATGTTTAAAGAAGAAAATATATCCACTCTTTATTGTTTCAGTTCCTTGTACAATGTAGGAATTATCCTTTTTGACAGAAGTTACAAAGGGAGATAAAGAATAAAATTTAACTCCTGTGGTGCAAAATAAGCACCGTTTTCATTAGGGTGTGACTCAACTTACAAATGTAATAACAGAACAAATGGATAAATGAGAGAAGATGAATGATAAAAGACTTTAATAATAGTTCATCCACTTTCTGCTACCACTCTAAGCAGTCCTGGGCAATGTGAGGTAAAGGCATAGGTTCCCCTAACACGGCTGTTCCCTTAGTTATTCTATATTTTCAACAGAGCAATTCTGTATTTTGAAAAACTTCTGTTATCATAAAATTCTTGTATAAAACAATAACTAGAAAATTGAAATCCTCAAATTTTGCCATCACTTGAGTGGCAGACTCTAACTGGAAAGCACTATGTTAAAAATGGATTCTTTGCTGTGTTGGGAATAAAAAAAGTCCTTCTTTTTTGTTTCATTTCACTTCTTGCCTTTTGCCAAAAGCAGAATTTATCCAGCAAAGCAAAAAGGTAATTTCAGTATCACAAACTGAGAAGCAGGCAGTAGAAGCATTCAGCGATTGCTGTTTCTAGTGTCTTACTTTCTTGAGTGATTCTTGCCCATTTAACTGGGACCTTTCAGAATCCTAACAGAGCATTAAGAGAAACAAAGTTTATACAGGTTTTTTGGTTCTCCTCCCACTCCCAATGGTATTTTTAGGATAAAGACGGGTAAAACTGTTACGTTTTTTTTCATTTGGGTAGTCTGCAAAGAGCAAGTGAATGATACATACAGTGGATACTTCTCATGCGCATACATCTGGAACCATTCATTATTAACTTTTTAAAATTACCTCAGTTGCAAACACTTTAATAAATACTAATAATCCATATGTAATATTAACCCAAATGTATTTTAAAAGTGAATGTCAAATTATTTACTTCTATTAAACAAACTTATAGTTTAATTTAAAAACCAGGTTAACTAATAAGATCCAGTTTCTCTGAAGCCAGGCTAATTTGCATGACCTATGCCCCTTTCATTGATTATTAATGGTGACCCATACCAGCTATTCCATTATTCCTGAGATCTGGCTGAAAGCCTATAACTACTAAGGTTACTCCATTAGCTTCCTTTTAGTCTTCTCAAATCTTATCAATATTCCATGTGCTATTAAGAAACAGCACCAGTTGTTGAGATAGCTTCTTGCTGGATCGTTTTAAACTCTTGGATACAAATTAGATAGATCTGTTAATTGAAAATTTCTAGCTTTAGTAACTCTCACTTAACATTCCCTTTGGATATTTTCATATGAGTTTCTGTTTGATATTTAGGGAAAATATGTCACATCTCTATTCTTTTATAATATTATTTCTCCTGCCACATTTTTAGAGTGGTGTGCCATGATTTGGTTTGTTCCGTTGTCCATTTCCCCCACTCCTTTATGTCCTTGATGCAGCAGAGGTCTTGTGGAGGAACAGCATTATAATCATAATTAAAGACTTCAGGAGGCATATGCACAGGAGGCTGAATTGAGGTTGCACAAGCCACGTCAATTCTTACATATCACAGCTCTAATGTACTTTCCTTTACAACCTTACCATCCCTCTAAGAGGTTTTTAGTATATAATTAAGATAATTGCTCCCCATCATGTGCTCCTCTGGATAACATCTCTGATAACATCCTTAACAATGAAATGTTATTCTTAAAAATACTCTGTCATTTCTGAAGTTAAAGCACATGGGAATGACTGATACCATGTGACCAGTTCGTTATCAAAATACATGCAGATCTCCACCCATCCAGTATGTTCCAGTAAATATGTTTATATTGTTAAATTAATTCCACTTTCCAAAGCACTAGCTTACATTTTCTCTGCAAAATGAGAGAAAAAGGCTGCTGCTTGACATACACTAAACATTTTCTGATGATTAATTACTTTTTTTTATTATTATTCATCAAAGTACAGTTGAAAAAAATGAGCTTTCACAGGAGTTTTGGGCAATTTTTGCAAATGAGTGCTCATCAAAGTGCATGCATTCTGACCAATACTCAGTTTCATGCATCCCGGTGTGATTACCATCTAGAATGATCTCATTATACACTTGACTGCATGCTGTCAGACAAAACCCCTTTTTCAAATCAAGACAATAATTCAAAGGAGCATAATTATTTCGAGGTATTTTGCGTTTTAAAGCCCATATGCAAATATTGTTTAGCAGGCTTTGGGTTTTTCTTTGTTAAATTACTATTAGTTGCACCATCCTTTGAAAGTACTTTTGAGACAGGGATGAAATATACATAGACCACAGAGAACGTATTCCATTCTAGTAAGTAATCCTACACTTCAAAATGCTGCTGAGATTGTTCGATAATTGAGCAGATGTAAGTGATAGTACCTTTTATAAGTGGCAATAATTTACTAGATATATGAGCAATAATATTGCTATAAAACCCGTCAAATTGCTACTATCAGTGGTAGTAGTAAAACTTCATCTTACCATTAATTTGTTTACATTTTACGTGCATCTGGTAAGTTCTAGAGGAATACAAGCGTGTGTAATGGGTATAGCACTGCATGGAAGTCTTCAGTAGGCATTTGGTTAATATTATATGTCTCCTGGTGCACCTGTGAATTTTCTACAAACCTTAAATTGAATCTTCTACAAAGCTTTTCAGGTTGAATCTTACTCCATGTTAGAAGTCGGGAGGAACCAGTTGTCTTGACTTCATACTTTTTATTCTGTTATACTCAAGGTTTCGCATATTGTGCTATTTTGCATTAAGATGAAACTGAGTCCTAAAACTTGGGAGATCCAGTGCTCAAGAGTTAGTGCTTCACTTGGCTTATGTCGGATCCAGTGCTCAAGAGTTAGTGCTTAGCTTGGCTTATGTCTATAATGCAATAGAGTACTATAAAAAAAGCTAAACTCGTTTGCAGAAACACTGGAAAGGCAATATAGGTATGTCTTGAATCACAAGGAACTTGGCTGTCTTTTGTGGAAGATGAATTTCTCCACTATTTGGTCTCTCAATTTCAGATGATAAAGCTGCTTGACTCTGAATGATTAATCATTGGACACTGCAATATACATATCCTAGGATCATCTAGACATTCTCAGCTGCTCCAGAAAGTTATGACATTAACAATGCTCCTGATCTCTCCTGCTCCTTGTGTAGTTTTTCAGGTTTTTTGGATATTTTGTATTAAAGGTTGAAAGTTTAATACAGTTAATTAGGGAGGTTTTTTTGACTTGCTGAAGATGGTAAATAGATGTTTAGTCTACAGGTGCCTTGTAGCACAGTTATTATTGTGTGATTGCCTTCGATTTAGGTATTAGTTTTGATGACTTGGGCAATCCCTCCTATTTCTATGTCCTATATCAGGGCTTTTATCTGGGATGTGAGGGATCAAGTTGAGAACCTTAAATACCAGGCTATAACATGAGTGTGACTGACTATACCTGTATTACAGGACGTGAGAATGCTATTCAGTGCTGGGCCCATGTTTCACATCCTATCTGCATCCTAGTTCCATGTCAGACTAAGAAATACGAACTCAATCCCTGCACTGTTTTGTCAGAATAGGGTTGAGCTCCAGCAGAACCCATGAACTAAATGATCAGCTTTGTGAGATACCTGCTCTGCAGTCTTTGTCTTTTTTCCCCCATTAGTCTCTCTTGCAAATACCAGGACTTCTATCCTGCTCCAAGAATTATTTCTAGTGAAAATATCCTAAAAATGATACATTTCCCCAAGAAAATCAGTTTGGATTATACGTTGAAAATAACTCATTGAAAGATTGACAACCAGCTATACACTGCATTTATACGTTGATTTGATGGCTCTGCTCACAGGCAGATCCTGAGGCCTCTGGATCATAGCTCTACCTGCTCCCCTCTCCCTGTTTTCCATCGTTTCTTCTCTGTGTGGATCATCTACTGCCACACACTTACTGTGCTTTTTCAAATACTGTAGTGAAGAGTCAACTGGCTTTGATAAGAATGCAGTTAGTAACCTTGCTCTCTTTTCTACAGTTCTAATAGACCCAGCTACCCACTGCCAAACAAACTGAAAAAGTTTTGCTGGTCCTTCTAACTGATAGTGTTTAGGAGAGGTTTGGGGTTTTTTTTGTGACTGGCTGCATGAAAATTTGTCTATGATTTAGCTTATATCAAAATCAACTGAATATGCATACTAATAATTTTATTTCAGCATTTACCTGAATCAGATCATTTTTTTTAAATTTTTTTTATCTTTTAGGATAAAAAAATCTTATCCTATTTCTACTGTCTTTACTTCTCCAGTAAGTAAAAACTTAAATGTGGTAATTTTGAGAAAAATTTAAGTTATTGTATTTAATGTTTCAATACCTTTAATTGTGTTCTACTGAGAACTCACTTTTCTACTAACTTTAGTACGTTTGGAAAGCAGAAATCTTGGCATAGCTTGCTAAATTTTGTTAAAATCAAAATATTTGTGAAAATATTAAGCAATTGCTAAAATAAACCATTTTTGTGCGTAATGAACAGATTTATTTGTTTTATTCAGTATCAGAGATGATTAAAAATACAAAAACATTGATTCCTAGTGAAGGTAATCAGTGTTGCATTCTGTAAAAAAAAAGATTTTCCCCTCCTGTTCTATTTTAAGTTAAATAAAAAACACTCTTTTACTTCCATTTTCTCTGCTTCTGTCTCCCTTTCTGCATCTGCTACTCCTGATGGCAGTATGTAGCTTGCTGCCAAAAAGTTTCCTTCTATTACTTTACAGAGATTTCATTTTTGTTCTTTTTATACCATTTTCATTTTTGTGCCACCTCGAAAGGAAATTTGAAGTGTGCAAGAGATGTGGGATTTTACTATATGTCAAAATAGGATGGCAGTGGGTTTGTATTGCCAATCAACAAACATATAGATGCAGCATATCCTTACTAGCAGCTAATGATAGAATAATTTTCTACTGCGACAGGATATCAAACTAGTCTTTTTTTTTTTTCTGATATGCCTTCAAATACTGCAGATTTGGAAGAACCGATACGACAGAATATTTTCACACTCTGTTGCTTTATTGTTTTCAGAAAGCAAGAAAAGTCTTCAGAAGGACGACCTCGTATTTTTTGATCTAGGGCAGGGTGTATTAATCTTTCTATGTTCTTTCTGTAATATCTTTCTAAAGTATCATAGCACGCAGTAGTATCTGTTCTGGATGAGGATATTAAAAACAGCTGCTAGTAAAAATATTCTTTCCACTCTAGCTCCAGCTGTTCACTCCATGTCCTTTTCCTTTCAGATATCATTCCCTCGCTGCTGGAAGATACTTAAATAATATAGCACAATTAAAACGAGTTTCTTGCCAGTAGTGCTAGGATTGAAACTAAATTTTTCTCCAAGAACATTTCCATTATTTTGACATCCATTTCTGTCTTACATCATGATGAGAAAATATAAAAACTTTCTGTGAATATTGTGTAAGTAGAATTTGCCGAAAGTACAGTTATGTAGGTTGTCTTTCAGAGTTTTTGTCATCCAACCTGTAATAACTTAAACAGGGATTTGCCAGTGATAAATTTAAGAAAAGTGTTAAATGCCTTGCGAAGCCCTTGCAAACAAAAAGCAACACGTTTTATAAATTATTGTCCAGCTGCTAGATATCAGCCTGATAAACACAATGTGGAATAAATTTGTGACTCATATTCTAATGGAATAATGATATTTGCAATATGAAGTTGTTGGTGGTAAAAGTGATGGGAATTCTGTGAATCCTGCCTTTTTGTTTTGGCTAAATTCTTACCTGTATTCCAGTGTAATTTAATTGTAATTCTTTATTGAAGTTTAAGAGTTTAAGTTAAGGAACGCTGAATAGTTCTAAGCCATAAAACTCGGCAAAAAAAAGCATACTTTCACTTAATTATGATCTCTCTTTTGATATTAGTGGTTGGATGGGATCAGCAACTTTTTTTCTGCCTCACTGTGTTGGAATATTCCTTCTTGTCTGAATATACTGATTTGGCTCTATGTCCAACAAATGGGCCAAAGCTGCATGGTCTAGAAATTTTGATTTATTCATTTGCTATCAATAACAAATACAAATAGCATACCTCTTTAATATATGTAAAGTTTTGTGCAGTCTTTATCATTCCTTTAGATAGTTAACTACAGCTCTCAAAAATTCCAAGAATCTATCCAAACTCGGTATCTGTGGTCCCTATAAGAAGTGTAGCAGGTTGCATTATTTGGAACATTTAATAGGAAGAATTTTAAGAAATCCACAAAGCTAGCTTGTGGATCTTAGAGAATCTAAAACCGAAACAAGAAGAGAAAACCGCTGAGGCAAGCTGCACACTTCGATAGTAACTAAATGAAATATGCTGAAGTGTATAGAAGATTCTGACCACTCAGAGCAGAAGTTAGGTAAATCCCACTTTGTCAGTCAGAAGGTAAGGTTAATAACGCATAAATACATAATACTGTTATAACATAATTTCATCTAAATTTCAGCAGATAGAAAATAAATTAATGCGGGAATATTAATAAAATGGGTAGAATTTGAGTATTTTTCAGAAGAAAATGCTAAGTATGAATAAAAATATGTAAAGCAATATATAGCAAAATAGTTTTGGGGCGTTAATTATCAAAAAAGAGTTTTTGGAAATTAAAAAATACAATCAAGTGATTTAATTTTAGTTACTAGAAGCTCTAGTGCTGTAGTGCCACAAATTAGCTGTTAATGGTTGGAAACTGGATTGTGTTGTTCCAAAATTATCCACAGTATTTCCTTTATCTTTCTCAAATCATTTGGACATTATCAGGGAAACTTATTGGACAAGATAGCTGGTCTACTCTGGTACGGATGTTTCCATATTGCTTTTAAAATTAACAGCAGAGACTTTTAAGATTCCTTGAATTCTGTGTTTGATCCCCAGGGAGTATGGCTATCATCGGTATTATTTAAATGGCTTGAGAGCACTTAGTCTCATCACCTTTTGCAGTTTATATTCTGAGATAATTTGAAAATGTAGCCTAATAATCTATTGCATTTGCAATAGTAGAATACTGTCTCTGCACAGCAGTTTGGTTATTCTCTATGGATTACAGGAGAGACCTTGTGAAATACGAAGGCATGCATATGATAGCATTCAGTGGTCTCTCACCGATGAGTTAAATTTAAAAATAAGCACAAACACCCCCAATGTGTATAATTTTTTTTGGAGGCTGTTTTGTTTTATAAGACTACTAGGCATTCCTGTTTTTAGTGAATGACTGAAATAAATAAACAAAAATATTTTGGCACCTGTTAACTACACCCTGTGCTTTTCTTTGAACTCCCAGAAACATGATGACTACATGTTGAGACAAGCCAAATGTAGAAATCTATGAAATATCTGTCATAGGCAAGTGCAGTCATTTCACTACAAACCTTTTAAAAATGGAAAAGCCAACAAAAACCCCATTTCACAAAAAAAAACCCCAACTATATGGCATTGTTTTTGAATGTTCAATTAGACATCAACAGCTTGCAGAGGCAGTCTCAAAAGGTTACTCAGGAAATGGTGGAAATCACCCATCATCTCTCATTAGCACTTAATGAGAGATGTTTTTCCAGACAGTTGCCTGGTATTACAAGGGTTATGCAAGCTTGAAGCAGTTCCAAAGTCTATTTGTGCAGGTGGGTGATTAGAGGAAATAAAAAGTTGATAATAGTCATACCCAACTCTTGTGGATGATGCAGAAACAACTAAGCAGACCCCCTGCTGCCACTGGAATGCACTTCACTGGTAATTAATTCCAAACACAATCCTGAAATAGCTGCTACATCCAAGATTGGGCCAGTTACAGCTTCAAGTGCTTTCAACAAGACAGTTGCAGATATATATTTACAGTCCTACTCGGAACAATGGTTATTCAGGTTTAAGTGTGTGGGAAACAAAACAAATTCAAAAGAGCAAATTCAAACAGTTTAGTCCAACTGTTCTCTCTATGTATCCAGTGTAGCTACCTACTGATTCCATTATTCAGTATTCCATCTGCTCTTTTGAAATGTCTCTTGTAATGTTCATTCCTTGAAATCCTGAAATACATGATTGTCCTTGTCTGTAGTTCCTAGATTTATGCCATGTTGAATAGTCATGTAGGAGAGAAGATTTGCTCTGGGGATTCAGGCAAGTTAGAACAATTTTAAAAGCTGAGTCCTATACTGTGGATAATTGCCTAGTCTCTCAATTGGGGCTACTATATAACGTGCATTTTTGTTATCTGCCTGACAAAATAGGAGATTTTCTAATTTTTACCTTGATTTCCGTATGAACTGCAGCTTGACTTAATTTACTGCATAAAATTTCAGTGAATGTTTAGAATGGGTCCACCACTTACAGGAGACATCACGTTTTTATTACGTGTGCTGTCCAAGAAATCTTATACGTGGTAGCTTTGTATCAAATCAGGGCAATTCCTGCTGTTTTGTGACCTACTTTGCTCAGTTATGGGTCATTGTTAGTATCTTCGTACTTGTTGGCATGGGCTCCTGCCTTGTAAGTTTACTGCTGGTGGAGTCCAGCAGCCTGGATTAACCCACGATGAAGGGACTTAACCTACGTAGTGCTGGTTTCATAGAAAATGTTCAGATATATTGTTTTAAGACTTGCACTGAAATCTGTCTATGGGAATGTTTTAGTGTAATGGGGTGATTCTCCTTGCTCTGCCTTAGAAAGAGTTAACACTGACATTTGAAATGCTTTTGAGTGTCCCAAGCGAATGCTTGGGCGTTGAAATTCCACAGTTCCTGCACCATCTTGCAGGTGCCTCGAATTCCCTTGGACCACTGAGATGGCATTAGCTAACCATGCTTTGGCAGTTGAATCTTGCCCTGTTTGTCTGCAATAGAAGTGTCTGAGCTAGCTATATAGACTTTGTTTAAAGCTAATGAATACCTTAGTATAATCAATGAAGTTTAGGGCTTGTTCCTCTGACCTAATATTTCTTCAGTATAATATATCTAAATACAGAATGTATTCTAAATTCTAAGTAATACTGTTTTAATTGGCTTTCATTGACTTAAAGAAGAGTTTAGCATGCTCACTGAAATGTAGCTATATTTGCAAGAAACCCACCTTGCAAATCTGAAGATCCGTTTCTGAATCGCTCAAGACATTGAGAACAAATTAATACCATTTCTTTGGAAAGCAATTTAGTTACTAGCATATGAATACAGAAGTTTAACTTTAGGCCCTGAATTTTGGTTCCAAAAATCAGTTCTGTTAGATAGACATATATAACACATTACATAATGTAGTTTTCATTTTATTCAGGAATTCTTTTTGTACTGAAAGACTGCATTGCAAATGAATCACTGAGTACTTATAATGTCAGTGATAGTAGACCAACTGTTCTTCCTATGAAAGGATTGGTTATGATGTTAATTCTCTTTTGTGTGAGACATGAGGTTAGTCTACATTCACAGTTAAACATTTTTATGAACAAGATAATTGTATGCTTATATTAATTAGGTTTCAGTATTATTGAACTAGATAATAAATAAAGCTGAACACTAAGATCAAAAAGCATCTTTTTTCACAATTGCATTATATATGACAATGTGGTGAAAAATAGATTTTGCGGTGTTTGTCTTCCTGCTTCCTTCCTCCCTTAATGTTCTCATAAAAAGGTGCTGTAAAAAATAAACATTTCCCATATTAAATGACTTAAAACTTTTAAATTCATGAATTTCAAAAAAGCAATGATGTGAATTACTTCTTGTTCAATGCCATTCAATTTCTTTTTATCATTTTCCTGTAAGGATGTATGAAATAACTGTTGGTGAAATATGGAATAACTGGAATAGACCAGTAAAAAGCTCATCTGGATTTCTGGACTTGATTCAATACTAATAGTTTTAGTGTAACTAAAATGAAGCCACCTGTCCCTAATCAAAGTGTGTAACTCTAATTTAAACAATGCTTGTGTGACTCGAGAGTAAAAAGATTTTTTTAAAATGATGGTAGCAACAACCTGACCCTCAACTTCCAAGCAATGATGTAATCATTTGTAATTACAGTCTTTTGATACATAAGAAAAAGACTAATAAGCACAGGCAAGTTGTATGAAGCACTAGTGTGACCATTGCTGTAAATACTGAGTCTGTAAATACTTCAAAAATTGGGAAAAGTAGTAAGGACTTCGGGGTGTCGGTGGATGGGAAGCTCAACATGAGCCAGCAATTTGAGCTCGCAGCCCAGAAAGGAAACTGCATCCTGGGCTGCATCAAAAGAAACGTGGCCAGCAGATGGAGGGAGGTGATTCTCCCCCTCTACTCTGCTCTCATGAGACCCCACCTGGAGTATTGCGTCCAGCTTTGGAGTCCTCAGCACAGCAAGGACATGGACATGTTGGATTGAGTCCGGAGGAGGGCCACGAAGATGATCAGAGGGCTGGAGCACCTCTGCTGTGAGAGCAGGCTGAGAGAGTTGGAGAAGAGAAGGCTCCGAGGAGACCTTATAGCAGCCCTCCAGTAGCTGAAGGGGGCCTACAGGAGAGATGGGGAGGGACCCTTTATGAGGGAATGTAGCGACAGGACGAGGGGTAAAGTACTTAAACTGAAAGAGGGGAGATTTAGATTAGATATTAGGAAGAAGTTCTTTACGATGAGGGTGGTGAGACAGTGGAACAGGTTCCCCAGAGAGGTGTTGGATGCCCCTTCCCTGGAAGTGTTCAAGACCAGACTGCAAGGGGCTTTGAGCAGCCTGGTCTAGCGGGAGGTGTCCCTGCCCATGACAGGGGGGCTGGAACAAGATGATTTTTAAGGTCCCTTCCAACCCAAACCATTCTATGATTCTATGAAATAGAATTTTAAGATTTGAGGTGTGGAAATCTGTCTAATCCTGTGAGAAATTTAAGGATCACCATCTTTTTTCGTATGTCCATAACATAGTTAATGGTAAATGTGATCATAACACTTTCTGTCCTTTAAAACCTCGTATGCTAAGCCAATCAATCAACCAACAAAGCAAATTATTAAGACTTGCCAGCATGTAATTAGCATAGCTGTTTTTATAGCCCACACTAGATGAGTCCAGTTAATCCAAAACCTGAGTTTATCTAACCTTTAAAAAAATTATTCTGGTTGTTCTGGACATAGAAGATATAACATAGTATATTTTCTTTATTCTATCCTATTCTATTTCCTTTGCCCTGAAACAAAAGAAATGGAGGATGGAAAGTCCTCGGTAACCATTTTTAAGAATCAGAATAAGCTCCAGTTACATAATCCTTGTGACATTTTCTCGTGTATGATGGAGGCAGGAAGGAATATTGTTAAAGCATGCTGCAGTTCAGTAATTTTTAACAGCCACATAATCCCAGGAGCCCGATGTTATCTGACTTGTAGACAAACATCTCTTAGTTTATTGCAATCTGAGCCAGGATCTAGAAAAGAATGACAGACATAAATACTTCCCTGTTGGCCCCATCTATAGCACCTATCAGAAACTCAGCACGGGAGCTAATTTTTCCAGGTGAATTTGGTAGGTTCTCAAGTTTCCAAGTTCTTTTTGCCATGAAATGTTCCACTGAAACTTAGAGTATTACCATTATGGTTACCTAAAAGGAAAAAAAAAATGTTTGCTTTAGTTTTGTTACCAAAGAAAGAGAAAAGAAAATGAAAACATAATTATTATATCATTTAATTACAAAAGAAAATATATTCAGATCTATTCTTAATGAAACTGTGAGTACTGTATACATAAGCAGAGAAGTTGCCCAAATTGGTTGCAGGAACTGATTTGATGGTGATATTCTCTCTCTGATGGAGCAGACCCAGGTAGTAAATCATTATTGGTGGCCTAATGGAAAGATCCTACTGTGAAAATAAACAGCTGTCCACAATAAAGAAATTGTTTACAAGAAACCATTACATGTCAGACACTTCATTCCCTTGAGAAAGCAGCGAAGGCATGAAATATTGAGCAGTTGGATTTTTTTTCTGGGATGTTTATTTCAAAAATGATTTGGATTTTTTTTGCAAAGCTTTATTTTTGGATTCTAAAAGCATGATCCTTTTTTGTGTTACCACTTTAATTTGCTTGTAAGGAAAGACTGTAACTACTCTTTTCTGGGGGGAGATTGCTGCCTATTATGTATGTTCCTGAACTGGTTATAGCTGTATGCACCCACTGTAGCTGGAGAAGTTGTTCTCAGCCCTATCTAGTGGGGCGTATAACAGCCCTGCCTCCCCTCATAAATGTCTTCCAACAAATTTTCATTCCAGGAATGTCACTCCCAGGTGGCACTGTATCTAGGGGCAAACCCCAGTCTTTGGTGACCTCTCATTGAACAGGGTCCACAAGAATTCTTTCCTGTGGAAAGACCAAAATCTTGCTCATATAACTTGACCCCTCTGTTAACCCCTTCTGATGTTTAAAGTGTGAGTAAATTAAGCTGAGGTGGCCATTCCCAAGGCCTTGAAACAAGATGAAATGGTGGGCAGAAAGCTGTATTCATTACGATCAGCACCAATCTGTATTTCTAACTATCTGTGCGTTGAGTGATGCATCTTTGAGATGCTTCCGCATCTGCAAGACTTGCTGCTTTCACTTGCAAGGCTTTCATGTGCTGAACAGCTAAAGGGCACCTGGGCTTAAGAACAGCCACACAGGCTTCACAGGAAAAGAATGGTGACAGAAACTCAGGGACTGCTGTAGTATTGGGGAGTTTGTGTTCTTTATAGGTTTAGCTGTTTGTCAGAGACAATCATTCTGTTTGTTTCTCACACTAGTAAGTAAAGAAGTGCACTAAGTACACTTAACTAGACTCGCGTGGAACACTTCTCACTCTAGAAGTTAGTTCTTAGCTTCCTAGGTGGTGCCTGTATTACCACATGTCCCGGCAGCAGAACAGGCCCTTGCTTGGTGTCTCCACAAACACAGTGTAGGGCTCCCTCAAAGCAAGTCTCCGGTTCCTCAGTCAGAGAGGTTTGTTGATAATTATCCATTGATGAGTGTGTCCACAGAGTGAAAGATGATATTTCATATTCTGGAGCAAAAGAGGACGAGACTTTCACCTCAGTTAAGATGCTCCTAACACTCATATTTAGCTTCATCCTAACACTCATATTTAGCTTCATCCTCACTATGAGATTTCCAAAGAGTATGGCAAGGCCTTGATGGGGTGTCTTCTTGTCAATCCCTCCCTATTTTGATGAGCTAGGCTGTCAAATCACAGGATACTCGTTCACATGCTGCATGTAGAGAGTTTCTGAGTTAGATCCCAGGTCAGACAGGAAAGCATAAGAGAGACTTAAGGCTTTCTGGAATGCCATCCAAGTTCTTCTGTGTCAGGGATGTTATTATGACGATTCACCTTGTTCCTTTCTAAGCCTTAGAATTTGTTTGATTGTTCACGTTAACACACATGTGTACTTTCTGAATGAAATTAATTCAGATGGAAGATTTCTGTGCACACTTTAAATGATTTAGGAAGAGCCCTTCCATGTGTTAAGACTGCGTACCTAAAAGACTGTCAGTTTTGATCAGATACTTTTCAACAAAGTTCGAATTGTCTGTTTCTGTGACAGGGAGGGTTCGCTCTGTCAGAAGTCAGTTAACTTCTGGTGTTATCTACAGGATGTCTCTGTTTTGGATGTCTACCAAACTGCCACCTGAACTTTCATGTACGTTTTCATTAAGTGTAACAGTATTGCTGAAACATTCCAGCCTGATATTTCCTTTAGAAGAACAGGTTTTGGTCTGTATTTTGCTAGAAACTTCAAGACCTCATCCAGATATGTAGTGTTTCTGCAGGGAGTATTTCTTAGAAACATCCTTGCTATGAAAGTATCTAAGTTGGAAAGGCCCTGAAGTTTACATTCTTGCAACTATTCCACTTTGTCCTATGTTGGCTACATTAATGTAAATGGATATTTCCGTCCCTTTGATATATATCTGTTACACTTCCAAGAATTCTTTCAGGTCAGTAGGACTGAGAGGGAGAAGCTTCTCTTATTGCTTTCACGGAGGCATTTGCAACTTTTGTAGATGGAGGGGCTTATGTGTGCTCCTGCAGAAGTTGGTTAGGCAAAAATTCTCCATCTTACAGCACCGGAACTGCTTTTGTTTATTTGGAGTTTGGGTTTTTCTAGAGTGGATTTGCCCACAGAACGAAAGCACGTATTGGAGATCTACCTCAATTACAAATAAATAGGCTTTCTTCTGTGAGCTCTGCGGGCTGTCAGTTGAGGCCCACAGACATGAGATTTGAATGTAATCATTGTCATAATGCAGAGCTGCAGGTGTTATAGCACATTTAGGAACATGGAGCACATGTCTTTGTGACCCACACTGTAAAGACAACCATAACCGTGCACAGGCAATGGCATTTTCCCCAGGATCTGAACTAAAGCATTTATTTAATAATACAATTCAAAAGACATGAAGTAATGTGGAGCTTTTGGCCTCCTGCAAAGGCATTCTGGTGCTTGATTACAGTCACAGCTGGGAAGCTGTGCCTTATTTCATAGTCCCTTCTATCCTCTGACCTGATTTTCACTATTTTACTCTACATTGTTCAAACAGCGTTAAGAACATTTAGAGAAGGTAAGAATGAAATTTTAAGTCTCTTTGATGGTCTTTCACGTTGCCATAAAATGGTAACAGCATCACAAAATATGTCTGAACAGCAGTTTCTCGTGTACCTGCAGGTATGTAGACATTTTTAAGCCAGCTGTAGGTTATCTAGCTGAGATAGATACTGCTAGAAAGGTAGCTACTGCAGTGCAGAGCTTGATGGAGGATGGAAATTTCATCAGAGTTGAGTACGTTTTTGTGCAATTAATCCTTGCTGATCCATTACGTTGCATATAGTGTCCAGTGTCCACCACCAATCAGTTGTTGCTGGTGGATATTAGCATGCTTTAAGTTGAGTATGCGTCTATATAACTTATTGAAATGGGTTTTCTGTGTTAGAATTTTCCAGGGTAGATATGAGTTGCATTAGAAAGCTCCCTTTTAAGTCACCCCTGTTACAGTGATAGTACATTGATTCACAATCGGTAATTCCGGGTAACAAAAGTAAAATACTTGTGTTTGCTTTGTGCCTTATTTTATTTAGGTATTAAGAGAGTGCTATATCCTGCCTTGACTTAGAATGAATGTATGATCTGACAAAATAAGTGTAGATATACAGTGTATTTCTTGCCAAATACACTTAAATTATAACAGCTTTTGTAAGTTGAAATAGTGTTCTGAGTAGCGTTCTGTTTTCAAAATAATTTTTTATTTTAAAATGTATGAAGTATTTGTAAGTTCACATAAATGCTATTTTTATTCACAGATAATGCACCTCAGGTAGCAATTACTGCACCGGGATCTGGTAACCATAGAAACAGCTCTACAGGCCCAACACCTGACTGCTCTCCTCCATCACCAGACACTGCACTTAAAAACATAGTGAAAGTTATACGTCCTCAGGTAGGTGATCACCATAAGCATGCTCTTATTAGTTGTGCTTTTATTTTAAAAGCAGACCATGATGCATTTATTCTAAGGGTATGTGTCACTGTACGTATATGAATAGGTCAAAGACAGGTAAACAGAAGATAAAATGTTTTCTGGACTTAGGAAGCAATCTTGATAGCAGAAGAAGAAAGAATATTTTATGAAAGAGCCCAACAATGTACAGAGAGATATCAGCACATTTTTCTTATAGCGTTAATGATGAATGTAATACTTTGTATTTTTATTAACTGTTAGGTTTTTTCCAAGTTTGTGTTCTGCTTTTATCAGTATTAATTCCCTGCTGCTTTTTCAGCTTTACCTTCCCATTTTTGTATCTCCATTTACATGGTCCCATAATGTTTCACATGTTCTTCAGTTTACCTACTCATAAAATATTGCTTCTTGACTTTCATCCTTCCTAACTATATGTATTTCTAGTAGTGTTTGGCAAACAAGATGCTTAACAAGTGGAAGACTTGAGTGCTCCTTTTAATTCTTTAAGGAGTGTGGCCATTTAAAATAAAATATTTTAAATAAATAAGTCTTAGAATTTGATTCAGTAGTATAGAGGTAATCAGCATCAGTTTATTTTAGAATCCTAGGATCATAGCATAACATAGGTCAGAAGATACTTCAGGGGATTATCCAGTTCCCCGCTTAAAAAGGTGTGACATTAGGTGTGTCAAAGCTAGCTGTGACAACTACATGCTGAATTGACTAATTGTGAAACTTTTTTTGGTGTGAACCAAAAGAACTTCTATTGCTCTCCTGCCAATTACTGGGTTCAAATGCAGCCATCTGTTCTTCATTGCTGAGCTGATCTCTGCAACTGAGCCACTTTGACGCTAGTGGATGCAGGCTTTGTATCATCAGTATGTTGCTGGCATTTATTTTACTTGAGAAGTAAGCCGATGGATATATTATATTTTGGTAAGAATTAGAACAGATTGCTTTGGTGCCACACAAGTGAGCGTGTTACAGTGACAGAGGTGGATCTTTCTTTCAGTACTCATTGGAGCACGCAGTTCAAAAGGTCCTGCAGAATTAAAGGTAATTACTAGGTGCACCTGCCATTTCTCTCTAGGAGCCATTGGTTTCCTATGGCCAACACTGTCAATATACAAAAATTCTCATGACTAGCTGCTGCAGACCATCCCTCTGACACTACGGTAGTATGGGTTCCACATCCTGGTTTAAATCTAGATTGCAGGGGGTCTAAAATAACAGCTTCTTCTCCTTTTCTGTTTTTATAGTTATTTCTCCTTTTTTCTTGTTCCTGTAGTCTCTCTGTCCCTCCCACCTTACATCAGTATAGTACTGAAATGCCTTCTTCCCTCTAAGCTGTTTTTTATAGTAGGCGGCAAGCAAACAGAAAGGTATTGGAATATTGTTGGAACAAGCTGTTGTGTGATAGCTTATTGAAAATAGCATTTAAAAAGCTGTTTCCATCATGATATTGCCAACAGATGGACCCAGAACACTGAATGGTGATGTTCTTCTGCTAGTTAGCTCTGAATGGATTCAGCAGATTCTGGGGAGCTATTTTCAAATTTAAATCATACCATTTACTGACTCCCAGTATTCTCATCATTCTGCAGAACAAAAGTTAGCTGTGCAATATATATGGTCAGAACTTTATCATGTTTGGTAAAATATCTCTCATGTGGCCCTACATGTGGCATACTTCCTATGCAGAAAACAATAGCAGAAAGGCACATGTAGGCTAGCGCTTAACGTATGTTGTAAATCTGTGCGCTAATACGCAAGAAGTTGGATACACTATAGCATTCAGATCCCATTATGCTTCTCCTTTCTGCATGTGTTTTATGCACATATCTTCAGTATTCTTCCTTTCCTTTGTTTTTGTTGCTTACATAATCACCTCCCCCCAAGATCTCAACCCAAGAATTTAGACAAAGAAGTTTAGATATTTGCAATGTGATGTTTGCAAACCATTAGTGTTAATTCTGCCTGCATATTTAATTCCTTTATTCTATGCCTGCTGCATTCAATTACATGGCAAGCTCTTTGAAGGTTAACACAATAGGATTCTATTCTTGACTGACCTCTCACCACTCATGTAAAACTAATGAATAGTGTTACACAATGCATGCAAAATAATTAATTTTCTGTCATCTGCCAGGGCCTCTTTGCACTTTTCTAGCGAATAAAAGATTTTAAAGAGATCTAAACCAGAGATTGTATAAATTTCCAAACCAACTGTCACTCCTTTCCCCTTTTCATATATCTTATGCATCCTGCACAGGAAGGTGCCAGTGAAAGGCAGAATGGGAAACTCTTCAGCAGCTAGTTTTGCACTAGCATGGATGAAGCTGACAAGGAAGTCTGGCCTTCCAACTCATATTGTTATTTTCACTTATAGACTGACTTATCTTTCCTGGAGGATTGTGCATATGACAGTTTACCCGCGGTGAGGAGAAACACTCACTGTGTTTCTGTGTAAGCAGCAGCAGAGGGGACCAAAGATTCCTTCCTCCCACCTGTCTGGTGAGGGCACATGGTGGCAGCGAGTAGAAAAGAAAATCCCGGTGAGCTGGGTTTGAAGGCAGAAGTGGGGGTCATTCTGCCTCCTGTTTCCTTTGGCCTTTTCTTTCTAAGACTGCGTGTCAGGTCGCATGATGGCAGCGCATATTCATGATTCAGCACGTGACAGATTTTGAAGATATTTGTATGAATGTGAGGTCTAGCACAGCACAGTGGCTTCTCCTCTCTCCCGTTCCAGACACTCACATACCAAACGCAGCTGGTGGGGAACCCTGTCAGCTGCACCTGCTGTGTGGGGTCCCTGAAGAGGAGGGCGGCTGTGATGCTGCACTGGCAGCCCGTGGGGTGAAAGTACCACAGCTGGGAAGTGTGAGACAGGAACAATCTCACACAGAAAGTGTGGATCCAAGGGGTCTGGGTCATGGACCCAGTTAAGGGATTCCTCAGAACGCACTCAAAACTTGTTTTGTCTTTTTCCTTCTAGTTGTCTCTTAACCTGGCCCTAATTATTCCCCTTCTCATAGTAAAAACACGTCATCACAAAACCTGGCTGGGAATTTCTATTTTCCCCCAATCTTTCACTCACTTTTCTGGAAATGTATCCTTTCTTCAATTAATTAGTATGAATTTTGAGGTGAGAAACCTGCAGTTTGTTGTGACCCTACCACTCATCCATTATAAGATCCCATTGCTTTCTAAAATCTATCTAAAACTTTCTTTGGATATGTCTCAGCTATTCAACTCGGCATACTATTACTAAAGCTGAAGCCTATTTTAACTGAAATGGTGTATTTTCCTGGCACAGTGCAGCACTCAGGAGAGATACTCGCTCAGATCTCAGAAGCAGTATTAAGTTCAGTGCCACAGTGCCACCCACCTCTACTGCTTCCAGTCCTGACGCTAGCACTCTTAACAGTAATTCAGGCATCTGTGTGCTCTTTTATCTGTGCACCTTAGCTGGCGCTTGTACCTGTGATCTGGCATTTTGCAAATACACCTCTTGTTTTCAAATTTTCACAGGGTCATCCTCTGAAAAAGAGGATTTGTTTGAAAAGTTAGGTATATGCAGGTAAGAAACAAACAGATTTTAGTTCAGATTTTGAATCACTCAGTTATTTTTTTCCAGATTGTCCAGAGAAGTTTTAGTAAGTTTTTAACTCATGAATTGCTGATTAATGATGATTTTGAGAAAGTAATGCAGTTTCAAGTTCAAGACGTAGGCCTCTGAAGTATACTAACAGCACATGGGGGGAAAATGACATGTGGTGGGAGACCAAGTAGGTCAACATCTTAACTAAAATTTAGGCTCTCTTCCAATTGTAACTTAGTTATGCTAGTATATATAATAAAATATAACTTACCGTATCAGAATTTTAGAAATTTATAGTAAAATTGAGCTTGTTATACCACAATTCCTATAGCTCTCCATCTGGGTGAAGCCTGAACAAAATTGGGCTGTGTGTGATGCTTCATGTATTTTTCACATTAGCCACTCAATTTAATAAGTTTTTCCTTACTTTAACTTATTTGTTTGTTCAGCTGCATTTCAACAAATAAACTATATTCATAGAGAGAGAAAGAGCACCTTTTTTCCTAAGAGACTGT
Organism: Larus michahellis; assembly: GCF_964199755.1. Taxonomy (NCBI): domain Eukaryota; kingdom Metazoa; phylum Chordata; class Aves; order Charadriiformes; family Laridae; genus Larus; species Larus michahellis. The sequence continues at coordinate 52,269,462 of NC_133896.1, read as the reverse complement.
TTCTATTGCTAGTGGGTCATTGGCCTATTCCCATAAAATTGAATTCTGACTTTTTACCTTTTACGTTCCTTATTAAATGTACTCCAGCTTTTGCATACTCTCTTCTTGTCTTTATAAGATATGTTATATGGCTAACTGTAAGCACAGCTTTTTATGTCTAAATGTGGATTATTTAAAAGTGGCTTGGATTTTATCTATCATAAATTAGTATTTTCCCCATTTTATGTGAATAAGCAAACTACCTAAGAGTGTTGTTTCAGTGATGTAAAGAGAGATTCTGGTAGAAAGACCAAGGAACAGAGAATTTCAGTGTTTCTGACATAATGGAATTTCATCATCTCATTCTTGCTGGTTTTATTGCTAAGATCTGCAATAATCTATTCATTATAATATGGGTGTTTTTTTCTTGTGAGTTTGGATGTGCTGTCTTTACATTAGTCATTGTTTTTTAAAAATTACAATTCCATCTATGGTTCATCATTCCTCTAAGACATTTAGCAATATAATAGAAGATAATAGTTTAAACTTTAGAGGACAAAAGAAATTGTTTCATCTTTCTGCATGCAGTAATGGATTCCTGCAGGACATCTGTAGCCTCTGATAGACCTATCGCACTTGTTTGGGCTACCAGATGTGCCTCATGTACAACTATTTTGTGCATGCGCAGTGAGCCTGGCATAACTATGTAGATGTAGTTCATCTGGGTACAGGGAAAGACAGGGACCATGATGTTCCAACCCCGTATAGCAGCCTGGACATGAATGGACAGGCCAGACACAGAACATACGTGCTCCAGAGCCTCTTTAATTGATCTAAATAGTGATAGTAATTTGCATTTGAGGAAATAATATCTCATCCTTTTTGCAGTTAGGTGCAGGAATTACTTTAAACAAAAACAACAAAAAAATCATCTTAGAGGCAGCTCTGGACAATCACAGTTCCAGAAAATAGATTTTCAGAACGAATAGTTCCATAAACAGGATTTTCAAGTGGATTAGTAGCGCTATTTTCCCTGTGGTGAAGTAACCCTAGCTCCCCCTGTATGCCTGCACCCTACTGCAGTACCCGTAGTTCTTCCCAAATGAAATGCATCCCTTGTTACGCTTTGCTTGAGTTGGCACATACCTGTCTCTGCAAGCTTAGGGAACACCAGTTAAATCCCCACTGCGGGCTGTTGCACCAGCGCACAAATGCGTGAGAATTCAGTGATGCATCCATTGCACTTGTTTTGCGGCACCAAAAAAAAAAAAAATCTGCTTTGTTACATTTTATCATAAAAAGGAGGGCTGGAGAACACACTTGTGTAATAAGTTCTCACCACTCACTTCTGTAATGAGATCACAGGACAGCTGGGGTGTAAGGACCTCCTTTTTCCTATGAACTGCTTTCTGTGCTCAGCCCAAGTTAGGGCACGCTCAGCCAGGCAGGGAGTAACCAGAAGAATCACCATGGAGAAATACTGCGCAGGCACACTCTGCTTCCTGTTTGGGTGCACTCCTCTTTTTCTGGTATGTTTTGGTGCTGGACTTTTGTGCAACCATTCACGGTGTCCGTGCTTAGCACAAGAGGCAAATTAGACTTAAAAAGATTTTACCGAGAGTTATGATTTTGTGCAGGATCAAACCCATCGTCTCCAAGGTAAAAGCCACCCCTGTGTACATGATTTTATGATGTTCTTAAAGGTGCTGAGCACTTGAAAGATTCTGAACATTCCCCAAACCCATTAAAATCAAGATGTATTCTATGGTCCACAGATAGGCAGATTTATCTCCCATCATTAGTGTGTCTGCTTTAGAGATTTCTCCTACGTTACGTAGTCTTTCCAAGGTTGGATATATCCATTAGGGCTGCAAGCACTGTAAGGTAGTTGATGGCAGTCAGTGACCTTGATTCTAGGTATGGAGATATGTTTCATAAAATTCTCTCTCTATATATTTTTCTTTATAAATCTTTAAAGTGTCTACGCAAATCTACTGCACACAGTTTGAGACCTTCTAATTCTAATGATGTTGAAATGAATAAACAAAGAAACAAACAGATAAATAAGGCTCCTAAATAGCCCTTAAAAAAAAAAAAAGAAAACAAAGAAGTAAAAGAGATACTGCCAATGCCATTAAGATGTGGTTAGCAATTCATCTATGCGTGACTGAAAATAGGACAGACATTATGAAATTCTGTTATTTGAAACACTGAGTACCAATTACAAAAAAAGTTTATGGTTGGAAGTTTCTCATAGGACTGATTTCCCCCTCACCCCCCTGTATTACTGCAGAATTAATGGGTAGAAGACATGTAACAGCTCCAGAGGAGGATGTTTTAAAAAAAAAAATTCCTTAGAGCATAATGGATACTCTGTGACTATTTAATAACAACATTAACCAAAATATTATTAAAGAGATGCATTGTAAAAAATCTCCTTTGACAAGTAACTGTGAAACATAATTCTATTTAGATTATTTTAATTAGAGCTGAGATAATATGAAAACATAAACACATCTACCCAATACACAGTACTAATGAAAACAGCAAACAGTATGTGTGAGTGCATTTAATTGCAGTTCAACTGGATACTAAAGCACAAGTATAAATTAAAGCAGCAGAACACTCTTTACTCTCAGGACTCTTCATGTTTTTAGAATATCACTTCTACATGCGTATGTTTTCTTGGTTGAAGTTGGTTGCTTACCTGGAGAGATTCTCTAGGTTGTGTTTCCTGATTCAATACAAACATAAATCATGCAGAAGAATTGAAAATTTTTCATATCTGAACTTGCAATAGACCAAATTGGTGAAATACTGAGCATAAAGATAGTTCAGATACTGAAAGATAGTTCAGATAGTGAAAGACAGGAATGTACATCTGCACTAGTAAAATAACCTTCTGAGCTCTGGAAGGTTGTAATCTATTCTGTTGAACTGTTAACGCAGTCCTGGATATAGTTCTGGTCCTGTACAATTCTCTCGCTCCAGAAGTATCCACTGTCAGGCCTGACTGGGAATTTGAATGGGCCAAGGACCATTCCTGGTAGGTAATTCTGCTTTGAAGACCCTCCTCTGAAAGCTAATTTAATAGTAGGGGTGTGAATCAATCCATGCCAATTGCCCAGCCCTAGTATGTGTAATGCTTGGAAACAGTAACACACTCAGAATCTGGAAGGTTAAAGCCTTACCTATTGTGCTTTGATGGGTATCTCACCAGATTCGTAGCATTTTCCTTTGTTTATGTGTAGTACTGGGCAGTTTTGAGCACCTTAATTACTGAGTAATCCTTTATCATCATCTGAAAATGCACCACGTCTGCACACATGCTATCCGTAGCATGCAACTTAAAAAACAGCCATCACCTTGACCCTTCAACCCTTCAAAATTTTTAATACACAAATGTAATGATATAAGCAATTTTCACAATCTGTAGGTCAAAATGGGAAGTTGGAAACAGCTGGAAGCTGTGCTTTTTTTGAAGAAAATGGGTTTACATCCATTTTCCAACTGTTTCAGTGAAAATAACACTTTTTAAAAATCTTTGAAAGTTGGAAACTTCTTATAGCTGAGGAATAAGACATTCCTCTTATTTATAAAATTTATCTCTCACAATTTGGATCTCATTTCAAGCAATGTTTTCCCAAGATAGGAGTAATGATGTGTCTTCAAAATCTGATCACATCTGTCAAAGAGGGAAAGCACTACAAAAGTTTTATCACTCAGGACCGCTGCACCTCACAACCCACAGCTGCAATATGGTTGCAATTAAAATGAAAGTAGAAGTCAAGGAAAGAGGAAACTGGGAGAAGACCCATTCTTTCCCTTTTTGATTCCCAATCTGATTTGTCACCTCTGGTGAAACCAGAGGTGGAAGATGGAAGGGGGCAGCAACCCTCTGACCTTTGGTTACATACTCCAGTGGAGGACTCCTAAAGGAGGAGCTACTGTAACATGCACAGAGGAGAACAGAACCACACGAACATAAAGAACTATGGGTATTTGGTACCTAGAGTCACATTGCGTGACTTTCTAACCACAGGCTACATGAAAGACCGACGTGTCTGTGCCATCCTTGAGTATGTCACTATCGGTGAAATGATGAATGTATGCTAATGGGCCATGGGATTACTGTAAAGAAGCACGCACTTGCTGCTCACGCAGGATACAAGAGGTGTCTTTCTCTAAATTAAAAGTCAGTCAAACAGAAATGACACCATTAAAAATGAATTTAATTTTAAAATGCATTATACTTTTAGTAATGAAAAGGTTCTACTTTTTTTTTTCTTTTCAAATTCCCATGATCTTCTAAGCTCCCTGTGGTGGCTGCTTGGGATATATTTGTTGCCAGCCACTATGTAATTTCTGCCTTCTGCTCTTAAAATAAATTAAGATGTTGAGAAGTAAAAACAAGAATGTCAAGATGGGTGCTGAAACTGTCTATGTTTTATTTTTAATTGTAGTTATAATTTAAGATAAGGTTCTATGAAGTGAAAAAAGAGGAAATGATATTACCTTATTAAAAAGACAGTGTGTCTTCAGCTTGTTTAACATGGTATTTTGAGGTTTGACAGGATAATTGATTCAGGAGTCAAGTAGTAGTTCGGTGCAGTCTTTCACTTCTAGGTGACATAGATGAATCTAACCCAGATCCATCATGGTTGTGGTGTAGGCTGGACTGGCCACTAAACAAACAACAGATGCTCTCTTTTAATCTCTCTCCCCCTTCCCAGACAAGAAGGAAGTAAAATTACTGAAAAAAAAATTGCTTCTGTCCTACCTCAAACCAGGACATTTGTAACCCCCAGTTTTTGCAATTTCAAGGCTACTTACCATCTTAGTTCAGATCCTATAAATCAAATAACTCTTGGCAGCAGCATTGACTGATGAGAATGTGTCAGGCCTGTTGAATTCTGCAGATCAAAACCGAGGTACTGGGGACAGGACAAAGTGAAGAAGCCTGTCCTCTCACAGGCTGTATTGTACCAAGAGAATTATGAATGTTTTAGGATTTTATGTAAGTGTACATGAGCAAAAGAGACAAAGATAGAAACAAGATGGTAAGTTGGGATGTTGAGGAAGAGGACAGAGACTAAGCAACCGTAAAAGTGATGTGAAAGTTGTATTTGAATGGGAGGACAGGTTAAAATTGGATGCACTGAAGGACAATGAGAAGGATGTAGTGACTGATAAAGTCAGTGGGAGATAGGACCATTACGGAATTCATTTGAGAAACCTTGATGATAGAACCGCAGAGAAGCAAGTTTTGGAAGATGAAGAAGAAACAACTAGGAAGAACTGGAATCTATTAGGATACTGTGAAGGGTGTTTTAGAGTAAAATAAGTCGTTTTGGAGGGAATATAGCAATAGATAGAAGAAAACTGAGAAAAAGAAAGGGGTGGAATGGAAGATGAGTGAGTAGAAAGAGAATGATACCTTGAGAAAGAAGGGAACTGGAGAAGGGAAAATTTCTGGAGTAGGAGTGAGTTGATCAGAGAATAAGAATGAAATCATCTGGGCAGGTACCAAAATGAGGGATATATGCAGCCACATGGCTACATTCATACTGTGTATGTATATGAGATGTGCCTGGGAAAAGGGGCTACAGCATCTCACCTTCATTGGTAAGTCTGTGTTTTGTGTGCTAATAGAATTTGAGAATGTGGGTTCAGTTCTGTGGGTTCTATCATACATTTTCTGCATGGTATGGTGCAACATTTTACGTTATGTAGGGCAGCTGGAATTTGGCAGTATTTGCCAAATGCAGAATTTCCTTGAGCTCATTGGTTCTCAGTGATTTAATGAGCCACACATCTGTCCCTTGGCAGAGCTCTATACCTTAGTTCAGCATCTCTGAAATGGGGCTAATAGCTCTGCCATAGTGCAGAGCAGTATTGTGAGAATTAATTCTTTACAGACTGTGATGGCGCTATGTACACAAATCCCAAAGATAAAAGGAGGCGGTCACAAGTTTGTATTGCAGACTACTTTGATGCTGGAGAAATATTTCGACGTTAAATTGAGGAAGGAATTTTGCCCTTATCCCTCTGCTACATGTGTTACATGTGAAAAATATTTGAATGGTCCCTTGCATGCTCTTAGTGTTACATGCAAGTCATGGTAGCATTACAGAATTTGCATGCAACTTCCATTCATGGGAGCATTAAGTAAGTCCTTACTTGTCTTTTTAATAGAAAAGCAATTCAGTATGTGTATTTTGATGCCTTTCCTGTTTTGCAGTGTTCAAAGTGGTATCTTTCATTGATATACGTTCACTACTGACATAACATGAAAATATTCTTATTAGACCTGATTTGAAAGTTATTTAAATCTTGTTATTGCAATATCTTTAAAGATTTTTATTGATATACTTTTGCTTTAGCGTTGATGATGAGGTTTCTTCATTAGCCTGATTTGGTATGCTGTTTCAGGATGGTCTAAGGTTTCCTAGGTCGGTATTATGACAACTGAAATAATAGCCATGAAGAAACATTTTAAAGTAAATGGTCATTAAAGAGATTATATACACATAACAAGTAAATTAAACATAACAAGTAAATTAAATACATGAATGTAATGGATAAAGGAAGTCTACTTCAGGACAAATCTGCATGTGGTTATGTAGTATACGTACTGGGGTGAAGTTAAGCCATAAGTGGGCTACACTTTCACAAGGGTTGTTTAAGTGTGTGCAGACGTTCTGAGTAGTATGAGGCAGACATGTAATTTAATGACGGACAAAGCTGGCTTTGGTACAAAGAATAAAGGAGGCATCATCTCTTTGCGACAGAGTTTTTTGTGTTTGTACAGTCTCCACAGCTATAAAGCCTTGACCCATGATTACATTTCCTGGCTATTATGATATTGCATATAGTAAATAGTCTTAGAATTATTCAGCACCTACCTTGAGAGGTGTCAAGGAGTAGCTTTGAGAGATCCAGGAAAAGGATCCAGGAGAGATCCAGATCCAGGAAACCAAGGTGCAAGACTCCAGTAAGTGACTTGTTAATTTCTGGCTACACATTCTGCCAGTAAGGCTGGAATTTGGCTCCAGATTCTAACAAATGAAGTAAGGTATGCAGGGTGTCTACATGTGAGCTAGAGGTGGGATTCAATCTGGAACTAAAACACCTATACTTTCATCTCTGTATATCATAGGATCATAGAATCGTAGAATGTGTTCGGTTGGAAGGGACATTTAAAGGTCATCTCGTCCAACCCCCTGCAGTAAGCAGGGACATCTTTAACTAAGGATCAGATTGCTCAGAGCCTCGTCAAGCCTGGCCTTGAATGTCTCCAGGGATGGGGCCTCCACCACCTCTCTGGGCAACCTGTGCCAGTGTCTCACCACCCTCATTGTAAAGAACTTCTTCCTAATGTCTAATCTAAACCTACCCTGCTCTAGTTTAAAACCATTGCCCCTCATCCTATCACTACATGCCCTTGCAAAGAGGGTATGTAAGAATCTCTGTCTGATTTGGATAGCAAATCTCCCATCATGATCAGTAGAGATGCAGGATTCAAATCAGTTTTCTAAAAGCAGGCATCTAATGTCACTTGAGGTGCCATAAAGGTGTCTGACATGCACGTGGAGGCTTTCAGGTATGATATAGGGCATACGCAGGGGACACCTGCACTCTTCTGGATGGCAGCTGGAGGCCAGGTGAGATGCCCCTGGGAATCTCCAGTGATGGTGGATACCTGTATTAAGGCAAGTGAACTAATACCAAAGTGACTGGGTGAGGTGAACTGTTCTCTGGACTCTATTGATTTTATTGACTAGATCTCAGTCGGCTGTACTGGGAGCTTAGATACCCAGTGGAGATGTAAGTAGCTATGCTATAAATTTAGTTACCTAAATCTGGAACTGAATTTAATCCTAACTGTAGAAAAAAACATATTTTTTCTGCAGTTTTTGTGCACACTGTAGTTTAGAGAGACTCAGAGGGATGCAATAAACACAAACTGGTTTACTGCATGTCTCTTAGCATATATTAATGAACAATTACCATACTTTAACCACATAACATTTTAAAGGACCCAGAAAAGGTGCAAAAGGCTCCTCTAGTTAGCTACAAAAGCTCAGATGCTAGCTTCCTATGTAATTATGTAGAGAAATTATTGGCACATGTTGACAGATGGACCTTGTTAACTCCAAACAATATAGCAGAAGTGTTATGCTGTAGAGCACTAGAGGCTGTGTGAGGTTCTGTATAGAATCCTTAGAGTGGGAAGACATATTAAACTGAGATACGTTTGTCTGACTTAATAATGTCGAAGCCCAAAATAATACAGGTGGTATTTTGTATCACCCAGGTCAGCAGATGGTTACATGTTACCATGAACAAACACAAAACATGTTTCTAGCTTCCATAATCACTTTTGAAAATCACTCTAGACTTATTTTATATAATTAACTCATGTCTCCAGAGCAAATAATAGCTCTTTATTGATGGACACATTTTTCCAAATCTGTGAGAATTTGCAAGCTAAACTGATCTTTAAAAATGCTTTAAAATAGTTTTGGGGGTTTTGTTTGTTTGTTTCCCCCCCCCCCCCCCAAGACTTTGCAGATGTTTTTTGTGAAATTTTTGCCTTTTAATACTACGCTAAGGGGTTGTGAAACAGCTTGTCATCCATAAGTTAGTAAAAAGCCGTATGATGCGTCAGAATGCTGCTATTCTGATTCCAAGAACAGGGTACACAGTTGAAGCGGTGGCTGGAGACCTGACTGGGCAAAGACAGAGCGGTTTTTTGAAGCTGCTTAGGAATACTGAGCTAGTCCATTCCAGCTGCCTTTTTAGGTGGGAACGGTCTCAGTTTTTGAATAATCGGAGTTCCTGCACATCATGTTACTGGAAGCGTCATCGTTTCAACTCAGAAGTTGAATTCCTGCAAAACCACAAAGACACCGTTGCTTGGGAAAAGGCCAGGAACATGTTTCTAAGTGACCGCAGATCTTTTTCAGTTTTAGAAATAATTAGGTCATTGATTAATTTGTTGTCTAGCAAAAGTGTGCATTTTATGTTTAATTAGTACACATGAATCTTTTTTCGTCTGATCAGAGAGTTATTTTGGCTCAGGTCCCAAACAATGACTTTTAACCAGACTGTTTGATGTTGGAGTCTGTCCCTGTTCATTGAACTCTCCTGTGAAATTACTAGCCCTAGGAGTCAGCCTTTCAAAGCAAAGGCTGTTTTTAATTATTAAAGAAAGTAAATCACCCCAATAGACTGTACATGAGTTCCAGATGAATGCTCAAATTTACCCTTCGCTATTTTTCTCAGTTTTAACAGGACACAGTCAATTCCCACGGTGCTCAACACAACTTTAACAAACAATCAGCATTATGCAAACCTAAGCCTATTGTCTGAAATTCTGGTAGAAAGTGAATTTTTACTGAAAACAGTCTAATTCTCTATTTGTAACAGAAACATTGCAGGGCTCACAACCTAAAAATGAAATAGACCACAAACGAAATTGAAAATTACTCCACTGGGATAGATTGCATTTTAACAGGTAGTTCTAAGTGAGGGTAAATATCTTCATGGTCTGAGGAAGACTTTATTGCTCCCAGGGTAATAATTTGGTCTTGACACTAATAAGTAGCAAATTCTTGACCTTTACAAATATCTGACCTCTTAAGCCTGACATGCCAAAACAAGAAGAATTAAAGCACGCTTTACTCTCTTTCTCTATTTGCTTTTCCCAGCTCTAGTTATCCAAGACAGCAGTTCCTGAGATGTTTTTCACTGTTGTGAAATAAATATACAGACAGCTATAAATATAACACAGGTGTCTGTATATAAATATAAATATACATATATATATACACACACATATATATAAATAAACAGACACCTGGATGCAGGGCCTCCTCTGTTTTGGAGGAGGCATTTAATGTTTCAGGTCATTGTTCTTGAAGCAGCTAGGAGCATCATGGGGCTGGGATATTTTGAGTATGGAGCCAGATGAGTGCGGCAACAGCCTATTTAGCATGACATTGCAAACCGTGAGTGGTCCATGGCTTATAGTCCATGACATTGAGCACTAAGTTTATGTCTATATTAATAAGTAGCGCAGTGTAATGGGAATACATCTGTGTAGTGGAAAAATTGTTGCTGACCTGATGATAATGCCATATAGATTTCATGGGTTTTAATTAAGGCTAGCTTTAGTGTGGTCCTGTGGTCAAAGGGCCGTAAGGAATTGGAGCACATTTTGTACAGTCCTGCAATGTACCTTATGGTGTAGATCCACCCAAAAGGAATGACTTTCTCATGCTCCGAACTTGCTCTGCGATCCAAATAGCAGCCATTAAGTGGGGTCAATACAGAGGTTCACTTCAAAAGCAAATGTTTGATACCAATGTGTATCGAGTTTTTCACTAGTCCATGAAAACTCGTGAAGAAAGTTTGATTTTCACGTAGGTTTTTTAAGCTGACGCTTGCCCCCTAAGCTTTTAGACATTTCCGTCTTTGAATATTTAAGGCAGCCCTTAATAAATTGAATAAACAGCAGAGGGTTGCTTTCGAGTGATGAGTGCTTGGTATTATTTTGTAAATTCCATTATACAGGCATCAGCGGTCTAATTGTTTTGCAAGATGTACCCATCAATGCAGCTGGTGAAGAGCTCCATTACTTATCAAAAGATGATTGCAATTATTATATGCAAGGCTGTAAAACCCTATTTTATTTTGAATTAAATTGATTAGAATGAAGACATGCATCTTTTCTAATAAAGATTAATCCAAATTTTGGAAGGAAATTATCTCTACATCACCACAGCTTGTCATATGAAATTATTTTTATTAGTATAACTTTTGAGCTAAATAAAAACAGTAAAAAGAGAGAAACCCTAGGTAAATTTATTAAATGTCAAGTAATGAAAACTATGCAAAAAGTCTGTATTTTTCACTCCAAACTTCTATTTTTCTTGTAGCCCAAGCAGCGCACATCAATAGTGTCTTCTCTGGAATTTCATCGAATGAATCACAGCCACAATTATTTTGAAATCAACTCATCCATTGGCTGTACAAGTTTTATTTCTACTCCTGCAATCAGTCCAGCTAATTATTCCCTTGGATCTCTGGAATACAGTGTTGAAGAGAGAGAACTTCCAGGTATAGAAAAAAAAAGCTTACTTTGCCTATCAACAAAGCTTTATAAAACTGTAGGTCTGTGCATTTAAGCTGGAATTGCTGTTGTCTTTGGTAGTGAAACACATTTATCATAAACACACAAAATTATTCCTGTATTTTTTTTCTGCTGCTTAAAAATGGGTTCTCATATATCATGACCAATATCATTAAAATATACTTTTTTCTGAATATTATATTTTGAAAAGGTGAGCTTTGTTTTACAGAAAAGCCTAGAATTTAGATATTGTAGTTTTTGAAATTATGATGATTCAGGTACATATCTACTTTCATCACTGTGCGGTCAGCGTAATCTAATATGAATCTTAAGCTGGAAAAACGTAATTAGAAATGATTGTGTAACCATCGGTAAATATGAGGAAGGGAAGATTTCTAAGTAACCTGATATTGTTTCTGCAGTAGTAATGGGATTCATTAAAGCAAAACTTTAATATATTTGCTCTAATGATAGGAATTCAGTAGAGTGATAGTGTGATTGTAACTGGGAAAGTTTTATCTGCATATAGAGGTTTACATAATGGAAATGCTTTAAAAAGGATTAAAATGTTTTCGTCTTCACGGATGAAAACTTCATGAGCAAGAAAGTCTCACTGAACTATGCATTTAGCTACTTCTGTCCCTTCAAATTTCATATGTGAGTTGCTTTATTTAAGCTAAACTTGTAGCAGAAGAGTAAAGTATTTGGGAAAGCTGATGTATCGAAACAAATGTCTTTGATAGCTAGTCTATGTCGTCTGCAGATGGAGTTATTTTTTAAAGGAATACTGTATTTAAGATCTAATAGAAGTAGATTACTATAAAATGAAAAATAATACAAATGTTGAAATTCAGTTCAAACTTATCAACTGGCTTTTGTAGCGTTGATCTTCAAATGAGATAAACCCTGTAGAATTCTGGTTGGTAGGGTTTGAAAATTCTGAAAACTGTTGCTTTTAAATGATTTAAAAAAAATAATTCATTTCATAGTTAGATCAAAGGAAAACTACATTGTTAAAGACCTGTTGTGAAATAAGTTGTGTGAGAAATTCTATCTGTTATGTTGAAGAAAGAGTTAAAAGGATCAGAAATTATTCATATCGGTTTTCTTGGACTGACTGTGTCATTATCTTTGAAACTAAAAGAATTTGCTTATATTCATGGATATAGTAAATCTTTCAAGCCTAACTGGACATAATGAATTTGAATGGTATCTTTTACTCCTAGGCCTGGGGTCATTTGATTCTTTAGGTTTTGGGGGTGGTTTTTTGTTGTTATTTTTTTTCTACTGTAAATCCTCTTCAGTGATTGCAATTTCATTCTGGGTAATTGAATGATACTAAATATGTCTTAACATTTAAAAGCAAAAATAAGAAAACAGAAAGAATGTTCATTGGAGTTAGATAATGAACTTCTCCAAATTGTTGCTGTTGCACAGTTCTGGTTAAGTTCTTCATAATATCTCTATTCGCTTTACTTTTATCTTCTTTGGTTAACTTTACAATAGACTGCGCTCAGTAACTTTTAATCACTGCATTTCATTAGGTCTGAAATTGGAACTATAGTCTCATGCTTATTAGAACTGTACATTTCTAATTTGTGGATTATTTGATTTATGGATTGAATGGAAGATGAATTTTTGTCTTGTCTCTGACTAGAAAGCTAAGCAAAAATAACAAAGGCAAAATGACTGGTTCTGAAGTTCTGGGCATGTACTGCAAGTTTTTCAAGAGTACAGTTTACCATAAGTAAACCATTCATTTACCATTAGTAAATGAAATAATTATAGTAAAAGTCCAATTCCCTCACCCCTTCTCAGCTGGTTTCTATCTTAGAATTAAGTAATATATAGGATCACAAATTAGACAGACAATCTTAGCCTGAATGACAAAAACACTTTGACTATTTAATGATAGATCAGAGAATTGTTTAGGTTGGAAAAGACCTTTAAGATCATCAAGTCCAACTGTTAGCCTAGCATTGCCAAGTCCACCACTAAACCATGTCCCTAAGTACCACATCTACATGTCTTTTAAAGACCTCCAGGGATGGTGACTCAACCACTTCCCTGGGCAGCCTGTTCCAATGCTTACCAACCCTTTCAGTGAAGAATTTTTTCCTAATATCCCATCTAAACCTCTCCTGGTGCAACTTGAGGCCATTTCCTCTTGTCCTATCACTTGTTACATGGGAGAAGAGACCCACACCGACCTCATTACAACCTCCTTTCAGGTAGTTGTAGAAAGCAATAAGGTCTCCTCTCAGTCTCCTTTTCTCCAAACTAAACAACCTCAATTCCCTCAGCTGATCCTTGTAAGACTTGTTCTCCTGACCCCTTACCAGCTTCGTTGCTCTTCTTTGGATTCACTCCAGCACCTCAAAGTCTTTTTTTGTCCTGAGGGGCCCAAAACTGAACACAGTAGTCAAGGTGCAGTCTCACCAGTGCCAAGTACAGGGGGATGATCACTTCCCTAGTCCTGCTGGCTGCACTATTCCTGATACAAGCCAGGATGCTGTTGGCCTTCTTGGCCACCTGGGCACACTGCTGGCTCGTATTCAGCCACCTGTTGACCAATACCCCAGATCCCTTTCTGCTGGGCAGCATTCCAGCCACTCTTCCCCAAGCCTGTAGCGCTGCATGGGGTTGTTGTGACCCAAGTGCAGGACCCAGCACCTGTATGAGGTTGAACCTCATACCATTTCCCGTCGATCCAGCCTCTCCAGATCCCTTGTAGAGCCTTCCCACCCTCAAGCAGATCAACACTCCTCCCCCAGCTTGTTGACATCTGCAAACTTACTGAGGGTGCACTCGATCCCCTCATCCAGATCGTTGATAAGAATATTAAACGGAACTGGCCCAAATACTGAGCCCTGGGGAACAGCACTTGTGACCGGTCACCAACTGGATTTAACTCCATTCACCACAACTCTTTGTGCCAGCCATCCAGACAGTTTTTCACTCAGCGAAGTGTACACCCATCCAAGCCATGAGCAGCCAGTTTCTCCAGGAGAATGCTGTGGGAAAAGGTGTCAAAGGCTTTACTAAAGTTTAGGTAGACAACATCCGCAGCCTTTCCCTTGTCCACTAAGCAGGTCACCTTGTCATAGAAAGAGATCAGGTTAGTCAAGCAGGACCTGCCTTTCATAAACCCGTGCTGACTGGGCCTGATCACCTGGTTGTCCTGTATGTGCTAAGTGATGGCACTCAGGATGATCTGCTTCATAACCTTCCCTGGCACCAAGGTCAGATTGACAGGCCTGTAGTTCTGCAGACCCTCCTTGTGGCCCTTCGTGTAGACGGGTGTCACATTTGCTAGCCTCCTGTCAACTGGGACCTTCCCGGTTAGTCAGGACTACTGATAAATCATGGAAAGGGGCTTGGAGAGCACTCCTGCCAGCTCCCTCAGTGCCCTTGGGTGGATCCCATCTGGACCCATAAACTTGTGTGTGTCTAAGTGGCGTAGCAGGTTGCTAACCATTTCTTCTTGGATTATGAGGGGTTCATTCTGCTCCCTGTTGTCCAGCTCAGGGGGCTGGGAACCTGGAGAACAACTGGTCTTACTATTAAAGACTGAGGCAAAGTACCTCAGCCTTTTCCTTATCCTTTGTTACTGTATTGCCCCCTGCATCCACTAAAGGATGGAGATTGTCCTTAGCCCTCCTTTTGTTGCTAATGTATTTATAAAACTATTTTTTGTCATCTTCTATGGCAGTAACCAGATTAAGTTCTAGTTGGGCTTTGGCCCTTCCAGTTTTCTCCCTGCCTAACCTCACAACCTCCTTGTACGTCTCCCGAGTTGCCTGCCCCTTGTTCCAAAGGTCATAAACTCCCTTTTTTATCCTGAGTTCCAGCCAGAGCTCTCTGTTCAGCCAGGTCAGTCTTCTTTCCCGCCGTCTTGTCTTTTAGGATATGTGGACGACCTGCTCCTGAGCATTTCAGATTTTCATCTTGAAGAATGTCCAGCCTTCCTGGACTCCTTTGCCCTTTAGGACTGCCTCCCAAGGGACTCTGTCAGCCAGGCTCCTAAACAGGCCAAAGTCTGCCCTCCGGAAGTTCAAGGTAGCAGTTCTGCTGACTTCTCTCCTTACTTCTCCAAGAATCGAAAACTCTGTCATTTTGTGATCGCTGTTCCCAAGACAGCCTCCAACCATTACATCATCCACAACCTTCTCTGTTCACAAACAATAGCTCCAGCGGGGCGCCTTCCCCAGTTGGTTCAATCACCAGCTGTGTCAGGAAGTTACCTTCCACATACTCCAGGAACCTCCTAGACTGTTTCCTCTCCGCTGCATGCACTGTAATTATACAAGTGACAAGGAGTACTAACATGTAAAGAGAATACCAAAATCCAGAAAGAACAGATCAAAGTCTCTCTCTTGAAAAAATGTCTGAGGCTTGTCTCTTACCTAGGTTATTAAAAGCTGAATCTTGAATAATAATTGTCAGCAAGGAGTAGCAGAAGCAGTGTTCTCCTACAGCTTTTTTTCTTCTTTAGCTAGCTATTGTTTCACTGAAAGGGTCCTTGTTCCTTTTTTACATCTACAGTGACAACAATTACAATCATCATATGTCTTGATTATAATCCTCCGAATTGCCAACTTGTTCTGAAAATTCATGGAAGATCTGCACCTTAAAAGAATGTTTAGTTCCATAATAACTGAGGATTTATGTGCATTTGAGTGTTTCCTTCTATATTATATTCTTGGACATTTATGTCTCTCATAGTTTTTTAAAAAGCCTCATCAGCAAAAAGCAACAAATTATTTTTTCAGGCTTATCAAGTTTCAAGGGTCTTCTGCCTGACCAGAAAGAAACAATATACAGAAGGAACCCATTTTCATAGCAACTGCAGCTAGTAGTTTTCTGTTGCCTTCTTTGAAACAATCAAAATGCTTTTTACAGGAGTTCTAAATTAGGGACTGCCATCTAAATAAGGCATTAGTATTTCCCTACTCAATTTCAGTGCTTTTTATGTTTTCTTCAGGACACTTGCAATGATTCATTATCATTCAGATCAGAGCAGGAGACAAATACAACAAAATAATTATTCTAATTCTAAAATCTTCAACATTTAACCTCTACTCAGTAGTCCGTTACCAAAGAAGAATCAATCACTTGTAACTTTTGGTGAATTAGAGAAAATTCGTTTTTGTATTTGGGGATAGCAGTTTTACTCTTGGTGTTTGCTAATTCCCTACATCACCTGATTTGAAACAGGGATCCCGATTTTCAAGAAGTGTATTTCTATCAAGTAGAAAACCACTGAACTCTACCACAGCACTGTATTATCTGACTGACAGCATATGACAACATTTTCTGATTAATTAGCTGGAGAATAGTCCACATACGATGGTAAGTATGTGCTTTAGCTTTGGGATCAGATGTCCTTGTGTATAAACAAGATCATGTATGTTGCCTGAATGGATGGCAGAAGATATCTTAGTATCAAGTTGCCTGCAACTAAAATGTAAGGATAAAGATTCTGTATTTTTGTTTTGAACTTTAACTGGTGGAAGAACCTGCAACAAGTTGATGGAAACTCTTCTCTCACTCCAGTATACATAGGGCAGCCTGTGAACACATCTTTGGTGTGGCCTATTTTCACAGCTTTATTTGCAGCAAGAACATTGACTTCATAGAAGCGTTCTCAAATTGAGAGTGAATGATCTTGCTTTTATAGCATTGCATTCCACCTCAAGCTGGAGGTCAGTGGATCCAAATAATGTCAGCTACTACCTCTAAACTTTCCATA
Organism: Larus michahellis; assembly: GCF_964199755.1. Classification (NCBI taxonomy): domain Eukaryota; kingdom Metazoa; phylum Chordata; class Aves; order Charadriiformes; family Laridae; genus Larus; species Larus michahellis. Next base: position 52,252,594 of record NC_133896.1, on the reverse strand, counting down.
CTAAAAGTGGATCCGTTCCATTGCATAAGGAAGTCATTATTGTATGTCATGGCAAGAGGCTAGTCATTTTCTTGATCATCTGAATACATGTTTAGTAGGTCATGTATGACAACACAAATGAAAAATAAAAGACCTGATAATCAGGTGAGGGTTTCCTTTGTGAGATGTTCCTCATATAACTTTGGCCATGACAGACCGCTGGATGTGCAAGATCATTCACTCCAGAAGAGGGCAGTCTAGGCTTTCAGGGAGATGCCTCTCTAATTTAGCTCTATGCCTTGTTATATACATCCCTGAAATTCTTTTGAAACTGTAAATCTTAAAGATAGAAGGCAGCAAAATCGTGGCCATCTTGGTAACATCAGCTTGGCACAATCAACACTTGCAGCTGAAATTGTCACTCTGGATTATTTTATTTTTCATTTCTGCTTGATCAGTCAGAATAATGGATCTTTCTCTAACCCATATTAACTTCATTATGTCTTCTTGTACTGAGTATAATTGGGCTGTGAAATTAAAAAGACATTTCTGCAGACATTCTTGTTCTGTTTCAGATCCAAAAATAGATCTGTACTCAGATGCATGTATGCAGCAAAAATGTCAGTGGTTGTCTGTAGGTAATCTCATTGCGATCTTTATTTTCAGTCCATGAAAATCTTCAAATTTTCAATAAATTCTGTATACCATTCATTGTAAAAGAGCATACAGTTTTTCTCTTATCTCGTTGTGGTACCTAAAGGTATTTACTGACTTTATTTCTTAGTTACAAAGTCTGTCTCTACTGTGGGACCCTAATGTAACTCTTACTCTTTTTACATGTCTTGTTTTCTGACTATGAGTAACATTATTTCATTCATCTAAGAAGGCTACATTGTTCCTTAGAACAATCCAGAATTTACAATTCAAGAATTCAGTCTTTAATATGTGGACTATAATTTTTTGTCTTCTACAATGAAAAAGTAATATTTGAGTCACACATTAGGTTTCTTCTAGAAGTGCCTTCAGGTCTTTTTTAAAGTAAACAGCTGATCAGATTGCTTTGTCTCATAAGCCTGATTTTTCTGTAGCAAAAGCAGCCCTACGCTTAAAAATAAGCTTGCAGTTTTATCTTTCTCTTTTGAGAGAATCAAAATATTCTGCATATTACTGTGGGTGTTAGAATGTATTAGAAACTTGGTTCAGAGGTCTGATCTAAAATTCCTGGCTATGCTGCATTCCTAGATACAGTCAAAACTTATTCTGCTGCAGGAATGTTCCTTTATGTGACATTAGCAAAGCTGCTATTGAAGTAGGTCACATATTTGTCAACATTACTTTCTTATTCAAATAGCTCATTTATTAAGATCCGATATGAAAAGATCGAACTGTAATGTCTATCTAGACTCTTCAAGCCTTGTTTCTTCAATTATAAAAAGTTTTGGAATTACTAGAAGTGAAATAACAAAATGAAAGAAATGCAAAGAAAAAACCCAAACCTTTTATTGCTAAAGCGTATTTTTAGGTGTGCTATATGTAAGTTCACAGTACACTGTCTTTGTCTGTTAACAATACTTTACTAATTACCAAAAGAACACATGGTTTTCCAGCGACAGAGGAAGGGGAAAATACTGGAATGTAGCGAAATAAGCATAATCAGCAAATGCTGGTAAATAAAGCATTCCTATCTCTTGCATATGGACACCTGCACCTCCTGTGAGGGGAATGTCTCAAAAAAATGTTATTATGAGCCTGTACCGATCTGTCTTTGATTGAGAACGCTCTTCCAGATAGAATGTGTGAGAAGGTCAAATTCAAGCCCTCTTTTCTCTGGTTTTTAACTTCATCATCTTCTTGATGACAATACAATAAAATCTGCCAAGGTATTCTTCAGACCATGTCAATTTGAGCCTTTTCGTATGTAAAGATTATTTGTTTTATAGGCAAGTTCAACTGAGTGCAATTAGTAAGATGTAGTGGAGCTATTCCAGGATCTGCTGCTGGGGATCATACTTGATACTGTCTCAAACAATTTATTTTCTGCTCTAATTAAGTTGTCCAGCAGATGTAGCATGTTAAGGTCTCCTTATGTTGCCCTTCTTTTTGCTGCTTCTAATTCCAGCCTTTGCACAGTTGTCCAAGGCAAAGATACAGTCTGTCCCACAGGAACAGACTGTAGTGCAGAATTAATTAATATTATAAACTTCTATTTGTCAACTATTATTGTCTTTACACCTTCCAGTTTCAAAACAACATGCTTCATGAAGCTCATTGTAATTATATCTCACTGTTAACAATATGTCAACATGCTCTGTATAATGTCCAAAAAATCTGATAGCAGAAAGATCCAGTGAGGCGATGCCTGGAAAGCTGTAGATGAAACTAACTCGTACAGTCCCATTAAAAAAAAAAAAAAAAAAATTTTTCTGTGTAAGAGACTGATCTTCTGTACTAATGCTTCCATGAAATGTTAGATACAGTAAACCCCTAAATACCATGCCACCTGAAATCAAAAATAATCTTGTTGAAGATAGTTGTATTTTTGCAACTTAAACTTCATGACAATGTTACCTAGCTCTTCAGTAATGCCTATACAGCGTTATCTTTCAGTCTTTTCTCAGGCTGAAATGAATTACCTGGGCTAAACCCACTTAGTGTGAACCTGCTCTCCAAACATACTGTCTCACATGTCACTATGTGTGTGGATGTTCTGATTCCTGAGTCACTAGTAAACTAATATGAAAATAAAACAATTTGAAGCAGGCATATTGAAGGAATAAAACTGCAGATGGGTCTCTAAGCCCTGTTGTCAGATATAGCATTGGATGTGTTAATAGAACAAGAAATGACATGAACAGCTAATCTCTTTTCAACTGAGATTCTGAACCATCTGACCACATGTGGATAGGCATGTGTTGAGCAATGTGCGTGCCTATCTTTCATTCAAATGGCTGTTCGTCAGAGGATTTGCTCTTTTCCCCCACATTATTGGCTTGCTATGAATAAAGCCAATTAACAATTGTTGACAATAAAAGGGGAAAAAAATCCCATGTAATATGTAAAATACACTTACTAATTTTGAAAACCTAAATTGGTAGGCCTCAGTCTGGCAGGCAGGAAGGTAGGAAATATAGCAATGCTGTGATGATGCTGGAGATTAGAATTGCTTAGAGACTGTCCTAAAATTGGGGAAGATTTCCCTCAGGATCCTTAGGAACACTACATGTTACACCACAATTGGCCTCAGGTATTAGCTATTTCTTCGACTCCTTTTTTGTCCCTAACGTAAACATAATGTAATGTATGCGTGTTTGTATACATGTCTATTTGCGCTGTTAAAATCTATTACACTTTATTTAGTTGCACACATCCTCTTCTTTCTGAGATGACAGAACAGACACGTAACACTGGTTCATCACATCATAAAATGTTTTCCTGAAGGAACATCAGATATTACAACAGTAATCCTGTAAAGAATTTTTAAGAGCTTCCTTGGAGGAACAATTGTTAGAAGCAATGTATTTTACACTTTTAATTTTATATATATATGATGATCTTTGCAGTTGTAATAATTATCCTGACATGTAAGGTCAAAAGAAAAAATATTTTCTGTATGTTTCATTTACAATTCTCAGCCATTTCTAGAAGCCCAGTAACTATAGACAATACTCATATTTATCTGATTGTCATCTTAGTCAACTCTTTACTTTGCTGTTTTGGGTATTTTTACTAAGCTGGAAGCAAAATAACTCCTGAACTTGTAGTGGGACCATTTGCAGAGACAGTCATTTTAGTCTTTAGGCTGTCAGCATGCCTTGTATTGTTCCCTTATCTTTCCTTTGGACATTTTGTAAATAAGATTGACCAAGCTCTGGAGGGATGCTCATGAAAACTTCACCAATCGGAAGAATTGCCATTGCGAGATGAGGGCTATGAGAAAAGAGCACTAGGATGTTTTAGTCTTCAGTTCTCCACAGTATTGTTTGTGATACAGTTTGCTTTCACTGTGTGAATGCATTTAAACTGATTATAGCATTATTTAGAATATTGTATCTTACAGTTCAATCTATTTTTATTTTCTTGTTATCACATCCTCTTATTCATATTTAATCACTTTTCTGGTTCTTCTCCTTACCAGAATGTTTATATCTTTTAGCAAGCTTTCTGCTCATCAGCTGTATTTCTGAGCCCTATGTGAGATGATTGGAACTGAAGGAAATGGCAAATACGTGCCTGGTTTTCTAAAATAACTTTTAGTCCTCCAAGCACACTCAGTGACCTCCTATTTAAAAAAACCACACAACTCTCTATATTACATACCAACCACTAAAAAAGAATTTTATGTTTTCTTCTCTCCTAATACCATTCTGAAATAAAAGACTTTTTTTATTTTTTTTCTCTTTCTTTCTCTCTGTGCATCTAACTCAACCACATCTTTTTCTATTTGTTGATCCTTGGTATCCAATTGTAATGCTACTCTCGTGTGCTGTAATAAATCTCTCTCTTTATTTTTTCCCACACTGTAAAAAAAATAAAAAATCTATATGCATGGGAAAACAAGCCTACTATACCTTTAGTGAATATCCAACAATTAGGGTAGAGTCAGTCTTACTCATTAGCTGATTAACTAGGTATTTTATAACCAGCTCTAATTGAACAATGTAAAGGAGACAAATATCAGAGTACATTGCAGGTGGTAGTATTCCTGTGGAAAATGAAAATTTGATGCCATTTAGTGAAAGCAGAAAATTGCACACAGATCTCCCTCATTCTAGAATAGCTGCTATCATTTGGTTTAAAATGGAGATGACACCATGAGTTCCAGAATTTTGATTCTAGCCTCGAAAACCTTTTTTTTAGTAGGAATTAGTCAATAAATCTAAGACACTTTCATGAATGGTTTCAGGATGACTGAAAAGATCTTACTATAAACCAAGATGAAATAGTTACGTCTGTTTTTTCCTATGTTATTGAATAGCTTCTATACAGTAGCTAGTTTGATTCTTTATAATTAGATAAGAATTCAAAAAGATACTGGCAAGTTTGAAAAAAATTAAAAATATTCCTTGCTCTCAGGAGCATTTCTACACTTTAGTAGAAATACATAATTGTACAAGTTCAAGATATAACAGATAATATAAATTGAAACCTTCCAGAGGTTTCTTTGAAAATCTGTATAAACACTATATGTTATACACAATTTTGGACTTGGTTCATTTTGTATTTCTAGTTGTAATGTCGCTCTAATTGTAAAGTTGTATAAATTGAAAGGATTTTTTTCCATTTCTAATTCTTACATAGTGAGAGACACTTTATCGCCTTAGAGTTATGCAGAGGGTTCACTGAGAGTTTGAAGTTATTCAGGTGAAGAAGATAGGGTCAGATAGCCACGTCTGGGGAAGATACAAAGCTGTACTCTGAAAATATGTCAGAAAGAGCAGAGACCCAAATGAATAAATTCTCACAAGTTTAACAGAAGGACATAAAATGAAAAGCATTAGAAAGGTTGGCCTGAGTAAGAGTAAAGTTTTATCTACCCTGTATCATATTTGACAATGGCCAAATGTGAATGCCTTTGGGAAATGCATCATTGCAAAAGAAATCCATACTGACACTTAAGAATGTCATTACATCCTTCGAATATTTGCAGCCCAAGGTCTTCCCAAGCCCAAGGTCCTCCTGGATGTTTCCTGTGTATTATGTAACCTTAGTAGATTTATGTTCTATGGATCTATCCATTCTCCATTGAACCATGTATAATTTTTGTACCAACAATATATATTGCAAGGAGTTCCCCGCCTAACTAAATACCTAATCCCCATGAGGGGGTTGCACCTTTTGTCTCCAATCATTTAAAAATTCAGAAGGCTTAAAACTGGGTCCATTGTTTATGTTTTGGCATTTCCATTTGTGTGACTTGCACCCGGCAGATTGTGACACCAATTGGCTGATGCCAATTTTGTGCATTTCAGCAGCACTGTTCATAGAACTAGGAATCCTAATTCCTGAGACACAGAATTGGGTTTTTTTGGATCATGGCTTTTTTTTTCTAGTTATGGATATTTTTCTTATATCAAGAGAAGCTCTTTGTTAAATCTTTTGAAAGAATAGTCTTATTCCCCTTTTTGTTGATGTTTTGTAGAGCTCATTAGTGGCTATTTACTGTTTGTGTATTTACAAGAATGAAAGTATTGAAGACATACTCTAGCAGCATTATTTATGTATGTTATATCTTAATATTTAAGTCATGCTGAAGTACCCTGTTAAAAAAGAACTCTGGGTTGGTCTTGTACAGCTCACATGGAATAATATTACTCATCTCCTGAGGATTTTTTTTTTTAAAGAATATATTAAGGAATTACTGTCTCCAGACATATCTCATAGAAATGGCAGGATTCTCTATAACCCTCCCTCCCCAGGACCCGTTGGCAACAGTAGAGGCAACACACATCTCATGTCATCAAAAAAATCAAACGTAGACTTCTATATAGTCTCACCAAGGAGTTTGTGTCACACTTCTGATGATCAATAATTTGTAATGCTATCTGCAGTCTCTTTTTTTAATGTATTGGATAGCTTGTAGCTTTGATAATCATATCCATGCTTCTCGTATCAGTCAGGCTTTAAGTGGCTGTAGAGAAGTATGTCCTTGCACAATTGTTTGCAAGATGCTTATTTGTCAAGAAAGAAGACTCTCCATGCAAAATATGTGAAAACCCGAACACGTACAAAAAATAATTTCATCATAGCATTTTTAGTACCACTTTAATTAAAATCTAGTTTAGTTTAAATTCAACTTAGTTGAATTCTCTGGAGCCCAGTATGCTTGCGTTTTTAAATTTAAATTTAAGTTTTTCTTTAAATACAGTGCTCCCCTAGCAGTTTTTAATTTATCAAGCTATCGTGTATATATATATATTCATGGTTGAGAGCTGTCTTGTTGCTGTTACACTTAGCTTACATGAGCTGTAAGCAGGAGAAAGGTAGGTGTAGGTTTATTCAGTTTTAATGTTCACTGGATTCCATAGAATACTATAAAGCAATACTATAAGAATTCAATATTTCAGTAGAAATAATTCAATGAAAATGATAAAAAAGTTAATTCACTTTTTTGTTACTAGTTTTGGTGTTTCCCATAGCAGGTCAGTCGGGTTCTTGTTGGGGATTTTTGTTTCTGATAAATGGGTTTAAATGATGAAAAATCTACATTTACCTAGGCAACGGGCCACTAAGAGGCAGTTTAATATTGTTATTACTAAGGCAAAAGTAAAAACCAGGTATCCTTCAAATGAGTCCCGTATATCATATACTTGCTGGATCTTAAAATGTTGTCTTAGAATGTTTAATGTGGAAGAATACATCATGTGTATTTTCTACAAAAAAAGTAAACAAAGGTGTAGTGCTCACATTGAAGTGCCCCTCTTCCCATTTAATTTTAGCCAGAAGGAATACAGTTCGTGCACTCTGAGATTGCTCCAGATTGAACCAAAACACAATAAATGGGAACTGTCAGGGGATTTCCCATTCAAACTAAGACACTCGTGCAGATGCACCTGCAGTGTAAATCAGCTCCTGTTAACCATGAGAGAATCAGAAGAATGAAAACAATGAGAAAGGAGAGATTCTGAATGTTTCAGGTATACAAAAAGCTCTATTTGTCCCTTTTACCATGTCAAATATCAGAAAGCCAGACTATGAGGTACAGGTTTTTAAAATCAAGCTCATTGTTTTGCTTTTCTGAGATAATCTCCAGGAAAGCCAATTGTTAAAAACATAAATATTCAATTATTTGAATCACTTGCTGTTTATTCAAGCAGTTAGGATAACTCTACCTGCTTGCTAGCTCACTCGCATCTCTCTGAAAAAGTGAGATGATTCTCATGATTACCTTCTTTTCTCTTCTGTGGAAGGCATCCTATGCCATCTTCATAAGTAAGAGAAAGGTGACACTGAAGAAGAAAGAAATTGGATAACAAAATAAAAAATACTGCTAAAAATACAGGATCAAGGAACAGAGAAGACTGTTTTTCCCTCTATTACTGGGCATTTTTCACAAAGGTAAAAGCACACATTATTTCTCTTGAGCAACACGGACTGCCTGGTCTATACTACCCCAAGCTTTCTTGTACCTTAGTAGCTGGCTTTGTAGCATGACCACAGAATAATAAATTTTAATCCCAATTTTTTTTCATATTGTAAAATGGTATATGGTCTGTTCATCTTTTCTTTCCCTTTCTGAGGGGTGTACTCCCCTACAGAGCTTGCCATACTCTAATAATTCCTATAGGCAAAAAGCCCCCGATGATGTCATTCCAAGTCGGTGGAACTGACAGCTTGTATCTGCCTACATGGTGGGTCTCCATGTTGTCAGGGGAAGTTCTGCTTGGACTTAGAAGTGCTCAGAGGATTTAGGCAGGTGCCTACATGTTGGTGGTTTAACAAGTAGCTGGTCCTCACTTCATCTGCTGTATCTTCATACTTTTACTCCACAGAAAATGTTGAATCAATCTACTTCACAGTGAAATAGAGCTTGAGTAATGCTCCTTAGCGTCCATGTAGGAGTGCTAAGAGTACACTCATGGCCAGTTACTACAAAAGCATTGGTGCTCAAGTGACATGTTGACCCCTGTCAGGTAGGTATACTTCAAAAAAGGATGGGGAAATGGAAATACCACTAATCTCAGTTAAAGACAAGGTGAGCAGCACCAAAGTACTAAGTGCCTCACTTAATTTTGAAGAAAAATTTTGAAGAAATTTTTGAAAATTTTTGAAGAAAACAGACCTTTCAAGTTCCAATCAAGTGTCATAATCACATTTATGATTATGATTATTTCAGGAAATAATCAGATTTATGATTATTTCAGGATTTCAGAAAATTCTGAACTGATATATTCTTTCTCTCAAGAGCATTCTTCCACAGTATAGCAGCAATTGAAACATCACCTATAGCAACAGTAGCCATGGGGAAATATTTTTTCTCCAGCAGTGAAAGCACACCACTATGACAAAATGTAGTGCATCTAGTTATATCAAAGCAAAAATGTCTCATGATGGTGCTTACCTGGAATCTCTTAATGCATATTTTAGGGGTTTAGATTTTTAAATGACACTCTCTGAGTTTAATAATGTCATGTATTTTGGTCTAGACTAGTCTACCTCTTATTACTCCATAAATGATATTGGGTTGCCTTAAATACTTATATCAGCTACATAAATAATCAGCAAAATTACTTTAGGAAGTAGCATATAGTTGTTTCCTTTCTTTACCTTTTGGGATTTAAATAATCTCAGATTGTTGTGTCTTGAATAATTTTTTAACTTCTCCTTATAATTAGATATTGTATGGTGTTTTCCGTAGGACAGTTTTATTTCTTTTTATGGGAGCTATATGCCCTCTTCTTAGGACTTAGAAATCCAGCTTGGTTATTGGATATGCATTTTCCTTCCATGCTCTTCTTTTGCGTCACAACCAATAAGACCACTCATGCTACTAAACACCATATCATATGCTCATACTGAGCTACAGTAATTTCAACCAAAGAAAAACCCACCCACCCGTTTGTGTATAATTAAGTTCTGCTTCAACACCACAGACAACAGATCTTTTACGATTAGCATCCTATCTGTAAGCAAATTAAGCTTAAAGAATTGATTACTGAGTACTGTCATTAAGTAGTATTACCAAAAAAAATACACAAAATAATAAAAGGATGTTAACTATGTTTCACAGCTATTAGTCGTTTTAGTCCTAAATCTGATAACCCAAAGATAACAGCACTGATGGCACAGGGAAAAAAAATAAAAATTATGTTTCTGAGCAAACAATTTTTCATCTAATAGAAATGCATTTCTTAGCATTCATTATACCCCTCATTTATTCCCTAGAAACTTGAGAGCTAAGTTTGAAATAAAGATATGGCAGTAGGTCCAGTGGTTTTTTTTAACTAAATGTCGAAGATATGATTATACTAAATCTGATGAGAAATTTAGAAGTATTTTTTATGCTGTCACCTGTCAAAACTGTGTGAGACAGAGAAATGAGATAGATAGGTCTAAAACAGGAGAGAAGAGAAAAAGAAAACAAATAGTCAACAGCTTAGTGGTTAGGATACTTATCTATGCTATAAAATCCTTCTTTCAAGTACCTGGGCTGAGCAGAGATTTACATCTCTGTTGTCCACATCACCAATGAATACCTCGTTCATTGTCTTGTAAGTTCATACATTCTCTAGTTTCATCCATAAATTCTTTTCTGGACTTAATAAAGCAAAGTGTTATGGCAACCAACAACTATATCTCATGAATCTTGTGTTAAATGAATTAACATTTTCCACCAAAACGGGCAGAAAAATATGGGAAAAATTCCTAAATTATCCTTTTCTGTAAAATAAACCTAATGCAGTTACATTATCTTACAAGACAGGTAAAATAAATTGCTAATGTTTTTTATTCGATATAGTAAATCATTTTACATGCTACCACTCACTAATTCATATTCTGAAAAATAAATTAGCCTTTTTATAAAGGAATTTTAATTACATGCTGTAGTTATATAGTCTATATTATTCTTTGAAATCACTGTATAGACCCAAATGTGCAAATATATTTTGCAAAATAAAAGATTTGGTAAAATATCTATGGTTATGACTGTCTTCAGAAGATGTCATAGAATACTTGATACTGACAATGTATGCAATTCAGTAAGAAAATGTGTTTAAAATGCTGATTACCAGTTAAAATTCTCTAGGGGCCTGATCCAAAGCTTATTGGTATTAGTGGAAATATTCATACTGAGTTTAGCAGATTTCAGATAGAATCAGACTCCAACACATTAAAAATTACTAGTGTGGGAGAGCTTTTTCTTGCTAAAAGCACTGGAGGCAAATACGTTAGTTCAAAACCAGTGGGATATCATTCTGAACTAAATCTATAATTCTAAAGTAGAACATGTGCATGGTAGGTCTGAACAGTGATTTACAACAGATCTGAATTGGACTGGCACACTTAACTGACAAGACTTGGGATTATTCTGTGCGCTAAAAAACATTTTAATCTGCATGCTTCCTGTTTTTCTAAGGCTAGAGATCAATTTGGGGCATTTTAGCACAGTACATCACTTATTTCTGTTTCAGGTTCTAAAAATTGCTTTGAAGTATATGCCAGAAGCAAAATTATTTCTGCCCATAGATGAAATAACTCATTCTCTGTGGCTTCCTCAGATGTGGAGTCAATCTCTGCTCAGGAAAAATATCATTTTTAAAAATAGAATAATATGAAACTCCTAATTTTAAGTTTAGCACTTAGTATTCACGAAATGTTATGGGCTAAAATGCAGCAGACAGTCACAAGCTCTTCTGACGGAGGCGCATCAAAGATGGTCTGTCTCATTTGAGTACAATCTGCTCCGGGAAACAGGAGAAAGAGGAGGGTCTGTTGCCCGTTACTTGTTATGCCAATGAAGAAGTTCACTTGAATCCTGCTGGATAGGTGGTTATTAGAAAAGCATGAGGGTGTTTAAAAATTTGTTCTATTTCCAGTATTTTTGACCCTTTCTTAATAGTGCAAATTCATGCAAAATAATTTGATCTTGTTATCTCCTTGCCTGGTATTCTCTGCTGTGTAACGTATAACATGCCAAAAGAAAGGAGGATTGGTTTATCTATGCTTCGGTCCCTAGCATGAAAAGAGTTCAGGGGGAGTTGCTGTCTGCTGTTCTTGAACAGCTGCCTTGCTAGCTGGTGTAAGGTCTTGTGGCAGGCTTTCACACATACACAGTGATCAGGAGCAGTACGCAGTCTGGCCCTGGGTAGATTCAGAGCAGTATATAAATAGAAAATGTAAAATTATGTTGTATTTGAAAGAGACATTTAGTTCAGACCATCACAGCCGTAGTCACATTACTACTATCTGGTTTTCAGGACAATTTCTTAACACTTTTCTGCATAGCTTTAAATTCTGAAGTATTATGGGATCATTGCAACGAAGTGTTATGACACCATCTTTATTGCAGAGGCGCTGAGGGTCAATTACATCTTCCTATGTTAGTACAGATTATAAGGAGGTTTCATATAAAGTTAAGGCAGGACATGTTATCACTAAGGATGGGATCTCTGGATCATGCTGGAAACAGTTCTAGAGTTGTGCAAAAGGTTTTCATCAGTGGCTAAAATGGATCTTTGAAGCTATTCACTTTGCCACCCTTTTGTTCACAACCTTCCCAGATTTAGTACAAATCCCACAATCCGTTCCTGGTTTGAGTTTGGGAGGACACATTTGCTTTTAATGACCCACCATTGGAGCTTTTGTCTGCATAAAACATTAGTGAATTTGGTTGATGATATCAAATCTGAAGTACAGTTGAGAATAAATACATTAAACCTGTGGAAATTAATCTGACATTCTTTTCTGAGCATCCAGATTTCTGCAGAAAGTAAACTGGATGTACTAATAAATGCTTTAGAATACCGTGTGTGAGAAAGTAGTATAGACTAGAAGATGCTTATCCGAAATTTGAAAGGTGTTTACATCATTTAGTTGTATGTGGCGTAATGTTTGGGAAATGAAAGTATATAGAATATTCTCTTATGGGATTGTCTTTTGGTGACTTTGAACCTCTGTCTGGACCCAGATAGGCACAGTAAATGTGAAGGCTCTTTTGAAAAATGTGGTTGACTATAGGAATTTACCTTCCCAATGAGGTATTTACTAAAGCTGTTTGAAGCTCAAAGCCTGAATAAGCAAAACAGACGCAAAAGTTGTCCCAGTTACGGTTCAAGTGTGATTCTGCATATTTTTTTATAATTAGATAGCATATTGGAATTATAGAATTGTGATAAAGAAAGATTTGGTGAAAACTCTGCTGCCCTGATATTTTGCAAAGAGTTACTGAAAATAAGTTAAGTGTGAAGCATTTCCCAGATGGTAAAAATTCACTCCAAGGAATTTAAATTGATACTCAAAATGTTGCTGTGTTCATGAAGCTTCTTTTGCATCTTTAAAAAGAAAATTGCAATGTACTCTAATCACTGCCAATTGTACTGTAATTTATTACAGGGAAGATTAAATGAACGCAAAAATTGCAGGTGGAAATTTGATCTCTGCCTGCATTAAAAACTTGCAGTATAATATCCTCATCTTTCAAGTTTTGACCTATTTCTGCTATATTATCATGAAACTGAGCTTTCTTCAGGGAAATATCAGTGAAACATCATGCCCTTACGAAACAACTGTCAGTGTTAATTTAGTTACAGAGACACTTCCTTCAGTGTAAGCAAGATTTCTTATAGTCTCTTGTTGTAAGTATTAGTTTCTAAAAAATATTTTTAGTCAAAGGATGTTTAAAAAGTCAAACGTGTTTAAAATATTTGAGTCTGTTTAGGATAACAATCTAGTATAAACCTTTCTTTAAATTCCTTAACATTGCAATAGTCTTACCTGTTTAAATTGTTTTGCTGTCTAAAGTACTCAGTTGAGGGTTACCACTGGACGTTGTTTTTTTTCCCAAATTTTCCATAACATTTTGTTATCTAACATTTGGTATGTGCTTTATGCAAACTGAGCCAGTGCAAGTAATGCTTACTTGATTAATGAACAGAAACATACGGATTTGGTATTAGCGGCGTAATAATCAGAAATAATTCGTATAATAAATAGCAGATTCTTTGCCAAATGTACATTGAAAAAACAAAATCAAGTACCTCCATAATTAAAATATCTATAAACTCAATACAGAGAAAGATTTTTCTTAGTTAAGTGAGTACTTGTACATGCTCCTGCATAGACATGCCCTGTTTGCCCAGGATTTCCAACACAGAACCTCCACGTTTTAGGAAAAACAAACAAGAACAAAAGGACTTCAGCTGTGACTGAGCCTAATTCTCTCCTTGCTCATGCATCATTCAGAAGCCTATCACAGTTTGACCCATGTAGGTCACTATAGTTTGTCTATCTAAAATGCTAAGCAAGGGAAGTATATTGTTTAATTTCTGTGCCAGGAAAATATGTGATGCTGCTCATAGTCTGCTGAATAGTTTCCATTGTGTTTCTTTAGAGGTAGCTGCTGTGGTAGCTGAAACGCGTTTGGTGATATTTGGATCAAAGCAGTTGTATGAATGACTGTGCTTCTAATTATAAATTTATTATGTGCATTTTGCAAGGAGAATTATTGCATACATTTCTGTGTACAGATAGTACAGGATTGTGAAAACAGCAATATGAGCCTTTCAGTTTGTGATACTGATAAATGAAGGCATTGTTTAAAGAAGATTGTTCTGTTTTGCTTTTTAAAGCTGACAGTAAAATACTTCCGGAAAACCTGAAAAATTGAGAGATGAATCCAATTCATTTTGTAAAGCAGCCAAAGATGAGGTTCTTACAGCAACCATATTTTAAAATAAAAACTATAACACAGAAGTATTAATTTCTATTTCCCTTAAAAGCTGAAATACGGATCCAGACTTCTTGGGCATTTATATCAAATATGGAGAGCAAGAAAGGCAGGTATCCAACAGCAGAGGAATATGTCTGACTTTAAGCTAACCTGTGTCACACCAGTAAACTAGTAATTGTTTTATCTTTAAAGAGACATTAAGCATAAAATATGAAATTCAGCCACTATAGTAGATGACATATTTCTTTTCAGATTTCTTATTGGTGGAAATCATACATAAAAGATCAAGTATGTATTTTTAGCATGTAGTTGAGAAACTAGGTTAAATGCCGATTCTTAGACTTTTACATTTAAACTAAGCTATGTAAAGAAGAGCTGTTAGCAGCTTCAGTATCCACTTAAATGTTTGCCTCGTTGCTGTGATTTAGATTATTTTTCTGTGTTTGATGTTTTGAAAATGACTTATTCTAAGACATAGTGCTGGGAATTAATCACTGTTTTCCTAACATCTTTATCACTGATCTTCTGGTCTTTAGATGGAGTCCCTCCCTTTCTAAAACACCATGCATCTGCTCTTTTTCTAATTCTGTTGAATATGCTAAATACTGAGCTCTTGGCTGAGAACCCGTGTTGACTTTTCAATTGCTTATATTGTTCTTCTAGCTTAACATACGCTGACTAGATTTCCTTCTGTATCAAATTATATTAATTTGTTCAAATGAAATTCAGAGTATCTAGGAAGACTACACTCTTTAAGATACTGCTATAGAATGGTTGCTAAAATTACAACTAGCTTTATTATAAATACTACTTTTAAAATACTACGGGGGAGGTAATATTAACAGTACCATTAATATTCTTTATTCCATTACTAATGCCTATTTAAATAATGCAAGAATAGATTACTGGAATATTTTTTTTGGTGAGACATCACCAGAACCACATCAGCAAAGTGAAAGGTTGTACCAGAACTGTGCTATGACTACCTTGATTTGGTACAATAGTACTAGTGATTAGATTGCAGACATTTTATAAACCTGTGCTTTGCTGTTCGGGGCATCAGCTGAGTAATTCAGCTCAAGGACAGCTTATCCATTATATTTTACTGACATAAAACTTCCTGTGAAATTAATAAGAGAATGGCTTGCATAGATATTGCATATATATTACAGAAATTAATCCAAAATATTCTAATGCTTTGCTTATTATGAAGATGTTGTGAAATATCAATGAGTATTTTTTTCTGAACAATGAATTTAAAATTCAAGTTCCTTAATGATTCGATGCATTTTGGAAATAATATAAATTGTTGATATCAGTTCTTTTCCAATTCTGTTGGTGTAAAATGCGCATCAAAACCAGAGAGTTTTTCTGATCTTATGTAAAAATGTACTACTTCATAAACTAGTTGCTGATTCTGAATTAAGTGGATTCCCATTCAGTGAGATTACTTTTTCCGTGTTTTGTTTCATCGCAGTGGAGCTGGGTTGCCTAAGCAACCAGTAAAATACCAGGACTGGTATGTGGCTGCTGCTTTCTTCCTCTGTTTCCGAGCCTGAATGCAGTCAGTGCTGTGCAGAGCTCCCAATCTCAAGTGCCCATGTAGGAAGAGCATTGCCCATCACACTTTACAAAGCATAAAGTGAATAAACTCCCCTGGACTAGACAAAACCTGTAGTGTTTCATGTTGAGGGGTCTCCTTGGAAATATGGAGCTGGAGCTGTTGCACTGGATGAGGTCAGAGAACCAAGGGTGCATATCTCAGGACGTGGAGCTTCATTAGCTCTGTTCTCTTAGGGGAAGTTATCAGGGAGAAAACTGAAGCACCAAGAAGTGGTGTGACTTGGTGGGAGACGCACATAGAATACGCGTAACGTAGAGATGTGCAGACAGTCACAAACTCTTCTTAACCGTTTCATTTTCTCTGCATACAAATGGAGTCTTGCCCAAAAGATGTGTAGCTCTATGAAGCAGTGTTCCCGGGCAGGATATTTTTCAGGAGTCCTGTTGGTGGTTTTCATATTTCAGCTGTTGTTAGATAAAGAGGCATTTAACTGCTCCTCCTTTTGGATTAAACTGAAAGTGGATGGTAAGACCAATACGTCAACAGAATATATTGGTCTGATTTTTTTTTGCTGCAAATTGAAAATATGGAATTGTTTGAAGTAAATCTCCTGCCTCTGTTTAATCTACAGTGAAATTTCAATGGTAGGGTATGTTGAAATATATGGAAGATCAGAAATAACATTCTTAACTTGTTCTTAAATGTATTCATTAGATTAAATACTCTTCAGATGCTATAAATGAAAAACAGAGAAATGATACATTAAAAAGATTTAGGTTTTTTGAGTTTATATAATGAGAAAAGTTGAAATTCTTACACTAACATTGCCTTTCCTGGCTGTACATACTTGATAGCTCACATTCATTTTTGAAGCAATTCTTGTCATGCAATTTTATTTTTTTATTTGTTTATGAATATTTTCCACAGGGCTGTAATAGCAGATCTTATTTACTTCATTTTCAGTAAAAATTGAGGCAATAAGAAAGTGTTTTAAGAAGATACCTATATACAGTGAAAGGAAAATTGGAAACCTTCATTCCTTTTAGTGGTGAAGAAAATAAAATGTGAATTTAGCATGAATTAATGGAGCATAACTTTCCTGCACACGCGGATAATGAACTCTAATGCTTTTAGCTCACTTGTTTGAGTGCACAGTTCAGGGACCTGGAAGGAGAGATGATGGGTTTGAGGGTTCCATTTTTACTTTCCTCATCTTCCATCAGCTATGAACCCCGATGGCCCATAGTGTAACAGAGAGCATTTTGCAGTCCCCAGAACATTAAAACACTGTGACAGGGGCTCTCTACAAGTTTTTCTTACATAGCCAGGCTGGGTGGGAGTATGAAAAAGCCATGTCTCTGTTCAACATGTCTCTGCTACCAAAGAACTGTGTACAAAGGCAATTTATTACTTGATATTACTTGAAAACAACCTTTTTGCTTTTGCAAAATCAAAAATTATTTTGCTTTTTGCTTGAATAAACTCTTCTTTATGGGGATGGGGGTGTCGATGATGTGTCTTCTAAAATACATAAAGCTAAAATAAAATTCCAAGCATGTGGCTATTTTAGTGTCAGGAGAAGACAGTCTTTAGAGAGACACCAATCCACGTAACAGTTCCATATATGGGTGGGTTTGATTATGCACACTTAGGCTGAAATTAACCGGTCAGCTTAAATGAATGAAGTTACTCATATACATAATTAGGTATAAATCTAGTCTTTTTATAGAAAAAATGTCAAAATACATTGCTTTTTCTTGGGAAAAAAAAAAAGGTTTCCCAACTTAAGTCTTTTGAAACACCCTAATTAACGTAAGAAAAGTCCAGCCTATTTAAGAGGTAATTGCCAGGATGTAGAATTGACAGTAAAATTAGTGCTCTTAGGTTTTTATCATATCATTAGTCCCTTCTACATACAGACTGAACAAATCTGGTTTATGCTCCTCATTGCTAATGAGAAATATTAATACACTTACTGCAGGGGAAAACACTGACTAATCACTTGCAGACCACACTGAAAAAAGGTCTATACTTAAATGTAAATACCAAACAAAATCAGATTTATGGATTTATTTAGTTTTCAATATTTGAAAGCTTAGTAAACTGTATTTAAACCATGTACAGGTATGCATTCTATTTCTAACAGTTTCATTATGCAGTTTGTTTTCTGAAGACTTCTGTGTCTTCACAATGTGACACAATTAAATGTAATAAATAAACAGAAGGCTTTGCATCCTCTTAAAACTCTACATATTAGTAATGTGAACAGAATACAAAAATGTAGCTTAATATAATACTAGGCTTCCAAAATAAAGAGTTAAATTACTACATATCTGTTGCTGAAAAATGCCAGAGAATTCTGGCAGTTATAATTGTGTATTGCTAGGAAGAAATTAGTTGCTTCTAAAAATACTTTGACAATCTATTTTATTTACTAGCAGTTCATTAAAGCCACAAATTTTAATTGTAATAAAAAGTATTAGCAGTAAAACATAAAAAAAAAACTAAAGCAAATGGTCATGTGAAGAAAAGAAATACAGTCCTTAAATTTGTTCTGAGGCAGTACCACATATTCATTGGCTTCAGTGGGCTTTGCACCAGGCTTCACATGCCAAAGTTAATGACAGTTTGTCACCATTTTATGTTTTCTCAGAAGCAGAATTATCACAAAAATCATTATTTTGTAGTCATTCATGGTATCTATGAGAAATATGACACTCTGGAAATAATGAATATTACATTGAAAGGTGGCAGATGTTAGCACCATATGGATTAGTCAGGAACTATTGTAACAGCTTCATAAATGTTAGGTATAACAGAGGATCCTCTGGGTATTTTCACCCAAAGAATTCTCTGGGGATGAAAGAACCGAGGACATCTGAGGGTTTTTTTGATCTCTCCTGCCAATTAACTGCAGTGTAAGCTCTGGGTTTTGTACTGTATGTCTTAAATTGTTTTGAGGAGCTGTTCAGGGGACCTGTAGTTCATGGCATGTCTGAACTCTTCAGTACTGATGTTCTGCGGCACCAGTGCCTGTTCCTGTGAAGGACTAGATGCAGTGATCCTGTCCTGGGTTCCTTTGTGCAGCCTTTAATGATAGTATTCCTCCATCAGTCTCACATTCTCTTCTTGGAACTGAAGTTAATGGATGTCAGTTAATACAAATGACACGTTTCAGTACAGCGCAAGCATCTTCTCTGTGAAGTTTCAGCCACTATTGGAATAACAAAAAATGAGTCCAGGAAACCCAGAAGACAAAGACCTGTAAATTAAAAGTAATGCCTCTGAGTTAATATAAATGTCCTTTTTCCTTCAATCCAAAACCAAACAGATGGTGCTCAGTGAAGAAAGGGCTTATAAGATAGTTTGGTAATCTTTAACACTAATTATAGTAATAGTAGTAGTATAACAATATATAGTTCATAAACATGTATTTGTATTAATTATTTCTTATACCATTTTAGAAAGGTCAGTATTGTACCCATTTTACAATATTTCTGTATTGTACAATAAACATGTGAAGATAAAACCAGGAACTAGAAGCAATTCATCTGTAGACCTGTGTGAGGACTAGTTAGACCTGAGAGCGCGCACGAAATAGACAAGAATTATATTGACAAACAAGACCGTATCTCAGACCTGACCTTCTGTTTTTGCATGACATTGCACTGTGGTATTAGGCTTGCAATTGCATTCAGAGTTAGGTACAGCCCATTACACAGCTGTGCAGCGTTGGTGCTTAGTGTGTTTTCCTTGGTAGGGACGTCAGGTAAGAAGAGCGAGGAAGCATAGAAGCAGAGGGATTGAGTCATT
The DNA here is from genome assembly GCF_964199755.1 of Larus michahellis. Lineage (NCBI taxonomy): Eukaryota > Metazoa > Chordata > Aves > Charadriiformes > Laridae > Larus > Larus michahellis. The sequence goes on along the minus strand of NC_133896.1, from coordinate 52,232,852 downwards.
TTCTGGGAAGATGAAATGTGTAGGAGAGAGGAGGAGGCAGATGATGTGGATTGGGATCATAATTTGAAGCGATGAGGGAAGACTGCACAGCATAGGGTTGATACCCTGTTTGGGAAGCTGGAGCTGTGCAGTGGGAAAATTCAGAACAGTGTTTTAGATGGAAGCTTCACAGATGAATTGGTAGTGTCTTGACTCTCGTATTTTCTAAGGTTAGCTCTTGTAACAGAGGCAAGTATGAATTCTCAAGTGATGTGACTTTTCATATGGAATTAAATTCTTTAGGTCACTCAGGTGACCTTAAATCATACTGGGCTCTAGGCAACAAACTCAATGACTGCCTAGTTACCTGGACATGTATATAAGGGATCTATAATGTTATAAGATAGTTTCATCAAAATGCCTCTTCTAAATAAATACTGCTTTGTTTTTTAGAAAGCTGTCTTGTTAGTGGTCAGCTTTGTCATAGCTCGTTAGCAAGCCAGACACAGCTTCTGGAATAAGGTCATATCTGCTGAGGTAATTTGTGGATTTTCAGGAGGACTTGGTTGCCAGCATTTAAGAAGAGGAATACAGTTTTTATTACAAAATTTTGATGATGAATAGAAGTCTAAGAGCTAAATGGGTTGCTGTGGTAAAGATCATAAAAGGGTCAGGTATTTAATTGAAGTTGGCAATCATGACAACATTGCAGACTCCTGATACAATTTTTCTCAATCCTTTTTTTGTGTGTGGTTGCATAAAATGGCTTTCAAGTACCCTAGAGAGCCTGTTCATCTTAAACAGAACAAAACAGTAGATTGTCTGACATACCAGTTTTCTCAGTTGTAAGAATACCAGGTACCATCTGCCTCTGATTTAAATTCATTGTATCATACTGTGTGAAAAGTCATGTCTTGCAAAATAATATTTAATCATTTAGATCTTTTACATATTTTAAATTCATTCCGTTACAGTTAAACCATAATCGTGAAACTTCATATTTTCTTTTGAAGTATATGTGCCTGCAAGTAACACATCATTATTATAGCCAAAGGGCTTTATAAAACATTCTCTAATTTTTCAATTTACTATATATATAATGACACTTTTTATACTCTGTAGTTAAATTCGTTTTCTCATATATTCAGTTCCTTTCATGTTAAAAAACATTCCTACAAACATTAGCAGAGACGTATAAAGGCACAGTATAAGCATTCTTAAAGGACTTCCGAAAAATTCAGGATTTATGGTGAAGTCTGATAACCATCTTAAAAGATGCTGATAATACTTAGCTCTCATACACTGCTGTTTTCATTGGCAGGATTGGTATTATTGCAGCCAAGGAAATTCAGGCAAGCTAATACTAAACTGGTTTTCCAAAGTCACCTGGTAAACTACTGAAAAGGCTAGGAGTAACTCCCGAGTCACAACGTGGCAGTTTTTGCTTCAGACTACAGTTTCGTATTCTGATTTGCTTTAGTGTGACAGTCTTCCGTTATGAGAAATAGGTTGCTTTTAATAATTTGTAACATTATTCTTGTGGATTTTTAAATTAAAAAATATAAAGGTTGGTATTTTTAAAGATATCTGAGCAAGCTAGGCAAAGTGAGGCAAAAACTAGCTCTCTTAGTCTTTCTTGGCGGCCCTAGTAATTTACTTAAATTGTAGAGAATGTTTCTACAGAACTGGCAATTGTGCCATATTTAAACTGTCTCTAGCTTGAGAACTGGTAGCAAAATAGAGCATAGCATAAGGTGATGTGCTCTGGGGTTTGGAGCAATGACAATGCAAGATTTCTCTAACTCTGTAGTATTTTTTTAAAGCTATTGTGGTCTGTACAGTGCACTGTAGTTGTGAATGTAGTGTGGTCACGTCATGTCCCTTTAAGTAGAGGGGGTTTTTATTGCTTTATGCTGACCTTTCAGATCACCTGTTCCTTGTCTCCTCTTATCATGATTCATCTGCAGTGTTAAATACTAATGAGAGAAGAGGTATTCATTTTAAGTGAGAATAAAGTGATTTTTGTGGATTTTCTGTAGGTGTGCTGGTAAGCAGCCATTAAACAAGATAGTGTTGAAGTATTTATGCCTGCAGAGCTTATTCCGAGTGTGCACTCGTATTAATACTTAGAGAAGAGGGATATTTTACAGAATTTCAATACATACTCCTATTTTCAGTCAAATTAGGTTTCATTTCTTACACTTTTTCCATCATCTAGAGTCAGACAAGAAGAAAATTTGCCATTAAACTAAGTAATGAAAACATTGTCTATGTTTCACAAACAAGGTCTGTGTATCCTCTTCTGTATCTAGAAGGGGTCACGTAAAACCTTATTTTCCCTTCGTGGAAGGGAAATTACCACTTCAGGTAGTTCAGATTTTTCACTGGATACCACAATTTATATTTGGAAGGGGCAACCTCTTAACAGAATACTCTCAGTGAACAGCTGGTACACAGTAACATTTTTCATCATTACAGCTGTCTTCAAAGTGATTTTGTGACTCAGCCTTAGTTTGATACCAAGACTAGAAGCTTAAATTATGTTCAATTTTTCTCCCTTCATACTTCAAAAAAGGTTTTATTCAGAAATAAATGACCTATATCTTAATCTCTTGATTTACATAATTATTGACAATGTGTAAAATTCTACTAAATAATTGCTGTCTTTCAAGAAAATTGTTTCCTCTCCAGTGGAATATGTAAAAATCATGTCCTCTCTAAACATTCAGGTGTTGATTTGGTAGGCTTTGAGTGTTCTACTGTGAAAAAAATCAAATGAACTACATTTTTATTCCAATACAAAATGGCTTCATGTTGGTGAAGGTAGTTGAATCGTTATTATTATTCAGCTTGTCTGTGTCACATGTGCAACAATACCTTCCAAGAAAGCACTTTTGCATTCTCAAATTCTCAAGCAAAAGCAGTTGTTACCTTGAAAACTACTCTTAAATTAGGACAGTGGAAATTTGACATCATGACAGATTTATGAGAGAAACATTTACAATGTATTTACTGACAGATTTGTAGTGTTCCCACCGAAATTGTGGGAAGGGAATCTTTCTGTAAGGAGATAGAAATGTTCAAGCTGGAGACAGGATTATTAGAAGCAACTGCTCGGAGGCCGCTGTAGAGAGTGGTGCTTTTTATGCCAGATGTATCGTCGGAGTGGCATAAGAGAGAAGAGGAACTGCATCTAAAAAATGCTTGTTGGTGTCTCTAAGATCCCAGCTGTCAATTAAGTGCTCTTGATACTTTTGCTACAGTACAGGCTCTACCCGATGTCCCTGTGTCAGTATTGTTTAGTCCCATAGAGGGTGTGCAAGGGATGGTAGCTACCTCTAGCACTCGGTTAGGGCTGGTGCTTTCAAATCAATCATACAATTGTACATGACATTCAGAAAGAAGTCTGCCTAGTTCACCAGTTTATTTTAAGAATATGTGGGAGCCTAATTGTATTAACAGTCCTTGAACTTGTAGAGGAAGCAGAAAGATAACAATTTCAGGGATGAGACTTCCAAAATTTCTTGTGCTCTGTCACAAACATTGGATCTGCATATTGTCAGTGTTTCCATTCAGCAGATAGGGTGTGCAGTTTCGTAGCTCATCAAATAACCTTTTCATCTAAAGGCTGAAGGGCATTGTGAGAAGGCTAAAATTCATCCTTAGATTTTGTAATAGTCTTTAGAGTGATACAACCCAATGACTCCTTTACCTGATTAAACTGTTTTTCCTTTTCCCCCCCAACCCCATCTGTTTCTTTGGTGTAACCTCCATGAATTCTTTTGGAATCTTATGAGGATGTAGGATGTAACTTTACATTTTAAGGTTGAAGTTCTCTCTGTAAAGTTAGTGTAAGGAAAAGTAGATTCTCTAAATGTATGCATGATTATCTTCTAATTCACAAGAAAGGGATGAGTTCATGAAGCAGGTCAAAAATACCTTTGGTATTCTGTTCCTTCACTGTGGCCCTTCTGGCTTCTTTTCAAACTGTTGCTTGGTTGAGCTTTGCCTTTTTTGACCTGAGTTTTTCAGATATTATTGAAATTCTTGAAGATTTGTTTTCAAGGCCCCAAAGTGGTGACTTATCCTTGTGTTGTTGCAGAGATCAGCTATGATCTTGATATCCCCGTCCAGCGATGCTGGAAGCTTGGTTTCCAGCTTTTTACTACCTGAGCTTTGTACTATTTCTTTGAGTTTGAAATGTTCCTTTCTTTGTTTTCATATGATTCTGGAGACTTACAATGACTGAAGGAGGAGCAAGCACTTGGGACTGAGGATTTTGATCTGAGGCCCATGAATACAGTAATCTTTGTTCAGCAGTCAAAGCATAGGCCATATGTAAGATGGAACAGCAAAGGAATAAGTTTATAAGGACTGAGAAAGTGTCTCTGATGACTTTGATAAAATTCTGGATTCATGACTGAAGGTTATCCTGGCTTAAAAATCAATTGTCTTCACAACCTGGTTTACAACTCAGAACAGCATGGTTGGGCTTCCCACATGGCATAGCTGAAAGGACTGGAGAGTGAATATGGAAAATGTTAAGAAAACTCACTGTTGACACAGCTGAACATCTGTGGAAGATAAAGCTATACTATAAAAAGACATCTGTCATGTAATTATAATAGCAAAGAAAAACTACCTATCATAGAATAACTAAAAAGTATTTGGGGTTATTCTATTATTTTTAATTGCATCAGCTACCGTAAACTTGTCATTGACTTTTTTCATAAGTTTTCCCATGATTTTTATGATTGTGATACTGACAACATTATTATGACTTATTCCAGAAATTGTCTATGACAAATCTTTAGGTGTAATTAGAGCAGGAAAATGAAATGTAATACCAAAAATAAAATCATTGTTATTTGTGTAAAACAAATTGCATTTAAACATGATTTACCTCAGGCAAGGTACTCAGTAAAACTAAAAACTCCATTCAATTCACTTCAGCTATAGAGAGACAGCAAACTGAGCAGTGTCCATTCAACAAGTATTTGAAAACCTCAGCTTGCACCTGGGCAGTAATTTTGATTTGGAAAGGCTGTGATAATACGGGAGAGGAACATGTCAGAAATGAAAGACAGAGACAATTAATTTCAATATCTTGATCAAATGAGCTTCCTGGCAAGAGACACAGATGTAGCAAGAAGACTGAAATCACTTGCTGAGCAGTACTGTTGCGGTAACACGCTGTAGTTCCCTGGATTTAGAACTCAGATTCCCCCTTAGCTCTGGCTTCTGTGTTTTCCCACTCTCCTTTTCTACTTCACTATTCTGAAATTTTTTTTATTTCTCAGGCATTTTAGCTCTTGTTTAAAGTTCTCTCTTTTTTCTTTTTTTTTTTTTCTCAAATCTTCAAGCAGCTTTTTGGTATATTCCATTTAGAATGCAGTGTGAAATAGAAATTAAGTGAGATCATAGGGTCTTTGCCTTTTACAAATACTTCAATAAACATTATTTTATGAAAGAATCATCCTGTGATTAAAACTGAAAACTGATTTTCATATTTAGTGTCCTTGGAGTGGAGACACTATCTGATCTGTACAATGTCTAAGAACTGGGTTCATCTTTTTTAACTCCTTTGTTTGTGCTATTGGATGTGCATGTTGCTCAGGGAGACAGTCTCTTCGTTGTATGCTCTTATATGCAGGACAGGTACAAATAGCACTTTCTGACCTTAATTTTATGAGTTTGAGTTACCAACTGCTGTGCATGTATCATACATGTCAGCTTCAGGAGAAGACAGACCAACATTGCCTTAAACTCTAGTCCACTTTAACCAGCCAAGAGCCTTTGTCTGATGCCTACCTTTAAAATTCATAGAATCATAGAATTGTTTGGGTTGGAAGGGACCTTTAAAGGTCATCTAGTCCAACCCCACTGCAATGAGCAGGCACATTGTCAACTAGATCAGGTTGCTCAAAGCCCCATCCAACCTGACCTTGAATGATTCCAGGGATGGGGCATCTACAGCCTCTCTGGGCAACCTGTTTCCAGTGTTTCTCACCCTTACTGTAAAAAATTTCTTCTTTATATTTAGTTTAGGTCTACCTTCTTTTAGTTTTAAACCATTACTCCTTGTCTTATCGGCAACAGGCCCTATTAAAAAGTCTGTCCCAATCTTTCTTATAAGCCCCCTTTAAGTACTGAAAGGCCGCAATAAGGTCTCCCTGGAGCCTCCTCTTCTCCAGCCTGAACAACCCCAACTCTCTCAGCCTGTCTTCATAGGAGAGGTGCTCCAGCCCTCTGATCATTTGTGTGGCCCTCCTCTGGACCCACTTCAACAGGTCCATGTCTTTCCTGTGCTGAGGACTCCAGAGCTGGACACAGTACTCCAGGTGGGCTCTCACAAGAGTGGAGTAGAGGGACAAAATCACCTCCCCACTATACACTTCTCACATCTTGGTGTATAGTTATACTTCCACACCCACAATGGGTGGGTCAGTCCAAGATAGACTCTCTAACTGTTAAGATAGATTAAGGAGAACTCATACCACAAAAAGGCTTAGAGCTCTTACTTTTTAACAGGAACCCTGAGAGGGTTAGCCATGTAGGGAAAAAATCGTATTGATCTGCGACTCTTCACCTGAGAACCGCGAAGTAAAGTTGTACAAGTGTGATGGTCTTTCTCTTTTAATAGTCATTACCAATTAACTGACTTAAAAAACTGGCAAAAAGTATCGGACCTTGGAAATGACTGATTTATGATAAGTCTCGGTCTTTTATGTAAAAACGTTGCTGTGTTTGCTTTATTACAAAGTATGGTTTAAGTGAAGTAGAAGGAGGAGGCCAATTCTAAGAAGTAGGCAGTCACTTTGATTCAGACTTCTGTACTTCTCTGTGGTGATTCCTGCATATCTTGAACTGCTATAAAATGATAAAAAAAAAATAAAGTTCAGATTGAGTAGAGATATTTTGAAGGCACTTGCAAATTACAGACTTTTAGTCTTTATATAAACAGTGAGAATGCCAGGTTAGGTGAACTTAAATCAAGTTTCACTTAAAATTTACTTTTCAATTCCATATCTATGGAGTTAATTTTCGTTTGGAAACACGTGGCATATTTCCTCTCCTTGGAAATACCTAATGCGTGCCACATATTCCCACCACCCTTATTGGCCTTCTTTCATTTATGTTGGTGCAGATAGGCAGGATAATCAAATAACATAAGCTGAAGTGCTAGTAATACTATAGTTTTCAAGGTAACCTATTCAGGGAGTGACCACCTCAACTTTTTTTGAGTGCTTCTTTACATTCTTTATATTTTTTCATATTATTACAAAAGGAAAGCAATAAGGTGCTTGCCCACTTTTAATCAGAAAAGTGATTAAAATGTTTTCATTATAATTTCTCGTTATTTTAACAATAAAAGTTTTTAAAAAAAAAAGAAAACAAAAAAAGAAAACATCTGCCAGGTTTTGTTCTGGTATCTGTTATGATGCTGTCTGATATGTTGAGCTGCTGGTGATTTAAAGAGAGGGAAAAGTGACTTGTGCAAATCTCTCAGGAGACTGTGATCATTTGATTTCCAGTTTATTCCAAATGAAGAATATGCTAATTAAAACAATTGTAATATTGTTTCTGCAATTATTTGTTAATTATGATTGAGTTTATGAACTACTCCTGCATACTCAGTTCTCCTGAGTGTGTTTGGTAGGTTAGACAATTTGCCGGAGCAGAACTTCATGAAAAAAACACACTGGAACAATCAGTGTTATTTCAAAGCAAGTTGATTCTGAACCTTCACAGATCTGTATAGCAGCAACAGTGAGCTCGAGGCAATGCAAGGAATTGTCTTTTTCAACAACATCATGTATACCAATGTTATTTTTTCTACGGCTGTCAATTTAGTTGAAATATACAGTTGTTTTACAATCCCTTTGAATCAAGAAGTATTGAAACAGTTCAATTCTGCTACTAGACTTCTCAGCAGAAGTAAAAATAGCAAAACAGTAATAATGGGGCATTGCCAGCCCATGAAAGACAGGTATCAATTATTTGATGACTTTGAAGATTTATTAAGAAAGAATTTGTATGCCACAAATTGCCAAACAGCGAGAGCCCAAGCACATAACATGCTCAGTGCAACAGACCAAGAAGGTGACTTTTGTAGAAGAGTTCTTGAATGGGTCAAGATCAGGGGGCCTGAAGTTTAATAGATAAAAGAGGATATTTGGGTAGCAATTTTTAGCTGGGCAGGTGGAGGCCACATTTTAGAAATACTCTGCAGGAAGGTGTGTTGAGGCTGTAACACAGTACGAATATATTAGTCTATGGAAATACGAGGCAATGTAGCACCCAAATTACAGAACAGTGCGTGTGAGAAAACAGTAGGTCTGTTCTTTCCTACTGTGTTTGTACGTCTTACTGATGAAGAAGTTACCCACTCTGTGGAGGAGAGAGTGGGGAGGGAGTGTGTGCAAGGAAGCTGAGTCCAAGAGCTCAGACCATTTTTCTGTAGTGGCTGAAAACAAGTATTCCAGAAGGGACAGTTTGAAGCAGGCCACTCTCACCAAAATCAATATATACCTGCTGAGAGTGAGTCCCTTTCCAAAACAGAAAAAAGAGAAAGAGGTATCCTAAAAGCTCAAAGGAGAAATGTGAAGCTTTTGACTCCGCCATCCAATACTGAGGAAGTGTTTGAAATCATTGTCTGAGAGATACTTCTATTATGAAAAATATTGAGGTTTAGAAGTTTGTTGTCATGTGAAATCAAAGAGCAATGTTTCTAAGTTTTCAGTGAGAAAAGCTGAGAGAAATGTAGCACATTCTTACACCTTACCCACCCAAATCTTACAGTCAAGAACCACACCGTAAATGGGAGGAACCATCTACTTCCTGACTGACCACAGTGACCAGAGCCAGAAGAATGGGGGACTGGTATACCTAAAAGGCAAATGGCAGCTCTAATACCTTCGTAGGGAGTATTTAACATGTACAGAAATCTGTGGTGACCAATAGACAAATCCATTGCTGTGAAAGCATTGTTTGTTTTTTTCAGTATAAAGGAAGTCCAGGTATCTCCTATGGACCTCCCACTAGAGAAAGGTTCTAATGATTCACTGGATTAGGAATAAAATTATGGGTCTGAGGAGGTCCAATAGATTGTGACCTATCCAATGAAAATAAATTGCCATATCTGTCATTTCCGTTCTCAGTTCCCCTGGTCTTTGAAGAAGACAGGTGAGCTTACCAAATTGTCTCAAATGTAAGTCTTTTAACAGTTGGCTCGTTCTACAAAGATGTTGAAGGGATTCTTATAAAGAAGAATAAAAAACGTAGATGACGGTGAACCCCTAATTATTTCTCTGCATTCATACAAGTGTCCACTTCCTAGTAGCCTGTCTGAATAGCAGTTGTGGCTGTACAAAGCTTTTAGGAAATCTGCAATAGTTTTTTGCATCTCCTCTATCCCTACCCTCTTAGGTATACAGCCCTCCTTTAAAATGGTATCACTTTAAACTGCTGCATATTACAGTCCATAAATACGGATTATTCCATGCCATTTTTGAGCTTTTCTAGTTGCAATTCCCTGCCCTTTGTCACGGTTCTCTTTCTTTAGAATCAGTTAAGGCAAGTGAAATCTTCCTCAGCTTCATCTGATATTTCCAGTTGAAAATGGGAATCCCTAGTTGTGCGATTGGTAAATCAAGGTAGAATTCACAGCTCTGTCTGCAGGTGGTATATGTTCATATATCAGCTCACCTGGTATTTGCATGGGACTTCCCTGTTGATACAGATTCTGCCCATCTACGTATCTACAAAACAGGATCACAGTGATCCGTTCTTTCCTCACCTGTTCCTCAGGTGAAATGTAAGCACACTTGCTTAAACAGCAGACATACATATATGATACAAAGGTTAGATCTGGCTGATCTGAGTCCTCTAGTTCACAGGTAAACATAATTATTGATGTTTGTTCATCAGTTCTTCCTCATGCTGGGTTAAACATAAGCAAATTAGAGCAGAATGAAGCAATAATAAGATTCTAGCCTGTCTTCCTTCAGATATTTCTGGTTTAAGGACCTGATGAACTTGTTATAACCTATACTGAAGCATTTATTTCCTCTAACACTGTAGATAAGAACTAGTTAACTCTGACAATAGGTTCTTTCTAAATCCAGAGTATCTAATTACACAGTAAGGAAGTTTCATGTACTTATTAAAGATGTGCCAACAACTGGATCCAGTTCTCTAGTGAGGAACAGTTTTCTACAACCTGTTACTCCTGATATTCTGATCAGGCTGTTACCTGAGCAGAATCTGGGCTATAAGTGATGGGCCTATAATGGGATAATTCCCACCAACGTTAGTGTATTTTCCGATCCCTTAGACTCACATTCTGTTTTCCTATTTACAGTTCCTAAACTTAAACGACTTTATTCATGTGTTTCTACCAGGCTGGAGGATGTTTTTGAAAGCTGTCCTATCTTAAATCCTTTTAGCTTGGTAAAGTAGTCCTTTTTATTAGACCATGCTAATATTTATTGTCATCATACACATTATTCCACCTGCCTAAGAAAAAGTTATTCTCAGTAGGTGTAACATGTTTGAAAATCAGAGCAATTTGGTGCCCTAAGGGAGTATCCACCTGATGTGTTTCAGAGCGGAAAGCTGACCCTTACATTGCAGAGAAGTATCGTCCTTTTGTGAATGGTAGAATTCTGTGAAAGTGACTGAAGGCATTACCAGTACCTCCTTGTCATTGCACATCTTTCATAGGTGGCTGCCCCCAGATCTGGCTTCAGCAGAAGACTTTCTGTGAGAACTTTCTAATTGATGTCAAGCAAAATAAACCAGATGAACTCCACTACTCTACCCAGATTGGCACAGCTGATTTCCCTAAGCGGATCAGAGGCCATTCTTACAAACAACTCTGGCAGTGGAGCTGTTGAATGATACCTTCTGGCTGAAGAGCAGCAGGGTGGGTGGTAATGTTTTTTGTTGCCACAGATATTTGCTAAATGAAACTCTGTCCTCTGACTTTCAGGTGATGCTAGCAGAGTATGAATCATTCAGGATTTCTATGTGTAGCACTTACATTGTGTGAGTTTTCAACCAGTTATGAAAGTAGGGGTTTTAATTAGATTAAACTGTATCTCTGTATCAAGCTCTATAGTTCAGAAACAGAGAACCTCGGTTTCTAACCAAGAGCACTGACCTGTATTTGGAAATATCAAGGTAATATCTCTAGGGGAGCTTCTGACCAGCAACTGGTTGTTGATTCATACAGTTTTTCCTAATCATATTTTTAATTTGCATAAGCCAGAGAAAAGCATTGAAATTTTCTTACTTATATTTGCTCTTTTAAGACGAGGAGAAAGTTTCTCTAAGTTTTGTAAAATCCACTTAACTTAGATACTCCTGCAAGTGGCCTGAAAGAGGCTGGTTGGCAACTTTTGCCTCAAGCAGCTGCAGATGAATCATTTCTCTTCCCTTTTTTCAACTTGTCCTTTTAGCTTCTTAGGTACTTTTTGCTCTATGTTAGTAAGAGAGCTTAGTGAATGTCATTTGTGACAGAGCCTGAAAGTTGATAATTGTCTACCAAGTTAATCCACTGCTCTTCCATGCCTGAGCTATTGTAGTCTAATGTGGTTTTTTCCTATAACTAAATCTGAAATTGAACTAGTGCTTTTCTGCATCCTTGTAGCTTAATAAAGCTACATGTTGAGTTTCCTAGCAGTCATAGTCAATTCATAGCAGGCTAATTCCATGTTCCAAATGCACATATGTTTCTAAAATGTCCTGAGCTGATACCTGGGTTCAGCCAACCTTTCATTCTCTGTGTCACTCGCATGATCTGGCTTCTTAACTTGATGACTAGTTTAATAGAAGCATCCAACAATCATTACTTAAAATGCTGACAAGTTTTCAGTTCCTATCTAAGATAACCGTATCTGAGTCATCTAAAATGGGGTATATGCACAGAATCGCTTCAAGCAATTATTTATTCTACAGTAATGGTTTCTTTGAGATGTATTGTCTAGATGGGTATCATCATCAGTACTCCTTGCCTGCTACTATTTGACCTCTAAGAAACAGTTCAAGTGCCTAAAGAGAGATGTCTAGACCAATTTGGACACTCTGAATACCCTTTCTGACCTCTTGATGCTTTCCCAGAAAGACCCAGGTTTCCAGTAAGTTGTGTGTCACATCTGTCAGCCCTTGTAGTCACCTTGGATATCCAAGTGTCTAAAACGGCCATATGTCACCTGAATCTGTACCCTTCTTTTCATAGAATCTGCCTTTCAGCACCCTGTGTGTGCCATTATTTCTAGAATAACTACAGTTATTTGTGAAAAGTAAATATCTTTTAGATATTGTCAATCTGCCTACAAAGTTAATAAGCTTAGCTAAATTCTTTTGTGCATAATAATTTAGATTGATTTTAAGACCATTTATGTTTTGTGAATACTTTTCAAAAGAGTTTATATGGTTATCCTTTCGTATTTGCAACCCCTAAATAAATCATTAATATAGAGAATCTATATTTTTATTCCTTCACTTTTCCCACCCAGTATTAATAGCAAAAGAGATGTAGTAAGTTGCAAGCTTGCTAAAAGACCATGATTTTTAATGATTAGTTTCAAAAGAGTTACATGTAAGTAATTATATAAAATTTCAGTAAATGTTCCACATAGAGTTGGAAAACTTTGTGGTTTTTAATGTAATCTTCCACAACTGCTTGTATCTATATCTAGAACTGGACTGTAATTCTACAGCCAGAGATACTTTCTAGACAGTTTTAATATTTATAAACTTTCTGTTCTCACAGCTTTGTTTCTCCTATCTAACAGGCAATTTTGCAAAAATTTAATGAGGCCGTTTGGGGTGGGGGGGGTGTCTTTATTTAATATTATTTCTTATGAGAGCACTGATTCCATTCTTGCTGGCTGTGAAATATAATTATAAGATGAAACAGAGCATAGATGAGCTTGTATGGGGAATGAGGAGATGAGAGACAAACTACTTTGTATCACATGTTAAGTAGCTTGAAAATACTGCTCAGATCAGAAATATATTCTTTATCAAGGTTAGGAAAGACAGAAGTGTATGATCAGTGTGAGCGCTAGAATATGTACTTTGTATTCTTTCTACTTTTGTCTCATGTTTGGGAAAATTTAATTTTCACTTGGTAAATCCTTCCAAATACAAGTGATGAAATTGTTGAGCAACATCTCCTTTTAGAAACGGCATTCTGAAAATCATTCATTATTTTTCCAGTCTCTTTTGCCTCGACAGTTAGTAAGTTTTGTTCCCAGTTGGTGGAGGACTTTGTCGTTCCTTCTTTGCATTTGATATGTGAAATATCAGGAGTGGAACAATTAATGAGGTTTCATTAGAGTCTTCAAGAAAAGGATATGGTTTCAAGAGCTCATCTGTCACATTCATATTGCTTTGCACTGATTTTGGTTATTAAGAGTCACCAAATTTTCCTCTTCTATTACTCTTCCCTGCTGTACTACATTGTCAGATTAACGTGTACTTTCTGAGCACAGTCACAGCCCACTCAACTGCTAGCTTTCTCCTGCAAGAAGAGATTGCCACAGAATTTCTCAGTGCAATTATATGTGATCTTTCTGCAAAATTACATTTTGCATCAATTTCCATTTATTTTTCAGAATTTCTTATGAAAGATTGCTTGAGTGTTACAAAGAAATACTCGTTGGTTTTTTTTTTTTTCTTTTTGCTGCATGGTAGAGTTGAAATATTCATGTAGAATTTTAGCTTGAACACAGATGTTGAATTAGTCCAGTGTTTCACATTATTTTATCTGCCTGCAATTTATAGTCCATAAAAATGTTAAAATGTTAGTTTTCTGAAGGATTCTTATTTTGATGAGCAGGTATAAGTCAAATTCTTGTGCTGTAAAATGTGGTGGTTCATGAGAGGCTGTCATTAAGACGTCTAGGAACCATGCCTTATATAGTCACATAGAAAGAAATTCTCATGGAAACAGCATTATGGAGGTGGCAGCTGCAGCTCTATATTTTTGTCTACATTGAATTTTGCAGTTAAAGATTAACCCGTTATGTGATCTGTTTTAAAATTACATTTATGGCCGCCTCAAATACAAAATATACTCTACAAGTATGAAAACAAATTTCCAAAATGTACAGGAGAATCAACACATCTCTATAAGAGTTAATTTTAACTCTATTTGCACCAGATTACAATCCTATTGCTGAAATTTTGGGCAAGAACCGTATTTGGATATTATAATGTGCTTAGAATTAGCAGTAATTACCAACTAATATCCTTCCTCGCTGAAAGCTTTTTTCCTCATTAGAGGCTGGCAAGCAACGTTCAGAAAACTCCATATGGAACTGTCTTTACCCTGAATTCTTTCTCATCTTTTGCAGTTCCTGATGGGTCAGTATGAAACAGATGAGTAAAACGTGGACAGTGAAACTGCCACAAAGGTAGCAATAGTAAGGCAGTAAAATCCTTCAGTACACAGTCAAGTACAAACTGCCATGTTAAGGGATTGAATTGGCAGTTATGAAGCTAGTCAGAGCAAACACATAAGCCACAGAGAATTTTACTGTGATTTCTAAGGGACTGTATGGCTTTGAGAGGCTGGTAATGTTGGAACCTGGGCACAGAGCCTGGAGACCGCCAACACCAACCTTGCAAACCACCTTCTGGTGGTTTCTTTAGATTTGGGAGGAAGCAGAAGGAGAAACAGCAATCTGGCTGGACACTGTTGCTCCTTTTCTGTGTTGTTGCTGGTGACAGTAGAAGCCCACGTTCTTTATTAGTTGCTTAGTAATAGTGTTGTTATATCTCCCACACAGGTCCATGATACCTTGCTATAACATTTACTAGAGTGAGAAAACATTGCACTGCCTCATCAAAGATATCTGCAGGCAACATACTGCCATCAAAGAGCTGGAGCTTGGTCAGAGCACCATGACCTTTGCTGTGTGAAATAATGCCTTCCTGAATGTTGCTCCTTCAGTTTTGAAATACTTCTAATTTTCTGTTTTACACCTTTTCTTGCCGATCATCCCATTTTATGATGTCACTTTGACCATACAACCAATATTATCACTACTGGAGGTATTCTAGTGCGTCCAAAGCAACCTTTACCATGCAAATAAGATGACTTCTTTGCTTACTATTCTTCTATGAGAGCGTGCTCTCCAAATATTACTCAGCTGTGACTGTTAGTTTTATCAATCAACCGAGTGTGTGGAAAAGGAAGTTGCGAATACATTTTTGGGCAGATATTACACATGTGCAGATTGTGCTGCTAAAAACATATTTCTGGATCAAATGAAAACAGAACTTGAATAGATTAATAGTGCAGGTGTCACAATACAGTTGTCACCATAGCTATAGAAAAAATTTCTAGTGGATTTTTATTTTACATTAGAAACTTGTGCCATGGCAACAGCAATGCCTGTTAAAAATGTAACTCTGTCATTATAATTTATCTATTACGGCTCTCTTCATTACTATTATTAACAACTGTTATTCTCCTGAAGGTACTTTAGTTTTGAACATGGAATCTCTTGAGATACAAATGTGAATAAGCTGACTTCCAACTTTACATGAATGCAGAATTCACAGTATTTAGTATGCCCCTGATTGTCTTCGTGTGCTCTGTACTCTTGGAGTCAGATTCAGAAAATATATATGAGTTTGATGAAGCATCTGTGAAGAATAACTCTCAAATACTGAAAGTGAGAAATGGTATTCCACAGAGTTCTATATATGTATCACAAGCAACTGTGCTGGAGTGCACCAGTGTGTAAATAAATAGCGACTAAATTGCAATCTGCTTCCTTAAATGCCAGTTTGGTTGTGTATAAACTGGTGATAATAGCAATTTGTATCTGTGGCTTTGAGATTATGGCAGAACTGATTTTATTTGTAGTTCCGAATGTAAATGTTTTCCATGCAGCACAGATATGGCAGTATCACAGTGGTTTTCAGAAGTAATCCACTCAGATGGGTAAGCTGTATGTGCACTTGTAATAACACCAAAGATCTGTAGAAATGACATCTGTTTATGTTTTGGTATTTGGGATACTATTTTAGGTAAAAAGGTAAGGTGGTCAGAAAAGCAGTATTTGATGAGGAAGCAAGGTCTCTTTATCTTGGCTTTGTCTTAAGATTACAAAACTAAATATTCTTGCAAAAGGAAAAAAAAAATAGTGTCACAAGTAGAAACCTTCTCTCCATTGGGATTCAATCCAGGAGCTTGAATTTCTCCACCTGTTGTCCCCACCCACAGGGCTACAGTACAGGATGCAATGCTTCTTAACCTGTATCATGGCCATATACTATTTTTTCCTGACAACCCCAGTATTTTTCATTGCCCGGTATAGATGCGGTTTGCTGTGCTCAAAATCACGGGGTAAAGAAGGCATAGCTGTGAGATCTGTGCTTGCCTTCTTTGTCATATAATAAAGCTCTTAGTTAAAGCAAAAGGTATCAAAGAAAAGAACTGACAGCTGAGGCAGCTGAACACCACACAGGGAAGGTCTGTCTCTGCCAGAGCTTTTGTTATGCTGATCAAGACAGACCAAACTTTATCCAAGTAGTCATTAACAGCATTCTTTTTTCTTTTTTTTTTTTTGAATGCTGAATTTGAGACATTAGGGGTCTGACTTATAGAACTACTGAAGTCAAAAGCAACTATGCTTTGAAAATATTCTGTGCTATATGAGGGGGGGGGGGAAAGCATATTTTAAAGAATTTCAAATTGGATGCCCAAAATTTGTGGATGTTTTCATCATTATCTCCTTGTGCCTTATCTCCAATTTATCTAATTAGGATGTTATAACATTACAGCCTCACCTTGTAAAGATACATGAATTCGTATTTGTGAACCCCTTAGATAGTGAGCATCATAAAAAATCTGAGGAGGTTCTGAAAATTTGATATTCCAAGAAGAATTTAAATGCTGCAAAGTAAATAGGTAATAACACCACTATTTTTGAACAAGGAGAAGAAAAAATGTTGAAGAGCTTCTCCTTCACTGAGCAAACTTCATTCTGAACACTAAATGACACAGGAAGGGTTTTTCTGAAAAATAGTAGGTGGTCATTTAAAAGGTGAAATATAGCACTGCTAACACATAAGCGGAAAGGTTGCACAGGCAACCTTCGTTTTCATCATCCCTGGCTTCCTTAAAGTGTGTATGTGTACGTCTTGATGCCCTGGGTATTTTGAAGATGAAAGTTATACCTACAGTAGAATATATATATTTATATATGCACAATACAATAACTGTACTGAAAGATCAAGCTGAAAAGGTTCATACAATACACTTAGAATCTTTGAATCCATTGCAAACTTCTGCTACTTCAACTAGCAAAATAACCAAAAGTAATGTTTTGATATTCTGTCACTGCTCCACTGCTAGAAAGTGAGACACACACAGCCCCCTTCTATTGGTAACTACGTATATTTACTGATCACAGAAAAATGGGAGTTCTCAGAAACAACATATTTTGTCTACAGTAGTAAAGTGAAGAAAATCAGGGCACGAGACAACATTGGTGCTTGGCAGTCTGTACTGCTAAACTGTTGTGTGGGTTTTGGCGAGGTTTGGCCAATACCAAATACCACCCACCCAGACAGTAGCCAGACATAGCGCAAGTTTTAGCTGGGGCCAGAGGACATTCCCAGTAATTGTTTGGATGAGCCAACTCTGTCTTGAGACGAAGGAGAGTTTAGTTTAAAGGACATGAGTCTAGTGATTCCTTTAGATCTAACAGTTGTTGGACAGTTTTATTTAATAGCATACATAGCAAAGATATTAATGAAGATAATGCAGATACTAGTGAAATCCTTGCAATCCAGGTGTCTGTAAGCTTTTCTTTTTCATGATTTATTCTTCTTTCTTACTTTGTCCTGATAAAAACATTTATCTCTTAAGTGAGTTCCATAGGCAGTTTTAAGACTTATCTCTGGAACAGGAGAATAGGATTCAGGTCATGATTAAGACATCTAAATGTAGGTATCTGAATGCAAACTGGATATCGTCTCCCATTATAGTCATTGGTAGCCTAGTCAGTACAGTTAAGAGAGTACAGGGAGTTATTCAGCTGACCAGCCACAACGTACAGTGAGTGGCATCACCCTTTGGGATCCACCGATCCTAAATATCCACTTTATCAACATGACCTCTGACTATGGTGGGAGCTTACAAACTTCTTCCCCATGTAAATTTTGGAAATGAGATGCCTTCATCTGGAGCAGAATCCCAGCTACTGATTTTTTCATGTAAGGGAAAAAAACAAAGACAATCATTATTTGTATCATTTATTTTTCATTTTAAGTTCACCTTCAAAATTGCAGACATACAATTAATTCAGCAACTTTCAGAAATCAACGAAAGTGAAAATGTCCCATGCCCTCCTTTTCCCTGTTTTCCCCCCCCGCCCCAAACCAATTTCTCTGGCGTTATTGATTTCTTAAGCTCTGTCACATCCCACGTTCAACCTTTTGCCATAACAACCCACATCTTTTTAGTTGCAAAATGTCTTAAGTGTATATTCTAGTCAGTTTTTTCCCAAAGAAGTAGATTTTCTTAGGTTGCATTCCTGTTCTTGATTAGAATTTTATCATGCTATTTTAACAAATAAAGAAAAACATGTAATTTTACATTTTTAAGTGATTGGCTAGTAAAAGAGCTGATGGCGTTTTGAAGTACACACCAAAATTTTTCTGCTATCATTCATGTAATCAAATACTGCCTTATTTTAGAAGTGATATTTTGAGATTTGTGGGCTTTTTTTACAGGCAGATATTTTAGCAAATAGGGGGAAACCACTCAATTTCTTTGCAAATTATTGCATGATGGTATGTTCGACTCCTTCCTGGTAGCTATTGCTGTGCATACAGTCCTACAGTTACAGTCTACACATGAACATAAAAATTCTAGCAGGAATGAGATGGATGTATTTATCTTCAGTGAATTAGTTATAGAGATGCAACTGTTAGTGGGGTCACAGTTATTCTGACTAGAATATGCTAACTTAATGCCACGGGGTAGGGTGATGTTATTCACACCAACACTTTAAATGAGGCAGCACGGGTAGAAAAAAGTCTCTTAGTTTTTTCTCCTAGTCCTTACAGCAACAGGCATAAAAAGAGCTATAAATTTCTAATAATCTACTCTGAAGTGTGCCAAAAGTGCACTTTTCTGCAGTTCTTTTTTTGTGTGCATGCTAAATTGCATATAAAACTTGTTTTAGAAGGACTTGATTTTCTATTTTTTTTTTTCAATGGTTACTATGAATCTATTCTCACAAGTTCCCAGAAATAAAACACTCAGATCTATTCTTTAGAGACTATCAGTAAAAAGGCATCATAGTGTAAATTCACTATTATTATAATGACTATAAAAAAAAATATTACTAACAATACTCCTGACAATACTGGTTCTTCATGGGTTTTACTACCTACAAACTAACTAGCTAATTCATCTAACTGGATAATTTGAACACATTTCAACTCGATAACAAATTAAAAGAGACACCATCAAGTTGATGGAATAGCAATGACCTATTTTATTTTATAAATTAGTTTTTCCTGGAATTAATGTGTGGCACTGAGTGGTTTTGGCTGTTTTTCAACCAGTCAAGATAAAATAACCAGCCAGGCTACAATAGTCAAGTTTAAGGAGAGAATTATTTTTTAAGAGACTAATAAATCAATTCACGGCATAAGTATCTTTTGTTTCTGTACGTAAGAAAGAACCAAGCAGCCAATACAAAAGTCATTTTGCAGAGAGTAAGGGTTTTGTTGTTTGCAGTATTCTATCATCCTGGTTTTTTTACAAGGTACTTTCTGATTTCAGAGCGTCTTTGCCAGGGAGAAACATCCACTGAAAGTGAGCTTCCTGAAGGACACCCTGCTGAACAGTTTGCAGGTTTACTTCATGGATCGTCACCTGCGTGTGACCCACCTGATAATCCACTCCAGCTGTACAGCAAAGCCAACCAGTGCAGCGGGCCACCAGAGAAAAGCGTCTTGAGCAAGAGCACAGTGCAGCAGATACAGCTACGGAAAGAGAGCAACACTGATCCTCCAGTGAAGAAAAAAAAGCCACCAGTTGTAAACAGAACCATATTTCATACTAAACCTAAACCAGCAGAAAATCATACATTGGTTGGCACGTCAGCAAGGATAAGTGAACAATGGGTTATTACCACTGGGGGATTTGTGGAGCGAGCGTGCACGCTTGGGAGAATACGATCTTTACCAAAGACTTTGCTCGAAATGCATTTGTGCAAAAATGTTTCGAAATCCGATTCTAATCTTATCACCCATCCACCAAATGACAAAAAAGCAAGAAGCAACTGGAGTGAACCCACACCAAACCAACAGTGCTCCAAAGGGAATTCGGAGAGAACACCTTCTTTCACATCAGAATGGGAAGAAGTAAGTTTTGTTCAGTTTTAAGTACGAGCAAATATATGGTATTGTGAAAATGCTGTTACCGTTCTCAGTTTCAGAGATGGAATAAAAAGTGCATCATCCACATCACAAATCCTCAGGGGGTATGTCATAGTGCATCGTAGTTTGACAGCTGGCACAAAATGCAATGCACTTCCGTTCAAAACGCTGCACACTTAATTAAGTCTATTGTTTCCATAGTGAATGAAGTTAACCAGAAGTAACTCAACAATTTGTTACGACATTGAAATTATTTTCTGCTAAAGCCCTCACCACCGACACTAATAAAATTGGTAAAATGCGTTGTAGCTATGCCCATTATTTACATATTTGATTATTTCCTACCGCGGCAATGCCTGCTAGCAAAAGGCAAGAGAAAATGGCAGTAACGGAGAGTTTAAGTTTTTTGGGTTGATCATGCATTCCACAAACCCTCCCTGTGTAACATATCCCCTAACTGGTATATAGCCGCTGTACACAATATACCTGACTCCTGTGTGAAGTGGGAATACACTTACAGCTACAATGAATTTGTGACTACTAAAAGAAATTTCCACACTGAGTTTGTAGCTCACATGTTTGCTCATACAAAAGACTTCGTTTTAGTTTTGGCGCTAAATTTAAAATAATTTTTACACACATTAAGTTTTTTGGGGATTTTTTTGCGCGTCCTGTGCTACATTTCAAGAATGTAAATGATTCTTCATAGACACAAAAGTTCCCATCTTACTGAGGTGAATTACGAGTGGGAAATGTTTAAATCTTTACTGCTATTACAGACACACAAGGATTTATCTTTAAAATAACTGCTATGGGGAGATATATGTATCCAGA
The DNA here is from genome assembly GCF_964199755.1 of Larus michahellis. NCBI lineage: Eukaryota > Metazoa > Chordata > Aves > Charadriiformes > Laridae > Larus > Larus michahellis. The sequence goes on along the minus strand of NC_133896.1, from coordinate 52,211,618 downwards.
GAGTGACATTTTATTTCAGAAAGCACACAGAGATTGTTTGTGTGATTGATTATTTTTATAGAAAAAGATTTCCAGCTCATCTAAATGTCTGATTTGGTAGGGCATCTGAAGGTAATTTTTGTTGTGAAGGAGATACTTTCTCAGTGGAAACTTACTTAGGATCAGGTTTTGATCTTAATAACTTGGATACATTGTTACAAAATCCTGAAGCTAATCAGGTCCGAGTTTTCCTTTTAGGGGAACATCAAGGTTTGATTGTTCTGATTGTTCTTAAGAGGAAGAAAAATGTAGTTTATAAAAAAAAAAAAAAAAGGTACAAAGTCTAAATCTGCAGATTCTGACGTAGTTCCCAGGTTTTCTCCTGTCACTAGTGACTAATACATAGTTTTTAGAAAGGAGACAGTTTTCCTAATAGTCCTGTTATTAAGCTCAGTAAAACCTGGTTCTCTGTGTCTGCCTTCTTAGACATCAGCCTTTTGATTCACTTTTTGTTTCGTCCTGTTCCTTTGGAAAATAAAATAGGTATAATAGTTTTTAAATAGCAAGTTCAATGTAATTTGGAAATGTGCAAATGAGTTTTGGGATCAATGTAGTGCTGTTTTACAAACAGTATCGTTCTGTGGTTTCATACCTATTCAGTGGCCTTGGGGCAGGTGGGAAAAAAAGGAGCTAGGAAATTCTCTGGAAATCATAATTGAGCAATTGCTTTATTACTTGATAACACACAAAACAATATTCTTATGCATTAATATTATTGCTTAAATAGACCTTAAATGACATGAGCCTATAAAATTAAAATCCATTCTGTCATATGCTTTAATATATGCATTTTTCTCCTTAGTATTTATATATTGAAATATGATAAAATAGTTTCAAAGAACGAGATATACCTATACGATGAGTCATTAGTATGAGAAGAACTGTACTGTAGAAAAAGAAATACTAGTCTGAAGCTTTAGTTTTTGCTAGTGTAGAAATGTTGCAAAATAAAAATCAAATTGGAGAAATTAAGTGTCTACCTTTGATTTTTGCATTTTGCAATCGTGATTGTTGTTTTCCTAATGAGAGTACTAATGCCATAAATTTATGCATGAAAACTACAATAAAATAAAAAAGATAGGGCCAATCAATTGTTTTCACTGTTCTCTCTTTTGTAGATTGATAAAATCATGAGTTCAATAGATGCCGGAATTAATACTGGACTGGGGGAGATGAATGATCACACTAAAAGTAAGTAAAAACAACTAACTGCTGTTTAATTTTGATTTAACTCTCTATAGGGAAACTGTGGATAAGATATTGCTAAGTAACCCACTGTGTTGAAATCATTTGTAGGTATTTGAATAACCATGAACAGAATCAATGTTGTTTACTGTTAGAGATGCATTAGGCCCAGTGTCCTGGAGCTGTTACTTTAAATAGCATATCGGAGTCATTAAGGTTGTTTTGAAATCTTACCAGAAAAAAAATTCCATTACTGTCTTCATGCTGAAGCCTTTCTACTAGAGGGATATTTTCCAATCTTTTTCAGCCGAGTTTTTGTTTGGAATGATGGGACCCTGAGTATATATAATCCAATAGCTGCTGACACTTTTTAAAGCGTCGTATTATCTAATGCTGCTTCGAGCAAATATTTGGCACAGGGCTGAAAATGTTGCTGACAGCCAGTGACTGGTGTTAGCAATGATGGGAAAATTTGCAAACCTTCCCCACCACGGTGAATTCTAAGAACTCTAAGTCATGACTAGTCTGTCTGTTGTCGTGTCAGCATAAACCTGCGCAACTGTGCTGATAAGAGTTGTGAAAGTATTTTGCTATGTCTTCTTCCTATCTCATGGGAAGAAAACTGACTTGTATGTCTGAAGAATTTGGTCTTGAGGCAAAGCTATGTTAACTCACCTGTACTGGTACGTCCCTGCTAGCAATTGCATACAATTACTTGGGTTTATGTATTAGGCAGGAGACTATATACCTTATCGCTTAAATTTTTTTTTTTTTAAAGTATTTTAACAACCGTCCATTTCATGGAGGATTATATCTGTATAAGACAAAACCGTGTTTTATCGATTAAATAAAGTTGATGTAACAGCAGCTGGACAGTGAGAAGGGAATCTAGGAAAAAGAGAAAATAACTGGTTTGAATACAAATATAATTGCAGATAAAGCAAGAAGATTCAGATTATTTTTTTCTAAAAGAGTAAGGGGCAATATCATGAAAAGCGCTAGGCATGTTGTCCTGGCAGGCTGTTTTTTGTTTCTGAAACTTGCGGTTTTGCAAGGGAGAATTATTCGTAAGGAAACTCTACATTAGTAGATAGTTGATAATTTCTGATGATATTAGGATTTGCTGCTTATTATTTTTTATCATGGTAGTACACAGGCACCAAGTGTAAAATCAGGCTACCGTTAAGAAGTTGCACAGCAAGTAAGAGCTATGAAAACGAAACAAAAGCAACAGTATGCATATGCAAATTTGCATAACTTGGTGATGTCTAAGTACTACTCTACCCCTTCCTATGACTGACCACTGCTTTTCTTTTCCTTCTTTTTTCTTTTAAGATCAGAAAATATCTCACAGCTCTTGTCATTTTGTGTCTACTGCATGCATTATTTTTCTTGGCATTCGAATGTGGCATTTGGTTCTTCAGCTCTTTCAGTTGGCAGGAGATCTACTCTTTTCTTCGCTGCTTCTTTTCCCAGAGGGGACTCTGAGTCCCAACTTTTTTTCTATTTGGTGTGCAGCTTCCTGCAAACCAACATTCTTTCTTGTCTATCAGCTCCTTAATGGTTTTTAGCTAGTTTATGAATGATAATCTGATTTTGCTCTTAATGAAGAATGAAGCTATGTACTCTTAATCAAAATACAGCAACTTTTCTTTAAATTTAATTAATTTTGCTGTACATGCAGACTGCAATAAAGGCATTTCTTTCTGCTATAGAGCTGTCTATATTTTTCATTCCACTTTTCATTCCTTTATGCTTTTTCCAGGTCCAGTCAAACACAGTTTAGGCAGCAAAGCAAAGGGATCTATTATAATATGAAATGCATATTATATATGCATTATATCAAACATGATATATGTCAAGTATATTCTTATTTTTTTATTAACAAAATAACAGGGTTATCTAGCAGAAAATTAGGAGTCTGTTTCTCACAGTTAGCAGACTGGAGTAACCAATCAAGTGGAGCCTTATTACAGTGGTATTTATATATTTAACAACAGATTTTACTGGTCTTTTACTTAAGATTTTAGCTTGTGTTAATTACCATTTATTAACTACAAGAAGGCAATATACGGGGGTTTTTTGCTGATAATACAACCCAAGAGATTTTTTTGATGGGTCTTTGGCCCCAGTGAAGGGGTTGCTTTGAACTTTTCTGCAGCAAATCAACGTTTTTATGTGTGTGCTTCTTCTATATAAGCTCTTATAATTCATTGGCAAGCAGTGTCTCAGGTGCCTCAGTGTTCCTCAGAGGTGCCTCGTATAGCCCCTGTCTAATTACTTACAGAAGCTGGCACTGTCTGGATCCCTATGTGTTTAGTTAGAGTTTTATCTGCCCAAGCACTGGCAGTACTGAGGACAAATTCCTTCTCAGAACTTCTCTTTCACCTTCTCTCTTCTCCTTCCTGGCTCTGTACTAGGCATAACACAGCCAAATACAAAGATCTGGCCTATGCTTAAGAACAAAAATTTAGTAGTATGGTATCAGGTAATATCATTTTGAAATACTTCATCAGTTTATATATAAATATATGAGTTTTGTTAGTTTTACTTGAATATACGTGTAAAAAGATTATCCAGTAGAGATTAAAAATAATGTATTTAATGTACATAGAGATTTCTCTTAGTGTTGAACTGAAAGCATCTAGATTATTGAGCACTATATTCAGGAAACCTCACTTTTCTTGTCTAATAACTTTTTAGCAAATGGTAAAATTTCTGATAATACTGAATAGCAAATGTACCTTGATATGGAATCCTTCGTTTTAGTATTTACTTAGTCCCGTACTTCATATTATACTTCAGTATTTTTATGAACTCTTAGTAAAAACAAAACCATATTCAATATAAGCACAAGTATTCCTAATCTACCAGGCATGAAGAGCTTTTTATACTATATAGTATCTCATTCTCAGTAAAAAACATTTGAGAGGAAATATGCCATACACTGATAATTCAATAGCTATATTTAAAATTAGACAATGATGACATCTTGTGATTAAATCCTTGAATGGATTTACAGGAACTTTAGCCCATATTTTCCTACTGGTGAAATCTGGAAAGACTTCCTTTAGGTCTCCAGGGGAATCTGTTAAGAAGCAATTAGAGGAGCAGTGAAAGGAGGGAATCAAAACAGTCTGAGTATGGTCATGGGGACTTCATCCACAGCATGCATTCAGAAATAAAAAAATTGAATCAGAGCTTTCAGTTTCACAGCAGTACAGGGTACTGGAGGAGTAAACTTGAAACTACAGAGAGGAAGATGGCTGCTGATGTCCTCTGAGGGCAAGTAGCGTTCAACATCTGACTAGCTTACCACTAAAATCCAAAGGAGGAGTGCTGACCAGGGAGCAGGTAAGAACTAATCTCAGTGATAACAGACAAAAAATACACCATCCCAAGGAATACAAAGCCTCTATTACCAAGAGGAAATAAAAGGTGGTGCTTGCTAGCAACCTTCTACTCAAGGTGATGTGGAGAGAGACACCTGCACCACCTGGCGCTTTCATTATGGCTTGTGTGTTTCATCACAAGAGTCCAAATTTGCCAAGTTGCAAAGGGTTCTACCAATGACTAGCACGTGATAAAGAATACTAGTGATACTGCCAAGAATGATCCTAAGCAAATCAAAAGCCCTTATAAGGCTCTGTTGTGATGGATAAAGAGGATGATGGTTCATGAGATATTATGGTCTCTCCTCTCGTGTCCAAGTCAAGCATCAGTCAGATACACCCTAAATGTAACTCCATTGCTTCTATGCTGAGAAAAGACAACTTTATATTAAAAACCGTGTGGCAAGGACAAAAATCTTCATTTTAAATAATGCGAATTGGACATAGGTCTAACCCCTGAGAAAGACAGGATTATTTAAAACAGGATTAAAGAAGTGGCGAGACAGAGTGATGGGTCAATTTGCCAGGCATCTTAGCTGTTTGTATACTAATGGTAGAAGAAAGAGGCACAGAGAAGAATTAATGAGGAATAGACTTAATTGAATAGACTTAATTGAAGATTCTGACAAAGTTGACATTGTAGAGAATTTATCATATATATTACACTAGTAGTCCAGTCATGTAGAGGATATAACTTCTTCAGTAAGAAGGGGAAAAAGAAGAAGAGAGGAAATGTTGGCTTGTATTTCAAAAATATGGTTGTTGCTTTGAGATCTCAAAAATAGGATTAGTTAGAGCTGTTAAATATCTGTTGGTATCCATGAAAGCAGAAAAGAACATGTTTGTTATTGGTATGTATCCAAAGCCATTGGACTTGATAGAATGGAAGATTTTAGTTACCACAGCACTTGGAAAAGAAATTACATTGACAGACTGGCCAGGAAAAAAAAAGTCTCAAGAAGGTAGATGTCAATAAATTCAGAGAATTTAGTGTAAAAAATATCTAGCATCCAAGTTAAAAAATCTGTGGGTTCTTCAACAGAACACTACTAAAACCCATAGTACATGCTTCACCAATGTGAAGAAAATAAAGTGTAAAAGACCAGTAAATTGTCATCTTTTCTTTCACCTTAGACATAATGAGGAAAATGTCTCTATTTACTAAGCATGGTAGAATAACACACACATGTACAGGCAAGTAAGAAGTGCCAAAGCACTCAGTGAGATGCAAATAGCAAAAGAAATGAAAATTTAATATAACACAATTATTAGTACATTAATAGGGAGAAGAACAAAGAAATCTTTGGCACCTAAAAGAGGTACTACAGGAAGAGAAAAGCTGCTCATAGTAGGTGCAGAGAAGACAAAAATGTGCAATGACTTTTTATCACACATGTTTACTGAAAAGGTCATCGGTGAGCATATGACATGCACAGCTAATCCTAGGGCTAGAACCTCAATTGTAGATACGGAAAGAACAAGTTATATAGATTAGGTATCTTCAAATTGATTTAATGAACTTCATTTTGTGTCTAAAAGAGAATGATGTAGAGCTTATCTTTAAAAGGGGAAAGAAAGGAGAATGTGGGGAGTTCTTTTCAATTCATAGGAAAGTCGCTGAACAGATAAACTACTTAAAGTAGCTAGAAAATAGCAAAGAAATAAGTAAGAGACAACATGGATGTTCCAAGAGCAAACCTATTAAAGCAATCTAATTCCTGCCGGGAGCAGATACCAGATTTTGTAGGTAAGGAAAGAGCAGTGGATGGAATTCAGTTAAGGTTTTGACATTGTCTTATGTCTTTTTCTTGTAAGCAAATTAAGGAAACATGAGCTTGATGAAAATAATGGTAGGTCAGACAGCTGAATCTTATTCTTAATGTCTAAATTCAGACTTCCATAGTATAGACTGCATTGAGTACATCTGAGTCACTAATACCAAGTTAGATAAGCAGGCATTTCTTCGGTGTCGTTCATCATACCTGAATGTCTGAAGCATGGCAAATGGCGCTGGAAGTATTGATAAAGGGAGCTAGAGGAGCTCCTCAGATGTAGCTGTCTAAAACTAGCTAAAACTCCCCCTCTTCTCCCCAGGACAAAATTATAAAGGTAATATAGTGAAGCATTCAAACAGATTAGGGAGATTATAACCTCTGTTACATTCAGCAGCATTTTATAGACTTCTGGATATTTGGCAGAATTAAAAAAATAATGGTTGCAGTATAAACGACCTTGGATTGAATCCGTTGAATGGATTAGGTCACTGGTTTAAATCACTGTGAGTCTATTTTAAGCATAGAAGCATAGAATGGTTCAGGTTGGAAGGGATCTTAAAGATCATCTAGTTCCAACCCTCCTGCCATGGGCAGGGACACCTCCCGCTAGACCAGGTTGCTCAAAGCCCCATCCAGCCTGGCCTTGAACACTTCCAGGGACGGTACATCCACAACTTCCCTGGGAACCTGTTCCAGTGTCTTCACCACCCTCAAAGTACAGAATTTCTTCCTGATATCTACCCTCTTTCAGTCTGAAGCCATTACCTCATGTCCTACCACTACACTCCCTGATAAAGAGTCCCTGCCCATCCTTCCTGTGGGCCCCCTTTAGGTACTGGAAGGCCGCTATAAGGTCTCCCCAGAGCCTTCTCTTCTCCAGGCTGAACAACCCCAACTCTCTCAGCCTGTCTGCATAGGAGAGGTGCTCCAGCCCTCTGATCATCTTTGTGGCCTTCCGCTGGACCCGCTCCAACATGTCCATGTCCTTCCTGTGCTGAGGACTCCAGAGCTGGACGCAGTACTCCAGGTGGGGTCTCATGAGAGCAGAGTAGAGGGGGAGAATCACCTCCCTCCACCTGCTGGCCACGCTTCTTTTGATGCAGCCCAGGATGCGGTTGGCTTTCTGGGCTGCAAGTGCACATTGCCTGCTCATGCTGAGCTTCTTGTCCACCAGCACCCCCAAGTCCTTCTCCTCAGGGCTGGTCTCAAGCCATTCTCTGCCCAACCTGTATTTGTAATGATGTAAATATTTTGTAATGATTCTGTGATGATTGTAATAACATGATTTAGATGGAACCTGTCTACAAGGTAGAGTTTAATAAATGGAACAGCTGTCTCTTTTTTGGCATAGTAGATACTTACACTGATTAGTAACATACATTTTGTAAAAGACTTAGAAAAGCTAATATGTTTAAATATCAACCATCTGCACTTCTCTGGTAAAAAGAAGAAATGCTTAAATTTCGTATTTTCTTTTCCTAATTATAAACAATTTTTTTCTACAATAAAAAAGTCTTTCAAGGCACGCATAGCAGAATTTCTGTGTTAGTTGGAGCCGAGTAGCTGTTCAGAGATATGTGATTCAGAGTTTACTTACACTTGCAAGTCACTTGAAAGGGAATAATCAAGAAATAATCTACTTCATAGAGACATTTTTTTTTTAACATGGGTAACGGGTATCATATCATCATCATGATTAAAGCAAGAATTGTTTCAAGTCAGAGCAATTAAAATAATGACAAGGAAAATAATTGTTGAATATCATCCCATATCAAAATAATCTATCACTGAATCATAGAACACCAGGTTGGAAGGGATGTCAAAGATCATCTGGTCCAACCTTTCTTGGCAAAAGCACACTCTAGACAAGATGGCCCTGTCCAGCTGAAACTTAAAAGTGTTCAGTGTTGGGGAAGCCATCACTTCACTGGGGCGTTTATTCCAATGGCTGATTATTCTCTTTGTGAAAAATTTTCCTTTTGTGTCCAATCAGAATCTCTCCTGGAGTAACTTGTACCCATTATCTCTCGGCTTTTCCATTTGACTCCTTGTGAAAAGGGAGTGTCCATCTTCTTTGTAGCCCGCCTTTAAATACTGGAACGTGGTGATAAGGTCTCCCCTAAGCCTTATTTTCTCAAGGCTGAACAAATGCAGTTCTCTCAGCCTTTCTTCATATGGCAGGCTTCCCAGTCCTTTGATCATCTTTGTGGCCCTTCTCTGTACTGTCTCCAGTCTGTCCACATCTTTTTTGTATAGCGGGGACCAAAACTGAACACAGTATTCCAGGTGTGGCCTGACAAGCACTGAGTAGAGTGGAATAATGGCTTCTTTATCTCTGCTGGTGATGCCCTTGTTGATGCAACCCAGAACTGTGTTGGCTTTCTTTGCCACAGAAGCACACTGTTCACTCACATTGAACTTGTTGTCTACCAGGACCCCCAGGTCCCTTTCCACAGAGCTGCTCCCCAGCCACGTAGATCTCAGCCTGTGCTGCACTCCTGGATTACGTTTTCCCAGGTGCAAGACCTTACACTTGTCCTTGTTGAACTTCATAAGGTTCTTGTGAGCCCAGTCTTCCAGCCTATCCAGGTCTTCCTGCAGGGTGGCTGTCCCTTCCAAAGTGTCCAGTTCCCCACTCTGTTTGGCGTCACCAGAAACCTTCATTAGAGTATGCTTGGTCCCATCATCCAGATCACTTATGGAGATATTAAACAGTGTTGGGCCCAATGTTTATCCCTGCAGAATCCCACTTGTGACAGGTTGCCAGTTTGAAAAGGAGATAATTACCACCACCCTCTGTGTACGGCTGGTCAGCCAGTTCCCCACCCACTGCACAGACCACTTGTCCAGATTATAACGCGTCAGTTTCTCTAGGAGGAGGCTGTGGGGAGCCGTATCAAAAGCCTTGGAGAAAGCCAGATAGACAATGTCCACTGCTCACCCCATCAACCAAGTAGCTTGCTTTGTTGTAGAAGGCGATCAGGTTTGTCAAGCATGATTTGCCTTTAGTGAATCTATGCTGGCTTTTCCCAATCACGTGCTTCATTTGACTTGTAATATCCCCCAGGAGGATTCATTCCATAACTTTTCTGGGGAAGTTATGTAAGGGATTGAAGGGACTGAAGTAAGACTGATGGGCCTATAATTTCCTGGATCCTCCTTTAAGCCCTTCTTGTAGATGGGGTTGACATTAGATTTCTTCCAGTCTTCTGGGACATCCCCCAATCTCCATGACTTCTCAAAGATTATGGAGAGCGGCCTCACAACGACATCAGCCAGCTCTTAATACCCTTTGGTGGATATTGCAAGGGCCCATCAATTTGTAGGGGTCGAGCTCCTTTAATAGTTCACATACCAACTCTTCTTTCACTGACGGTGGTTCTGTCTTCAACCTGGATTTTTATTCCCAAGGCCTGAGGCCCAACAGTGCTGGTAAAGACAGAGGTGAAGAAAGTGTTGAGAACCTCTGCCTATTCTGCGTTGCTGGTGACTAATTCACCTCTCCTGTTTAACAGTGGGCCAATATTTTCCTTCTGTTTCTGGTTGTTGTTTACGTACCTAAAGAACCCTTTCTTGAAGTTCTTGACATCTCTGGACAATTTCAATTCAAGCGGAGCTTTTGCTTTTCTAACCGCATGTCTGCATGCCCTGGCCCTTGTAGTTCTCAATGGGTATTCATCCACTTTTTCAGCTCTGGTACGCTTCTCTCTTGGTTTTGAGCAAACTCCAAAGTGTGCAGTTAAACCAAGGGGGTCCCTTGCTCTACCTACTTCCCTTACCTTTAAAGGGGATGAACTGGTTTTGTGCTTCCAGGAGAACATTCTTGAAAAACTCCTAGCGCTTGCTACCTCCTTTATCCTCCGTGGAAGCTTCGCACAGAATCCCTCCCAATTGAGCTCTGAGCAAGCTGAATTTTACTCTTCTAAAATCTAAAACCTTTGTCTTGGTACTAACCTACTGATCTACAATCGGTTTAGGACTGTGCTGGGCTTTTGAGAGAACCACTTCTGACAAATATGTTCTAGCACATGGACGGTTATTTACAATTTTATAATTCTGCTAATCATTAATTCTTTTTTGGATGCTATCCATAAATGCACTGTCCAGTTGCTGTGTGCATACAAGTGCATAGTGAGAATTTCTTTGGTCAGCTGAGCATGTACCTATTCTTGAGTGCCTTCACTGTTCCACCTAAAGGAATACAGGGTACAATTTCCTGAGGTATGCTTCAGTTTCTTGAACTGCATTTTTGACTTGGAATGTAGTACACTGGCAAGCCTTTTTCTTAAAGCTCGAATAAGGAAATTTCTTACTACATTTAGCAAATTTGGTTCTTACAAAGTTTATTTATTGCGCTTTTGTGAGAATAGTGCCTTTCCCTATGCTTGGCAATAATCCTAGCATCACATTCAGCATCTATGTCTTAATATCAATATCAAGGCTCCAGACTCTGCTCACTGAGTCTACCTGAGTGAGTGCCTTTCAAAGATTAATGCTACTTATTACTGGAAGAGCTATATGCAAGAGAATTATACCATATTAAAAAAAAAATCTCTTTCAAGGGAGCTAGCAAATCTTCGGAAATATTTACGTTAGCAGTATGTATTATCATGTCTACAACTTCAGAGAGACCCACGAATTGTCCCTTCTACAGCAACTTTGAAACCAGGACTCTGGAACACTGACAGCTGTGCCCGAGTTGACTTCACATGAGCTATATCTCATTTGAAAGTAGCAGAGCTACAGTGGGTTTTGCTGTATTCAGAATAAACTCTACAACTCCATTTACATTAAGCTTTTCCACAAACAAGACTTTAGTGCTTCTGGATGCATCCACTACATATGCATGTTTCTATGTCATGTGGTACATATTTAATGCCAGATGGACAGTAGGTCATGGCACACTGTGTTAGAATACATTTTGTAGTGTACTTTCTCTGATCTTTCATATTAGGATGAAAGTTGTAGGCGATCATCATACAAAAGTTATTTTCTTTGTTTATTTTGGCTTCTCTACTGGTATGACCAAGGCTCTTGTTATCAGTGACTCCTTCACAGTGTGGGGAAAATTGCAAGAAATTTAACTCTCCAGATTTGCAAGGGACATGAGTTTGAGCACAAAGATTGGGAAAGTAAAACAGATATAATTTCAGCAGACTAGGAAAAGATGGAATCACGTGGGGCCACAGCCAGAAAAGCTCAATGAGAGAAGTAGGAGTTCATGTTATGCCCTGTTCAGATATAACATGTAAAGGAAATTATGCAGACCTTTGACAGCCAGAGGCTACATGCTCAGCTCCTCTGTTTCTTCCATCTGTTCGACTGCCACTACTCAGACATGAAGCCTTCATCTTCCCTAGTATGATTATGCCTATTAAAAGCTAAAATTTCATTCAGAAGTCAAACTTTCTTTTAACAAATGAAGCCTTGTTAGGCTGGCCCTTTTCTGTTTCCTGCCATATGGTTGCAGTTTTGGCAAAGTGGTCTTCCTCCAAAACTGTTAATATCCTCCCTCTCCAAAGGCAGAAAACAGATAAAATATAAGTACTTAATTAAGGCAGAATTTTAATTAGGTATGTGTAGGCATGTTGGCATAAGGCAGTTTTCACAGTGGTAAGTTATATACTTGAAAGTATATATTTTAATTGTAATTTAGCGTCTGGTTTGCTGCAGTTACTTCCCCCTTTTTACATCTCCGTGTGGTTAAACGGAGCACTTTGAGATTTGATTCATAGACTTTAATAAAAATGAGCTGTGTACCCTCTCACAAAGTGGGAGACCTCTTAAGCTTATAGTTTCGAACCCACAGCTCTCATTTTGCAATAGCCAACCACAACAGCCAGACTGTAAAATAAGGATATCATCACTTCCCTCCCAACTCCCACCTTCCCATTGAAGCTGATATGCTGTGCAGAAAGACCAAAATACCTGTAGCATCATAAAGAGGAAAAAAAGAAAAGGCAGGGGTAATCTGACTCTGTAGCTGATAGGAGAGGGACCCGGTGAGAGGAGACAGCTCCAGCAGCTGGTCTCTGCTCCCAGTGCTGTTTGATGCCTCCTCAATAGGAAATGCATATGCAGTTTGAAATTTTTAGACTGTAAGTCTATGAACTCTTTACCATCGGTTCTAGGACTGCAGTGTAGGGAACACAGCCACACATTCGGGTTTGATTCTGCACTTCCTTGTATGTTATTAACAACTGCAAAGTGAACATGGACTTTTAAGCTGCATTCTCAGAACTGCTGGGGAGAATTTGCGTGACTAAGGTCAATATGAGATGTTCTGGAAAGCAAAGGTGATTCTTGTTTCAGGCAAAACTATTTTCAGTCACTCACGTTCTCTTATGCATGTCACTGTCACACTCAATACCCAAAAGCACCAAGGTGTCCCTGCATTTGTGGCCAAGTTGCTTGTCCGTGGTCATTTGTGACATGGAAGGCTGACTATTGCATTCTCATTGCATCTCTTGGGTTCCTTTTGATTAGTAATAGCAAACTGGGTTTTGAATAGATCTTTAGGAATTAACAGTTGCTATGGTATGGCCATTTTGATCCAAAATTTTGTTTACTTCAGTGGTGCTCATTGTTTTTGCTTCCTTATTTCGGATATTTTAGGGCTAAAGTCTGTCTTCCTTTTGGCATAACAGGTAGATGAATATCACATGCAGTGTGCTGTAATGTTGTTGCTGCCCTCCTGCGTAGTGTAGGGTCTTCTGCCAATAAATCATCTGTGCTGTTGTTTTATCAGAGCACGCTCCTCCTTGTCTTGACAGAAACACATTCCTTATTGTTTTGCCGCTGCCAGCTGTGTCCTTGGTTATCAATACAGACCGTACCTTTAACCCTTTGTAGCACTGTTTCTTCTGATACTTTCACACATGTATTTATATTCATGCAATATTCATACCAATCTTCATATTTCTTTTACAAATCTCTGCATTTTGAGTTATTTTAATAGTAATTTAAGTATATGTAATCGACTAGATTATAAAATAGTGGAGAACAGAAGCCATATAGATGTAAACTACGGAGAAGAAACACTTTGGGCATTTATTTACTGAGAACATGATAGTCATAATGCATTGCATGCCACAGAACTTGCCCAAAGATCATATAAATTCTACAGAAGAAATCACAAATAATTGGATTAATGTTTTGTTGACTTCTACATTGTAAAAGCCTAAACAAGAGATAAAGATGCATCGGTTTTAATGATCCATTGAGTCCCAAAACAAACTTTACAGAAGACTAGGCAAACTGCAGGATAATTGTAAAGCTTTTAGCTATGTTTTATAATAAACGCAATGGGAGTTGGATGCAAAAAGCTGCAAGCATTTATTTTATTTTCTGTTATTCATGTGGTCCTATTATATGGGAAATTTTACCCTGTAGTGTCATAAATGTAATATTCAGCTATATGCTCTTCATACACCAATTAATCAGAACCTGGTACAAATGAAGACACAAGCTAAACTGAAAATAAAGTAAATATGTAATTAATCAGACCATATTTGCCCACGTAGTCTCTAACTCTGGTGCATTTTCTTTTTACATTTCTACTCTCCTGTAAGTACCTATCAACATATGCCTTTTATCTCTGTCCATGCTTTTCTTGTTCAATATTAGGCTTCTTTTTCCAAAACTGTTGGTGAAGCAATTCAATCATTATATTCACAGACTTGACTAAATGATTTCTGGCATATGTCTTCTAGAAGGAATAGAGAAGATTGACAGCAAACAGAGAAACTTAAGAAAATGGAACTATAATATTATAAGTATTAACATTCATCAGTGAGTAAATGTATAGCCTAATTCTTGTCAGTTTTGTATGTAGTCTACTTGTGACCATCAGATCTCGTCATGCTAAATTTAGATACTCTGCAATACGGTAAGCAAAGGAATCTTCTACAAATTCTCTTTTAATTGGAAGATTAACATGTAATTTTGACTGACTTAATATACTGAGACTTTTCAGAGGTGATGTCACATCAGATGTAAAGTTCTAGTGAAATAGGATAGGAGATTCAAACCCCGTTCTGGCACTGATATTTTCTTCTTTGGAAAAAGTTTAATCCTTGGCAGTCTGGTCAGTTGTATTGTTATTTCTGAGTAACCGAACTGTATTTTTTTCTCAGAGAATTAATGCAAAAGATGTGTTCTTCCTTGGAGAGCATATAGTAAAATGTTTGTTAGACCTAAAGATACTTTTTGTTTATTTTGTAGAAAGACTTAATCTCAGAAAGAGGAGTAATGCATACCGAATCCCTACCATCTCTTCTTTCATTTAGTTATTAACCTGATATTGGATCCTTATATTATACTGTTAAATTCCATTAGAATAGAAATCTATATGACTATAGACACGAACAATTTAAGTGCAGTTTGAATATACTACTCAAATCTATGAAAATTCAAGTGGTGTACTTAAGACTGTTCTTAGAGGCTTGTTTCAGTATTTTTAAAATACTCTCCCATTAAAAAAATTCCCTTTAGAAGGAGGGAGAGATATTGAGTTATAAAGAAGACATGTATGTTAATAAGTACATATGGCATGAGGTAAACCTATACCGTATTCATAAACAACCATAACATTTGGTTTGAGACAGAGTGCAGAATGGTATGAATACACAGAATGCAAAACTCAGAAAATGATTTTCATTGATTTCCAAGGGTGTGAAGCTCAGAAATATTAACAACTAATAGTAAAATGCAAAGTGTAGTAGTATGATGTTTAAGCATGTTTGGGGACAATGCTAAGAACTGTATACATTACTGTATTACTGAGGAAATCGCTCTTAAGTGAGCAAAAGTTATTCTCCCTTTAAAAGTCATCTATGGCCTAGACTTACAAAAATTGCACTAATGCAAACAAAACCAGTCAGATCTCGAATTAATTGGTTGTGAAAGCTGATTAAAAATAATATTACTCACATTACCTCCTGGATTCTATTTGGTAGTAAATTGGTCTCTAACTCTTAAGAGGATTTGAAAACATTTCTGAGGATGATAATGTTAATGCTGCAATCTCCTCTTCCTGGTCAATTCTTTCCTCTGTCAGAGCTATCCCTGAAGTCACTGAGATGTACATACCATATCTTTTTGCACCATAGGGTTGAATATTGCTGAGCTATGCCCATCTAGATAGGAGATAAAAGGATCAACAAAGCCAGATTGCAGACTTCAGAACTTGAAAAAACGGATTAAAACATTTTTTCAAAGTTATTTCCAGTAGGACTGAGGTCTTGCCTGTTTCTCCACTGAACCATGACAGTCCAGGGGGAGCACTAATAATCTATGTCATCTCCACAAGGACGGTTTGGCTGGATTTCACAAAGTTAATGCCAGAGTGTTTGTTGGTGTGCCTAAAAGTGACAAGCTAATGGTGTCCTCATTCTATAGTGCCCTCATAATCATCCTACTGTAATCCCAAAGGTTAAGAGATATTTTTTTCAAGCCATGATAAATGACATGAAAGTAACAATAAGATTACTTGAGAGTTTTAGAAGTCAGTTGCTTAGGTTCAGCTTTTTCCTTGCCGTTTAATCTGAACCTTGAAACTCTGTAATCATTTACACCCATGTATGTTAATAGTTAGTTCAATTGGTGACACTAAATTGAACAGCATTTATTCCTTAAAGCAGAATCAAGTTCAATACTAGGTTAAAAAAGTATGCAGAATAGGAATTAGCACCTCAGTGGAGTTACAGTAACTGATGAAAAATGAGGCTTTCACAACCTGTGGCCAGGAAATACTTTTAAAGAGAACAGAATATTCCTAACTTCTAAAATAGACTGTATTAAAACCATAAAGTGATTACTAAGGGCAAATCTCTAAAACTTTGTTCTTGATGTACCACATCTTTGGTGGTCTTCTGTATGAAATGATATGGGTAGTACTCTTACAAATATGTCAGGGTTAGAGATGTCGGTAAGTGAGACTGTGATGAAATTTATCTGTCATAAATTATATAGAGAGATCTAAGTCTACTAAAAATGAATTAATAACGGTTTCTTGAAAGTTCAGTTGATTCACTCATGTTTCCTTCTTAATCTAGTACTCTTTAGATTTAAGTAGATGTGATCCTTGGAAGCTCACATTTCTAGTAATCACAAGAACATCACATGCTAGTTAAAAATCTTTGGCTTATTATAGAATTTGCAGCACACAGAATTGTTTCCATTTTTAGTTCCACCTACAGAAAATGAAGTAATTTAGAATATTGAACTAACTAAAGTGTATTCATTTGCATTCTAACCCAGACTGTTAACCTGAGTTCATGATTGTAACACTAGGATCATTATTTTCTTGTTTCATTGCCCTATATTCAGGAAGATATTGTATTTGAATGCCTTCAGATCCTTCAAAAATTATTTGCTATTTACTACTTACCACCCCTACTTCATAACCCATGATACCAGGAACTTCCCAAAACTGTTTTTCTACTTTTATCCACTGCTACCTTTAGCTTTTTATTTTAGGTTATTGCGTTATTACAAATCTGAGATGGATGAGGTTAAATGAGTGATTGCTAATATGAATTTGCATTAAATGCTAATAATAGCATTTAGTGTAAAGTTGTGAATTGTTCTGGTATCTATTTCTAAAGTATATTTACTATTCATGACTTTGTACATAAGTTTAGATAAATATTTTTTGTGAACTGTGCAATTTGACTATTTTTCTATTTATGGGATATGATGGACCATCTCAGTTACTTATAACTACTTCTGTTTTCTGGTAAGCTATTTGAAATGCTTTATAGAGCATAATTCCAAAGAATAAATTATATTGTCAGTACCCAAATCCCCCTATTTGCATATGAATATGGCATTCATATAGAGACCAGCCATTCTTCTCAAATTTATGCAAGCAAAAATCTGTGTTCATGGAAGTTTTCAAACAGCAAATAGCAAGGAATGTAATTAAGCAGCTCTAGACCAGAATTTAAGAGAATAACTGTAGGTGTTGGTTTTGGTTATTAAACCAGCTCTAGTTTTGATCTTGTTTGTGGTACAGGAAATAATCAGTAAGATGTTACAAAACATTAGTGAAACCAGTCTGATGAGTACATTTTCAGCTAACCTGTACCTGTAGGACCACTCAAGCTCTTGCTGAGATCCATTAGCCTTGACAAAGGAATGATGGAAGGAATGATGCCTGGAGTACAGTTTATTAAACTTGCCTGGAAAGTTGCATTTCTATCGTTCCAATTTCTAAAACAAAAAGCCATGCAGGACTAAGTAAAAAGCCATGAGAGGTGTTTGCACTGCCTGTAGACATCAACACAGATTCCTGAAACAGGATCCCAGGCTCCATCTGTGGGTAGGGAAGGCCAGTTCAGAGTTCCTTCTCTAGAAGAGGGGGAGTCAAACAGTCAGCATGAGGGAGATCACAGAGAGGATGAACAGGGTTTATATAACCTCATCCATATGCAAACAGTCCGGTGAGTTGCCAGAGCTGTGCCAGCATGCCACCCACTCAAGTAACGTCTTTATTATTCATTGAAAGATGCTGCAGTTTTCTTTTGGTGTTGCAGAGCCTGTGTTAGCAGCGAACAAACATTACAGAAGGTGGTTAATAGAGAGTTTTTATGTAACAAAGCAAGTTCCTATTGAGAACCTGACTTTTTGTTAGGGAACAGAGATGACCAGTTGTTCCCTAATGGCAGTGAGCTGTACCCTCACGCAGGGGGTGCAGTCCCATGGGGTCCAGTGGTCAGAGCCAGGTACTGGTAAGAGGCTCCATCTGCCGTAGACAGGCCCCTGAGAGGTGACTTAAGTCCAATGTCCGTTGAGGGAGACCAGCCAGGAGCAAAAGGAGATTGGGTTAGAGACAGAAATGGAGACAAAGCTGTAACAAGGGTTCATAGTCCATGAAGGAGTCAGGGCTGAAGATCAGACTGGAAAAAAGCCCCTGTGTATGTCTGAGGGGTCCATCCAGGAGACAAACTACCTACAGTGTAGGTCCAGCATCCATCCATTAGGTAGGACCAGAAGCAGGACCCGGAGACTGGCACTGCTGTGGCATTGCTGGGGCAGGGACTGATGGCCCCAGGCTGAACTGAAATGGGGTCCTGGGCCATGGACAGGGTGGGGGGAGGCCTGAGAAGATGTTGGGGATGGACACCAAGACTCCATTGGTGCCCTCAGGGCCCTGACACCTCTGGCTTTTACTCATTATTATGATTTTTGTCTTATCATATTAGTGAAATGTGGTAAATTGTGTCTGATTGATTTATATATTATTATTTTCTGAGATTTTGAGTATACTAAGAAAAAAATAGGTAAGGGGTAGTTCAGTGTTATTCTTTAGTAAAGAGCTTCAAGTTAAGTTTGCTCCCATTTAAACATATTTTGTCCAGTACAGATTTAGAGTATCATCTTTACAATTAGCTGGTGGTAAATGTTGAAGAGCTAATGCGTGTAGCAGATGTTGTCCTGTATCTAATCTATAAAACTGGTGAAGTTAAGTTAGAATTACTTCAAATACCTAAATCCAACCTAGTCTCAACTCTAGACAAATCTCAGGGGATAATTTAATCTCAGATCAGTAATTTAATTTTTAAATGAACATTTTTACTTGTTCTAAAAGGCTTGAAAGGGGAAGTGGGAGAAAAAAATAAGTAAAAGGAAAGAGGTAGATGTAAAACAACAGATTGTTGTAGCTGCAGATGAAGGATGACAAAAGAGCAAATGATCATAACTTACAAAGAGAATAAGTAGAAGTAAGATAAAAGTAAAGGAATTATAAAATGAAGCTAGAAAGAACAGGAAGGAGAGAAGGGAATTCGTCTGATCGGTTCAAAGGAGGAGATCACTCTAAATTATGGTGCATCGGGGGCAAGGGAGCCTCTCAGCCCAACTAGGCAAAAGAAAACAGAAGACAGAGTGCTACACTGTCTCAGGTGGAATCTGATTTGAAAAATACCTCCAGGAGAAAACCTTAACATTAAATCTTGTAATCTTTCAAGATTCGTAATTTCAAAGATATGACAGTTTACTGCAGTGTCAGTACAGGCCTCTTGTTTCCACAGCTCTCCACAGGACCTCGCAGCAGTTACCAAATCTATGAAATTATGGCTGCCATTTATTCCATGGCTGTATTTAACTTCTTGAGATATCTCCGTGGAGTGTATTCTGCCAAACCTTTTTTGAACAGTTTCTTCAAATATATCTCTGTTAACCATTCTGCTTGTTTGGTAGTCCAGTGCTGCTTAGCTCAGAGCTGTACAAAGATTTGCTCAAATTTGAAATTACATAAATTTGTTTTTATGGTGCCAGGAATTATAGCATAAAGGGTTGGGCTTGCATTGTATTTTTAGCAAGACTATGTATTATACATTTATATATATACAGTTAGTATTGTAGTTTTTCATGGTAGTCTAAAACCTTCACTGAACTAAACAAAATATTTTGATTGGTCACGGTGTCATGTAAATTTTCAAGTTTCTTTTTCCTGCTAGACAAAACCAGTGAAAATGATTACTCATAGGTGGTAAGTGTAGTGTTACTATTATCCTGTAAAAGTTCCTCAGGCAAGCACAGAAATTGCTCTAAGAAACTAACTCCTTTTTTTCAGAAAACGTTATTGAAGCCAGAATAAGGATGTACATTTACACGTTGGATGTGAATACGATTCCTGAAAAAATGTCAGGCAACTGAAAGCACTTTGTCCTGCCAAAGGAATTTGTATTAGATAGAATAATTTCATAGCGTAGCGGGGATCCACTGAGATTTGGCTTCAGATCACCTGCTTACCACTGCCTTCAGCAGTAGGAGCTCCTTCAGTGCTCATGAAGAGGGGGAAAAAGCAGCTAAATTCTAATTGCATCTTAACTGTATCTTTACAGAGTGCAATACAAGGTTACAGTAACCTATTACCCTTGTGGTGGCATCCAAAAGGCAAAGAATCACATTCCCTCCATCTCCTCCATTTCCCATTGAACAGAGTTACAGAGGGAGGGTGGAAGATGAATCCAGCTCTGCCTGCAATCCTCTTTCTCCCAGCATGTTTAATCAACCACCAAAATGTCTACTTTTCCTCCAAAATTAGATAAAACTATGGCACAAAAATCCATGAAGGACTATTAAGCATAATGACATTTCTCTTTCAGAAAGGCTTTGATCTGCAAATTGCTGGAAACTGGGAGAGTGCTAGGAAAGGATCACTGCATGTCCGTCTTATTCTTATGCTCTTCTGTAGGCATCTAGTAGTAGCCACTGTGAATGAAGCTGGTGAATGGCTGAAGCTAGATGAAGCTGTGGTGTGATCCAATGCAGTCAATCCTGAGGTCTCACAGTGAAACATCCATCTGTTCTTAACTAATTCTTGCAATTCAGCAGGTTGCATCTTGTATTTCTGTTCTGTGGGCGAAAGATTTAAATCTGACTGAAGTCATGGCTATTACGATGCTATATAATACGGTGTGATTTTCCTGTTTTCTTTAGAAATAAATTATCCCCCCAAACTTATTCATTTAAAATACAAAATAAGAATATAGAAAGACTAACTGCATCTCAGTCTTGCTGTATGATGATACATGTTACCATATACCATGTATATATTGCTCAGCATCATAGTAATGACAGTCTTCAATAGAACAAGGTGGCCTGAGTCCTAGTCCAGTGGCCATGCTCTAGAAAATAGATCTTTTAATTTTCCAATAAGTTCTGTCCCTCACTCACCGACCAGCATGGGTTCTGAAGGAGACTAAATCGAAGTTGCCAAAGCAATCAACTGAACATGAAAAATATCCTAACTTTGAAGTGTCTGTAATAAATATATGTTTCATGATGGAGTGGAGTACTTCAACTGAGCTGTTCCTGATAATACATCAACAGTCAGAAACACGAACTCATAGAAAGGCCGTTGGGGTTCACAAAGTACAGTTGACAAATCATCTGTCAAGTAAAATGAATTGTCTTTGTTGACTTTGTAGTTATAGTTATTATAGATACAGTTATTGTACTTACATAGTGGTAATGTAGAGTTATAATAAATATTGGTATAAAAATCAGAGAATAACTGTGAGGATGATTTTGCTAGTCAATGAGGGTTGTTCCATTAGCTTGCATTAGCTGTGGTCTGAGAATTATTTTTGTGCATTCTGAGCCACACATAAGCAATAGAAAGTAACCTTTAGATTATAAATACTAGATAGTGTTATTTAAAATCAAGCTGTTTCTATTGATTTTGTTTTGTTTCTGTATATGCCATGAAAAATGTCTTTAAAAGTACTTTCAGGAAAATATTCAGCATCACCAAGCACGATCATCCGAAGTGGCATCATCATCCAAAGAGCTAGGCTGCTGACAGAAGTTACATATTTTATGTATAGCATCCAGGTTTTTCAGAGTTTTATGAATAAGATCATTTAAAATCTAAGAGTTTTGAGTAGCCTAATAACATAACTGAAATCCTTAAGATTAAAGCAGAACCTTGCATACACTTCTTGGAACCTGCTGTACTTCTCCCATAATAAACTTTAATTATATTGGTCTGCTGGATGTTAGGCATAGTTTTTTCTCATACAGCATCCTGTTCCTAGCTATTCTTATCTCCTCTCCAGGAATACATGTCGTTAGATTAGTTCATTGACTAGAACACCCAGTTACGCTAACTCTGCTTTCGCACAAGTGCTGTCGCAATGTCGAGAGATAACTTTTTTATCCAGCTGAAATCATAAATACAA
The DNA here is from genome assembly GCF_964199755.1 of Larus michahellis. Taxonomy (NCBI): domain Eukaryota; kingdom Metazoa; phylum Chordata; class Aves; order Charadriiformes; family Laridae; genus Larus; species Larus michahellis. The sequence continues at coordinate 52,189,535 of NC_133896.1, read as the reverse complement.
GTGGGAAAATGATACCCCATTTAGTGTTGGAAAAGACTGAAAGCTTAAATTAAAGAAAAAAATTTACAGTACTTACTCTAGCATCAATTTCTTCTCCACCTCTGCTAAACTGGCTGCCAGCTTAGTTAAAACATTCATCCTTTCGTATGGTGGTATAGTCTCCACTCAGAAATGTCTTGGTCAGTAGCTACTAAAATTCTCCAGGTTTTGATTCCTTAACACCACAAGTGTTTAGCAATATTCGACAGCTATCAACCTACCAAAGAATATGTTTTCTAATAATCTATTCATGATGACTGGGGGGGCACCTCCTCTACAAATAATCACTGCATTTCTTTCTTTTCCTCATTTGAAAAATAAAGAAAGAGAAATAAAGAAAGAAAAATCCACATTGTTAACAGTACAGACAATAAAATAGAGGAGACCTTAAATTATTTTGTATTTAGACTAAATCTGCCTCACACCATGTTTGAAATCATGTGCTGTCTGATATCACAGATTCAGTCAATTTCAAACCCCACAATAAAGATATTCTGAGTCTCATTGGGAACGAGACGTCTTGTAGAAATTACCGTATAGCGTACCAGATGGTATCTTTCTTGCAGACATCACTTCAATGTGCTTCTTCTATTGCCTTGGAGAAGAAAGAACTAAGTATTGCTATCCCTGTGAGAGACTTATGCATCAGTTTTCCGATTCAGGAATAGGTACATCTTTTTTGATTGTGGTATCACAGAAGGATTAGCATGGGATTTATGTTCTTTGAAATCATAGGGAAGCACAGTAGCATGTAAATGTGTTGCAGGTGAGACCATCTTTTACAGTCTGCATGACATTTTTCAATATCTGGACCAGCTTTAGGCATAGGCAAAGTAGGCGCTGCCTGCAGCAGCACACTGGTGGGGCTGGCACTGAATCATAGACTAGGAAAATGAAGAGATAGCCTTCTAGTCTCAAAGAAATAGCACCTGCTCCAGGTTCCACTTGCACTGGCTCGGAAAAACATTCCAAGCAGCCCCCCCTGAGATAAGTCTCCTGGACTTGCAAAGAACAAGGAGATCTAAAGAGCTGCAAGTTCCCATAATGAAAGACTTCACCCTAATCCCCACAATCCTGGCTCTGCTCTGTGCCTGCCTTTGCCTTACTACTACCTTTGGCGGAAGAAGGAGGGAAAAAAAGTCTTGCAGATAAAAGGATACTTTAGCAATGAGACAATAATCAGGGATGAGGACAAGGCAGCAAGCTGACTGTGTTTCTCCTTATTTTCTTTCCCGTTGCTGCAGAATCTTATATTGTTTTGGTGGGCTCAAACGTAGTTATACTGGCAGGGGTCAGAGTTGGAGGAGAGTGCGCAGTGGGACCAGCAGTACTATAATCATCCAGTGCTGGGGCAATGGAGGTAGACACAGTACCAACAGCTACATGAGGAAATGTGTCTGGGGAGCCGCTCAAAAACTGAATTTTGCCTACACTGTTGCTAGGCATTGAGCCAAGCACTTCTCATCACTGGCAGCCTAACTTCCATGCTGTTTATAGTAAGGTAAGGAAGAAGCAGTTTGACCATGAAAACTGGTATATTGATTACTGGCTGTGCCTTATTGTGGGCAGAAGATTTTTTTTGGTGGGGGACACCAGATGCGGAGACATTTATGTCTATGTGTGTATGGGAAATACAGGAGTTAATCATGCATAATCCTTTCAAAGAGTGGGATTATGCTTCACTACGTGTCTTTCCAATATAATTTTTTCTGCTTATGGGGGAAAGAAGGCAAAGTCAGGAGCCCTTTTCAAATGAATTCATGATTTCTCAGTCAAATAACAAAAAAATTCAGCAAGGATTTAATTCTCATCTTGCATAAGATAATTTTGTTGTTAATTTCTTCTTTGAAGAGATTGCCCAGCCTTTCAAATTTGCTTACCCAAGGGAAGTCCACTATATTTCAACTCAACATAGCCTACCCTCCTTCTTACAACCTTGCAACTGGCTGGGCACAACCCTGAAGGGATTATGCTCCATCTATGTACAAAGATATTGATTCACAGTAGAAAAAACTCTGGAAAACAGGGAAGATTTACAGACAGGCATGAACAAATGCACTCGTATCTCACGAGACCTAGATTCCTTTTAGTTTGGTATATCTGCTTTCTCTGAGAAAAAATAAATTGTCCATTAATCTGTTTGAAGTACGTTTAGCTATTTGTGCACGCTGTACTCTTACCAAAACCACGTGCTCCATATTGCATATATTCACATGCTATTGTTATTTAAACACTTGAGAAAACTCCTAAAAGTTTCTTCAGCAATTACAGATCTACCAGCACCTGATAAGCCTTCAGTACTTTTTTGAGAGACCTAACAAACCATTCATGCTTCATGTAGTAGTGTATCAAATCAGTAGGAAGACCTGGAGTCATGTAAGATCTCATAACAGACCTGTCTTAGGCAACTTTCCAACCTCGTGAAAGATCTTCTATGGCTCAACTAAAATTATTCTACAAAACCATTATGAACTTCTGTTGGCATGAGATGTTCCACAAATCCAAGCAGCAATATCAGAGTGACAGGTCATCCAGGTTTAGTCCAAGGACTACTCAGGTTGGAGTGGAAACTCTTATGGTGTTGTTAATTTTAAATATCCAGCTAAGTTTAGAGTCTGTTCTGCGATGGCTCGGGGACCTTCTGCATGTCAGTTGCAGAGACTTTGTATTATAATGTGTCGGTCAGACTGTAGGTTTGGATTTCTATGAGAGAGTTCTCTGCCATGGTATCATCAATCTCAAATGATGCCCTTGACAGATATCTATAATCTCCTTATGACTGAAATTAAGTTCCTCCTTAGAGATGACCATTGTTTGAGATTCACAGTGGACAAAAAAAACCAAAGAGAAGTAATTAATGTTCTTAATAAATGAAGTTCTGTTGGACCGGATTCTTCTTAGGATTGTACCCTGAATATACCCATTTTCTGCCTTTTTTGCTAAATCCTTTGATCCTGTTATGAGAAGCAAAAGTTTAGTAAATATTTCTCTCAGAACAAAGGTGTAAAATATTTCCATCTTGAGAGAAACTGTCTCAAAAATGGAACATTGATGGAAAATACATCATGAGGTATTTGGTTTCTTGTGCAGAAAATGAACTTTGCTTTCATTTTAAATTCATCTCTTTTTATTTATTTTTTCTATTTATATTTGATAAAATATACATCCTCTCCAGAAATCATGCGAATTTTATACGTCTGCCAGCTATCATTCACATTTTTGTAAGAAAAGGATATAAACTTAGAATTTTATTTAGTAAAAATATTCTTTTAATTCTTCATTTGAAATGGTGACCTTTTCAAGTTGAATTATATGTTGGCATGAAGGTTTTCTTGTGTCTCATAATATTTTACGGTTGAAGAAATCATGCAGATAATCTAATTACTTTGACTAAAATTGTTGTGCCGTTTATGTCTTTTGCTGTACTACAGGAAAGAAACTGTGAAATGTATTCATTATCGAGTCATTAAAGGGGTTTGCTATTATATAAGCAGAGATGCAGACCACTGCATTTCTTGTATTAAAAGGGGAAAGGGGAAGGCATAGTAAACCGTGCCATAGGCTATGGATTATGTATTGCATTTCTTAATGTCTTGTGAAACGTAAAAATCTACAACAAACAGATATGTAAAGCGTAACTGGTATGAAGATTCTATTCAGGTTTAAGTGCTCTAGCTTGCTTTTGAATCTTGCTATTTTCTGCATTTGTTTTGACTGCTCTCATCATTCAAGATTGACGCTTGGATGGGTGTGTAGGAGGAAGCAGCAGCAGCAGGCTTACAGCTTGCAGACAAAAAAAAAATCTGCCTTATCTGATGGCTATTATTGAAAATGCGAGGTGTAGCCTAGGCTGGGTAATGAAGGGGAGCGAGCGAGGGGGAGCAAGAAGCATGGAGCTGCATACTGATGAGTGTAGGAGTACTTGATAAAAAGAATTCTTGCTGCTGGCAGTGCATTGCTCATTGTGGAGTATTCCAACAATCACATATAACGGAGAACAGCTTAGCTGACAGCTTGATATGCTTTTTTTTTTTTTTTCCTACTGTATGACGTACTGGTCTGTAGTAAAGATTAATAACTAAGAAATGTAGAGCTAGGATCAGATCTTACGCTATATACTGCCCTGTAAACTATGTTTTACTTCTGACTTTTCTGCTTGCTGAAAACATTAATCTGTCAAGCTGGCGGGCTCCTTTGATACCAACTTTCCCAGGAACACGATGTGGCAATGCCACCTCTCAGCCCAGGACTACCGCTATTATCCAGTGGATGGTTATTCGTTGCTTAAACGCCTCCCTCTTCACCCTCCTACAGGACCCCGATGCCCTGTCCAGACAGTGGGACAATGGTTGGAAAATATTGGGCTACCTCAGTATGAAAACCACTTGCTGGCTAATGGATTTGACAATGTGCAATTTATGGTAAGAAATCTTCTGTGCATAGCTGTGTATATACACTGTAGCTGCCTTTTTTGTCTGTCTCTTACGTGCTCATAAAAACCTTTGAGCTGTTTCTGCATTGCACTAGGAAGATCTGTTTAGTGTTTCACTTTTCTGTGTCTAGCTGAATTAATATGTAAGCTGTCCTTGTATAAACTTCTGAACTGAACACATTACAAAATATTCTAGCCGGAAACATGGTAAAAGAAAAACCAAATATTAATGTTCTTTCTCCCCTTCACCAATCTTCAGCTTAGAAAAGAAAAACGCACAGTTCTTTTTAATCCATTGCAGGATTTGCACGGTATCTAAAAGCTGTAAACACCCCTGCCTGCAATACGTTACATTATTACTTTTATTTAAACATTAACATCATTGTAATAATACTTAAATAACATGCGATGCCATTCTTGCCATGAGAGGTATTTTAATAACAGCAAATTATTTAATGAAGTGTGCTCTCTGTGCAAGTGTTTCTGGCTGTCTCTGTTAAATGTTTTTGCGTCTTAGATAACCAGGCTGTGGGATTCACTTGTTGAAACTTATGCCCTGTGTCAAAAAGTAACGCATTCCTTTTAATAGTTCCATGTTGATGTTTTAGCTTTAGGCGTTTATCAGGAACATATGGATGAAATAAAATTTTATGTACTTCAGGATTTGCAGTATTACCATGTGGTGGAAAGCAACAGCGACCTGTCATGCACAAACTTTCTGTTGAAATTAATATTGACAGTAAAGAGAGAAGCTTACTCGTAAGATTGTTATATAATCACTTTTCTACCTGCTTCAGTATTCCCATTCCTTGAACCTCTTGCAAAAATCCTGACTACATTCCTTATAAAACACCAGAGCTTAAAATATTATTCATCACCTCTTTTAAAGATATTTTTAGGAACCATATATATCTCGGAACGGTTCTAACTTTTCATAACTTACACCTGGCATATAAGAAACAGAAGTGAAACAGCATGAATATTATGACTATAAAATCATCACATGAGTTGTGTTTTTCTTATTTAATTTCTTTTGCTAATATCATTATATGCCTTTGGGTTACTAATCGGAAAATTAAGGCACAGATCTCTGCCATTTCCACATTATAATAGTGTAGAGATTTCTTCCTGTTTTTACATGGCTGCCGTGTGATCTTTTGCTTATATCAGTAAAAATCATTAGAATCTTTACCTTTAAATATTCTTGAAAATAAAGCTGCAAGGGTGTGCTGTCAGCCCAGAACTGTAAAAAAAAAAAAAAAAAATTCCAAAATGGGTTTTAAGCTACAGTTTCCCAAAATGTGAGTACATATTCTTATATATGTTGTAGTGATAGTTACATAAGTAGGTGATTGTTTAGTCCTAAAGAGATTACAGAAGGAAATTGTTCACAAGAAGCTGTAGGTGGCATAATAAATGCACAGAGGTGCACCCACCGCAGGTAAATGAGGAGCACAAGGAGCCAAAGAAACTGCCCTGGAGGGTTTCCCACTCGTCCCCTGGCTGTGGAGGTGCCCGAACCATGTTCTGGGGGAATTTATAAGACTTTCATCTCCTACTTCGCTTATTAGTATACTTATGTAAGCCTACAAATGGTATACGAGATTCTATTCTTCAATACATAAATCAAACTTTTCAGATATCAGGCAGATTAAGTTATGCCTGCACACTTGGGTGTTACCTAATGTTCTCCGGTCATTTTAATTTAAGCCTCTTCTGAAGTGGTTTGTTCTTAAATATATATCACAGGTAAAATACATAATTACTCTTAATACTAATTGGGGTAGCATGCATATGTGAATGGAAGATTAGACTCTTAAATCCAATGATTAAGCAAAAAGTTGGAAAATTGCCTCGTAATAAAAAAAATGTATAATTTCAGTAACTTAATAATTCATAATGTATTGATTTCACACTGTTCATCATGCTGTTACATATTTCAGTTTTTGTTTGTACCAGAAATTGAGTAATTCCCATATTGTATGGGAAACAAAAATGATCAGCAAACACAAATTTCTTTATTTATTATTCTTTTGAATACATCAGCATTATGTAAGGAAAGCCTCTCCTGAAAGTTTAAATGAAGTGTTTTTTAAAATATTTTCCATTCTAGTCAAAATTTTAAAGAGAAAATTAAACTTGGGAAGCATATAGGAAAATGAGAGAAGAAAGACCTGCTATGCTAAGAGAAAAATTCAGATTACTCCAAACTTAAATATGTTGCAATCTTCCTTTAAGATGAGAGAACTGCTTTACCTTTGTTGAAGTGGTTTACATATTAAGCTGTATTTTACAATTCTACTAAATTAAGTGTTTCAGATAGGTTAGCTACTTTACATTGAAGAACTCAATGCAGTAAAAATCAGTTAGACATATTTGTTCTTCCTTCTGTACCATATTCCTGCTTTTGTTTTTCTGGAAGCACATTCTGACCTGCATTTATTCATTCTGTTGTTGCCTAAGCAACAACCATCACACTCCTATTAAGTATGATTTAGTAGTACAGGTCTTACTGGCTGTTCAGAACAGGAGAGGGAGTATCACAATGATATAAGTAATGTCCATGGAATAATGTACATCTGAGAACAAATATGTTCTATTTATACTGTTCTCAACAGCAAAATTCTATTAATTAAATTAGCATTCTAGTAAAAAGGTGGGCTACAGATAAAAAGGTTTCATGGTCAATCATTTGTTAGATCATAGAAATTAACCCCTTGTGTTTAGTTCCCCTTGGGAATTAGGAAAGTTATTCACTAGACTATACTTAGAATTAGGAAGATTTGTTTATGTCAGCTGAAGTGTGTGGACTTTATAGTAAGTAATAGCCTGTTTCCTATTAACTTTACAGTATGAATATTTTTCCATAGTTCATCAATATATACATTTTAAAAATATGTTGAAACATAATTCTAAAAACTTAGTTGTGTTTTCGTGAACTACTTTACTTCTACTTACCGCGTGTTTGCGCATATAGCAAGTGCAATTCCTACCTACTATTAGTGTTGTGTAGGAATGACACTTGCATATTATGTAGTAGGCCCAAGGCAGATTCAGTCCCAAGACTTGGTTCATGTGTGCTTGTAGGAGTAGATTCATACCTGAATACGTAAGTGTGTGTGTGTATATATATAGATCATTATTATATTATTATTAACTTTTATAATTTATTGTGTAATAGGCTGCAGTGTCCTTCAGATATAAAAATTTATAGTAACTTTGTGCAGAGAGACTCTATATTTGAAGATGCAGATGATACTGCAGCTTCATAATGTGAAGGCTATTTTGCAGTTAAACTAGTTCTAAAGCACAAGAAAACAATTAGATCAGTCAGAAATTGCAGTATATGAACTATATATAAACGATAAGGAAACCTGATGAATCGGTGAACATCTTTTTGATGCATAGGTCCCATGGATATCCCTGGGACAAGCTATAATCTTTATGAATGCTTGCAGGCCTACATGACTTAGTATGCTGAGAAAAAAAGTTAAATTGCAGAGAAAAAGATGAAAATATATAAATGTGTGAGGTCACTAGATCTTTGCATGCAGCTTTCTACAACTCTGGAGCTCATCAAAGACACCATTCTGGATTCACAGAGATAAAAGCAGCTCAATCAAATCACTGCCCAGTGGGGACTAGTTCTGATTAAGGACTGCATATGCCTATCTATTTATAGGTTGTTCTAATCGTTTAAGATATTCTGAAATTTTATCACTTGCTTAATATTGCAATTTGATGAAGCTAATATCTCTTTTAAAGATTTATAAAACACTGTATGAGAGAAACATGAACCACACAACTAAAATGAGTTAACAGAAAAATATGAAGCTTTTTATTATGTTTTTTGACATTCCAAAATATTGTTCACTAATAACAGTTAATAACCTGAATTGCCATTATACATTAGACTTGCATTGCTGCTGTGAACTTACAGACATGCACCTCTACCCCTTCAAGTACTTAAATGGCTTGCATTGCCTGAGGATCTGAGTATTGCCTAAGTATTTTTTTTTTTCATTCTCTCTTTTTCACTGTTGGGAAACTGAGGCATAGAGTGACTGCATGGTGGAATTTAAAACTACTTATACGTTTGAGATAAGAGGCACTAGTTCTTAAGATAGCTGCTGACGTTATGTTTGAGATCAATCCAGTTGCTTAAACATAAGTATCTAGATCCAACTGAGATGCTGTAGGGAATCCAGGAGATCCAGACAGGGCTGACAGATATTACTGAGGACCAGAGACAGCCAGACCCTTCATGATTAGCAGCTGGAGTTCAGGTGGGATACCACCGAGCATCTAAGGTGACTCTAGAGTCCTGATGCTTATGAACCTGAAATGAATCTTAAATGTTGTAGGTCACAGAGTTTGTGACATGTCTAGGAGCTGAATATAGATGTCTTGAGTTTCCACCTAGTATCTTAGTTGCATATGCATTTCTTTTCCTTCTAGTAATTTTCTGTATTTATATTCATCCTGTGAACTTACCTGCAAAAGTATTTAACTGGTTTCACAGTGCTAGGCATGGACTACCTTCTCAATTCCCTTTAGCTGCCTGTTTTGGATTTAGTTTTGAATTAAGTTTTGAGTTAAGACTTTTCTTTTTCTTCTCTCTTTCTTTCTTTGTTTCTTTTCTTTCATTTTTTACTAGGTCTAGATGTTTATTAGTCATCTGAAGTTTATCTGGAGACTGTCCTCTCTCAGGTGTTGTTCCTGGGATTTGCTGTCCTGGAATACCTAGTAATTCTTCTTGCCTTTAATCTCTCTGGAGGATGTTAAACTCTGTATCAAGTATAAAGGACAGAAGCAACTTTATTTCTTTAAAGTGAAATGCACTTTAATGAATTTCTCTATGTGCATTGGCTCCAAGTCCTGCACTTGTAGAGACCACCACAGCTTTTATCCAAAAATACTTTGTGCAGAGATTGATGATTTGGGCATTAGATGAAAGCTTGAAAGAGTGAGTCAGTCTGCCAACACCTTTCTTAAATTAGCCATGCTGCAGATGATGAAAAAGAGGCCAACGTTTGACAAGGGTTCTAGGGTATAGTGACTTTAGTGACTTTCAGAAGCCAACGCCTAACGCGCTTAGGAGAGCAGGTCAGCCTTTGCAACATCCAGGCTCTGAGCTCTCCAGACCCATAATGGCTACCGGAGGGACTCATCAGGGCACTCATGCATCATCTGAAGCGTAAGAACATTTAGGGAGCATTGTCTGTGTGTAGTTTACCCAGAAATGAAGAACTGTTTAAGGCAATCTCAAAAGTGGCAGTCAGTGACATGCAGCAAGCCACCTTTTTAGCAGAGTAGAAGGAATACGAATCCCACTTATGCTGGAATAAGCTGCAGTTTAAGGTCTTCAATATATCTAGTAAAAATCTTAGAATATCTGCCTGGAACCACGAGTTTCAATCCCCTCCTCTGTATCTCACTTGTAAAACCCATTAATTGCTTTTAGTTTCATGGCAGATCTACAGAACTTGACACTGAAACTGTGGAGCTCCTCTCAGTGCAAGCATGGCCCTGGCTTCTTCTCTGAGCAAAGTAGCTATTTGTCAATCTGCCCTCTTCTGAGTCTTCCTCTCCTTCACCTCAGGGGCCCTTTACAACTGTGGCTCCTGAGGTAGGCCAGCTGTTCCTTTAGTCCAACCTGTTAGCCGGACATAGAGCAGGGCAGAGTTAAAACTCAAATATAGGCATCTACATGCGTACCAATCAGTAGACGTTTTGGACTCAGGTCAGTTGCCCATGTATTGGAATCGCTTAAGATGTCTAAGATGTCTGTGTAGGCCTGGAATATATGTTACAGGATGTATGGAAAACCCATCTGGAGCTTCAGTTGGATTCTGGGCAATGTACATTTGCAGCACCTAAAACAACTCTAAATTCGTATCTGTAGGCAACTAGGTGAAGCACCTAATGAGCCATTAAAGCCAATGAAGCATAGAATGCAATTTAACTTATTGGCTGACTAACTATTAGGGTATTTATTTTAGGATAAATTAAAGTAGATTCATCAGGTCAGCTGAATCACTGTCTAGGCTGTATTGATTTTTTTACTAGATCTCCTTACGCTATCATGTAGACACAGAAATTTCAATGGCTCAATTTGGGCTAGAATATCCACCCAGGGTTCACCGAAAAGGAAATGCAAAGTATTTTTATTAAAGCTTTTTCTCTTCCCTCAGAACATCCAGGCCTGAAGCTTCAAGATCCTCTTTTTCATGCTAGTAGGGATTCTTACTATCAAAACTGCAAAATAGAGCTCAGGTGGGTGCCAGAGATGAAGATTGTGCCTGTCTTCCTGCAATAGCAGCAGGTCTGACAAATAATCCCATTCCACATGCTCCAGTTAATGCTTCTGTCATGGTATTCCTCAAGCTGGATGAGAGACAGAAGAGCTTACTAATGTATTCCTCAATATCACATGTGGAAATAATAGCTTGCACTGTCTTTCTAACTTGAGGTCTCAGACCATTCTTCATCATCCTGTGTGAGTGCATGCAGATCTGGAGAGGCAGCGCTCATTCCCCAGTGGAAAGGGATTTTAGAGGAATCTGCTTCATGTTTATATATGTTTATATATGTTTACGTGTTTTTATATTTTTTTATATATGTTTTTGTATATGTTTATATGTAATGTGTGTGTGTGAAAAACACAGGCACTGCAGGCTGGTGAGTGATCCTGCATTTGACATAGGACTTTATGAAAATTTTGGCAGTAACAATTGCTCAACAGAGGAAAGAAAAACAAGACAGAATTTTTGTGCGTTCCACTTGAACAACTGATATTGGGTCTTTTTAGTCTGGAAAAAAGACGAATGAGGGAGGACCTTATCAACACTTATAAATACTTAAAGGGTGGGTGTCAGGAGGATGGGGCCAGGCTCTTTTCAGTGGTGCCCAGTGACAGGACAAGAGGTAACGGGCACAAACTTGAGCATAGGAAGTTCCACCTAAACGTGAGGAGGAACTTCTTTACTTTGAGGGTGGCAGAGCACTGGGACAGGCTGCCCAGAGAGGTGGTGGAGTCTCCATCTCTGGAGACATTCAAAACCCACCTGGACGCGTTCCTGTGCATCCTGCTCTAGGTGACCCTGCTCTGGCAGGGGGGTTGGACTAGATGATCTCCAGAGGTCCCTTCCAACCCTACGATTCTGTGATTCTGTCATTTATAAGGAACCCATCTCCAAACACACTGTTGACTTCATTAAGATGTCCTGGGCATGGTGGATTCCTTGAGAGTTGGAGGGAGGAGTATGTTTTCATCTAAAACATCTCAACTGTTGTATCTTGAAGTTATAAACAGGGATGGGTCCATCTGCCTGTCTGCTAGGTTCTGTGAAGTTAACCTTTGGGTGAAGGTTTCTCTGGTTATTCTGGAATATTTGTCTGTCTCTATTTAAACGTTGTTCCACATAAAGTTGTACATACAAGACACAGAGACAGGACTTCAGGCTGTACACTTGGTGACAATCCAAATGGTATATGCACTGGAATGTCCTTCCACTCATCTCTGTCATTCAGGTTAGTGACATCAGGTTTATACGTGCCTCTTTGGGAAGTTCAGTCGATGGCAGTCTGAAAGAAAAGAGCTTGTTCAATGTACGTATCAGTTTCTTGGGCTCAGTCTTACCCAGAGGACCAAATCCAGACATTGAAAGCCATTGCATATACAGTCACCACTAAAAGTGAAACTATTTCATGGTACATATCTGTGAGTATGGTACTTGAGGACTGGAATTAGTCCCATCTGTTCTAACAATATGTTAAATGTTAATGTGAAATGTGCTTGAGCTAAAAGTCTGCCTGGTGCAGACGCTGGCCTTCATCTTGGTGTACAAGCACTGATGGACTGTATTCTGAGACTACATACGTAAGGAATTGGCTCTTGGCCCTAAATACAAGTTTATGAGAAACCAGTAGCAAATATTTCATCTGAAAGTTAGGTTGATAAAACAGATGAAAATTCTAATAATCAGAACAAAGCATGACATTTTAATAACTCATAAAATAAGAGATGTAATGCCGATACAATGTTCTTGCTCTGTATTTATTTAAAGCCCAAACCTTCCAGATGATTTTTTTACCAAAAAGAACAATGCAAAATCTTCAAGAATTAGAAATATTTGTGTATAGAATGGTGGGTATAATGCTATTCTTCACAACTAATGAAAGATATGGAAAACATGACAATATGTAAAGGTCATAAAAAGCAACAGAAAGTTTAAAGGTTAAGAGAGGCACAAAGTTTAAGAGTTTTTGCTCTTCAGAGTGAAAAACTAAAGCTTCAAAGGACAATCAGTTTATAAATGTATTTACATTGTGTGTAAATAATGGAAAGTTTTGCAATGGAAGGTAATGGTAGACTTAGAACCAGTGGCCTATATGTTATAGAAAGTTACAGCTTATTCTTAGTTCTTTCATATGGGAATACTTCTTAAAAAATTAAAGAAAAATAGAATAAAAGGAATTTAAAAAGGAACACAGTATACAGTTGTGTATATTACTGCTTTAGAACACCATTGTCCAACAAGAAACAATTAAATGGAAACTGGACCAGTAGGTAAATTAATCTCAAACAATGACAGATTTCCCTAAGTTAAAGATGTTTGAAGGACACAGCAGTACAGAGGAGCTTGATTACAGATAATTACATTGTGGTATTCTGAAGGAGATATCAGATAAAGATTAATGGGTACTAACAGATAACTGGAAATAAACATAAGATTCTTGGACTTTTTTTTTCTTTATGAAGAAAGACTGGATGATATAAGAAAAGCTCAGGTAGTCATATGAACAAGTATTAATCAGATAAAAAAAATAGAAGCAATCTAAAATAAAGAAAATAGATAATACATTGTGAAAGTATAGATAAATAACCAAAATACAGAAAGGAAAAAAAATAGAAGAGAAAATGGCATTTCATTAACTATACAAGTAGAATACATTCAGAAAAGGTTTTATCAATATACTATATAGCTAAAAGGAATATTAAGAAAGTTATGATCACCACTAGAAGTCAGATAAAACTCATTTTAGTTTTAGCACAAAGAACAAAGTACAAGAATTAGTGAAATGCAGTGTTAATGAAGACCACTGAGATATTAGAGAGAGAGGAAGAGAAAGAGAGAGAGCGCTATCATACTGCAAGCAGATTAAAGATTCTTGGTTAATTAAAATATCTGAATCATCTAGGTTAGGTGATGTTTGATGAAGAGTCTTAAGAAACTGAAGAGGAAATACTAGATCCTTTAGCAATCATCTTTGAGAACTCCTGGAGAATGAACGAGTTATTAGAGGACAAATAAAATACAAACGTAGTACCAATATGTATTTCAGATCACAGGATTTTTCCCCAGTATAGATTTCCAGTCTCCTTACCTCTTTGTCTTCAACCTTTCACCATACAACTAATGCCTTATTCAAGAAGGAAATGGATAGCGATGTTATTAGCAACAGATAGCTACTGTCATCAGTACTGAGTCTGGTGGGGAGAAAATGGGGAAGTGAATAGAATGTCATAATGTAATAGGAAAAGAATACAGCAAAATGAAGGAACTGTGCAGTCGGTATTTAAGGGAGACCAGTAAAGAAACGTGTATTATACAACACATTGTGCCTCTCATCATGTAGATGAAAAGCTTTCCTTCTATCAAAAATAATTAAAATTTCAACAAGGGAGACAAGCTTAATTCTGCCGGTAAAACTCCAACTACCTTTTAAAATCTGTTCCGGAATGATGTACCAGAGTTGCCATACCAAGCAAGCCATTCCTGAGTTTGCGTGACTGCTGCTGAATTTCCTGGGCACCTAAACTTTATTTCCTTCAGTGTAGAGATCTTCCATTTTCCCACACATTGGTGAGTTTTTCTCCTTCTCCCACACACCACACCCATATATTTTTTATGCTACCAACACCCCAGCATCAGTTTTAACCTTCATAGTCACAGAAGCAATGAAACCCGTGAAGCTTTTAGCAACACGCTGTCCATTCTACCTATTCACACACACACAGGTGCGCGCACACAAACACATATTACACAGAAAGATAATTCACTAAAATGAAAAATTCCACATGCTCAGAAATAAAGACCTGGAGAGTTACAGTATCTCTGCAACCTCAGTTCATCCCTCACATTAATATGCCTTATAATACATTCTTCAGTCACAGGGTTCTCTACTAAATTTTTCCCTCAAAATTCCTCCCTTGTTCAGTGTACTGAGATTTGAGTATACACAAGCACACGTTTCAAAGAAGTAGCAGTTAAAAACAAAACTTATTTTTATTCTTCTAATGTTGCATTGCTTAATCATCTTACAACCTTAGCCCAATGGTTGTTTACAACAATGGTGAGACCCCAAGACTGCCTTCTTTTCCCATTCAGCAGTGATTTTCTCTTGTCTAGTATTGTTCATCTGGAACATTAGAATTGTGTTGTCACTCTAATATACATCCAAACATGCTTCGCGTTTGCATTTGTGTTTTAGAAATTGGGTTATAAAGAGTTAGAAAAGATAAAAGGATAACACTTCTGATGATAACTTTAGGCAATTAAGAATTAATATATTCATTTAGAAACACTTTTGTCATGATTTTTCAGAAGCTGAACGCTGTGCACCAGAGGTCACCTCCAAAAACTTTGCCCGACTGTTTTACATGGGTCTAAGCACAGGTTCGGTTCTAAGAATGTTTGTTGCTCTTGACTTTCAATGGGCAAAAAGAAGAAATTCTTCAACTGATGAAAGTAAGGTGGAAGCCCAGGCAAAGCAAGCTGCCTTGTATTAACTATGATATTATTCCACATAAGCATAATTGACTGAATTAACAAGCTTTTATTCATCGTAAATACAAGGTCACACAATGAAATTCATACCTGGTCTCTGGTCTTGTTCTTTGTCCACTCCGGATTGAAATATATTTTCAGGAAAACAAGTAATACAAATGTTACTTTACTCCCCAAATAATTTACTTATAGCCTCTAAAACACTGCATTGAACATTTCAAACATTTTATTCACTATGGAAGGTATTATATTCTGTATCTTTCGCTATCCCTCATTAAGCTGCAATTACTGTGCATATGGGATAAAATCTCCATGCAACAATACATTGTATTCGTTTTAGACTGGCTAGTACTGATGAAACTGAGGGTGTATGTACAATTGTACGTACAACCCATGACTTAACTGAAATGTCATGTTTCAGACATATATTAGTATTATCTTATGCAGTATTTTATTGAGTGATTGGAAACTGGAACGATTTAATGATTAATAACATTAATGATGGGAGCAACAAAATATACCATACCTGCTCTAGATTTGTGTTGAAAATCTTTGACTGGATAATAATTCTTTGAAAAATTTTTGATCCAAAGACTAGATCTAGAGGGAAGTTTTGAAATAGAAAAGCCAAAATATTTGCCCAGGTGGCAGATGTGGAGGGATAAGGTTACTGTGGATACAAGTGCTGACAGTCAGTTTAAATATTAAAAACTGGAATACCATGAATAAAAGTATACTGGATGAATGCCTATCAAATGACCTTTCCAATATAAATACCAAATGGTATTTTCTCTGAAGGGGGAAAATACCTGCATCTTATTCACTGGAATCTTCAGCTCATGCTAAAACCAAATATATCTGCAGCTGGTTACAGCTCTTAAAATCTCTGAAATGATTGATAGCTTCTATTCTTCAGTAGCCACACTATTTAACAGCTTTTTCACTGCTTCAGGTATGCTCTCTCCAAACGGCTCCCCTTTTAATCACATAGAAAGCCCACTTCTTGAAGTAAGTTAAGATGGCGTTTATAAAGAAATAACAGTTCTTAGCTGCTATGCTGCATTAGGATAAAAGATTGCACAATACCGAGTTGGTTTTTAGCCTTGATCCATTTTTAAATATAGTATGAATATTATAGTTCTGTTAGCTTCTCTGAACTCCCTAGGCATCCCTCTTGTTGCCAGAAAAGAATTATAAATTGACAATCCAAGTTATTTTATTTTATTTCATTTTCCATCTCTCTTGGAATTTGGAAATGTGTCTATTCTGTCCGTGAACTTTTTATTTTCTGACATTTTGATTTTTTAAGTACTTGTTTTATTGCCTGTAGAAATAGTAGGTCTTCACTTTCTGCCCAGAAAAATAACTTTATGCAGCAAGAGTGGAATATTATGCCAAAGAACCCAGATACAGACAAATCTTTGATTCCCTTTAATAACAGGCTTTTTGTCAGCAAATTCTGCTCTCCCTGCTTGTATGGTTTGATTTCTCTCTGCCTCTTCACTCTGCTATGAATATAATAGCATCTTGCTTCATATATGCATTTGTTTAAAATGCATGCTGATTCCCTTCCTTCTTGAACAGTAAGAAAGGGAGACTCGAGGGAAAGAGAATAAAGAAAACACTTACTAGCACATGCAGAAGAAGCCTAGTCCATGGAGAATGCATAGGACAATATATCTAAGGGTCTTTTCTGAGGTCAGCCTTTGATTTGGATTATGAGTTTGGGGGAAGATGCTTCTCTATTTCCTTAATTATCTGACTAGGAAATTACATAATATTGCTGGCCCAAATACATAAAATCAAGAGAGAATCCTGGGATAGAAATACCTGTATATTAAGAGCTATCTTGTGGCCAGTTATCTGCTTATGTCTGTCCTTTGATAGTACGGGTTTCTAAGTACCTACAATTGCAAAGCAGTTTCTCAGAGGTACCCAGGTTGCCTGAGGAATCTCACTGAGTACCTTCAGTTAAGTTCTGAATAAATTCAGTGGCAATGATTGGACTCAGGCTAAAAATAGTGCAGGAAAATAAAACAAGTATTTAATACTTATTAATATTTTTATGGCCCAAACAGAATTAACCAGGAACATTTTCTGTGTATGTTAAATGTAATTTGTCATTATTTTAATCTTGAATTTCTGCATTTTATTGCTTCTATAACCCAAACTTATGGCAGAAACTGTTTCTTAGCATTCCTTATCTCTCCTGGAGCTATCTGGGTACCACTCTTCCTTTCTCTTTATTTCTGACGTTGTATCTGACCCTCTCCCAAAAAGTGCATCTGTGTTTCTGAGCACTCTCCCTCCCACATTACCCCTGCAGGCTGGACTCCTTTTCTCCATTTCATCTTTTCTCAGTAGAAATTACTGTGTGTCTTTTTTGTCTCCAAATCAAAAAGGGAGGGAGGGAGGGAGGGAGGGAGGGAGGGAGGGAGGAAGGAAGGAAGGAAGGAAGGAAGGAAGGAAGGAAGGAAGGAAGGAAGGAAGGAAGGAAGGAAGGAAGGAAGGAAGGAAGGAAGGAAGGAAGGAAGGAAGGAAGGGAGGAAGGAAGGGAGGAAGGAAGGGAGGAAGGAAGGGAGGAAGGAAGGGAGGAAGGAAGGGGGGAAGGAAGGAGGGAAGGAAGGAAGGAAGGAGGGAAGGAAGGAGGGAAGGAAGGAAGGAAGGAAGGAAGGAAGGAAGGAAGGAAGGAAGGAAGGAAGGAAGGAAGGGAGGGAGGGAGGGAGGGAGGGAGGGAGGGAGGGAGGGAGGGGAGGAATAAAAGAAAACAAAGAGGGGAATGGAGGAAATCTGCTTCACATCTACATTCTTTTACTGACTTAAAACATTTTAGGGAGCTTTGAACAAAAGTAGAGAGACATTTAACTGGATGCCTCTCAGAGAGATGTGCTTGTCACTCTTTGGAAGACAGCTCTGGTCCAACGGAGCTGATGCTGAGTGAGAGACAGTTTTCTTGGCTGGGCTTAAGCTGACTCCTTGTGGAAAGCTGACCATGCTCTCCAGCATGACTTATAGTACCATATTATTCAGATTTTTCTGTTTTCCAGGGTGTCAGGCTTCTGATTTACCTGGACAGCTAGCTACAAATTGTGACAAGCTCTTTTCTGATAAAGCTGTTGCATTGCGTGTGCAAGGGAAGAAGCAGAATTTGTTTTTGCTGAAATGTGAGTGCTCACAGCTAAAACTGCATTTGACTACAGTTGACCTTTGAATACCTATGTAGACAGATACTAAGTACTCATTGAAACGGAAGAAAACAATCCCTGCATTTAGGTACTGACAACCAACAGATTTAAAATAAAAATTAAAATCTGGCCCAAATTAGTCCTACTTTAATTCTTTATCTGTATCATGTGTATAACAATGCCACCTTGGCTTGAAGCAGTCTTATAAAATATATTAATTCCTGTTTTGGAGCTGTCTAATATTATTGCAATGAATGTCTAAAAAAAGTCATAAGAAAGTGAGTCATTCTTACTGGTGAAGTCTTCAATGGAAGACTATATATAAGACATGGACCCACACAGAGAATGTTAAAGGCTAAAAAAAGAAATATTAGCTATCTTATTTTGTAAGTACCATCCATCCCCCTGCACTGAATTAATGGATTATTCAGAAATATAATTATACTGTGTGTATAATTCTATGATGCCATGTAGAATATGTATCCTGGGGTTCAGGGTGATAAGCCAGTGTTTAACAGTCTTCATTCTGGTATTTTGTAGCTTTGTGACTTTGCAACGTCCCTTTAATGTGTAGGGGGGATCAGCAGTTCTTATTTTGTCTGTTTTATTCATTGAAGTATCCCTTCCTGTTAAGAAGTTTTACTGAAATATGGAAATTATATCAAGTGAAGTTAACAGTCTCCCACAATCTTGTGTCACTAGATCAGGAGCCTACAGTTTTATTATCCAATTTGCTGGTAGTGCTGGTCTGGTTTGGACCCGATATTAGATGCAGAAGAAGTCAGTGAGACTCCCAAGTGTTCACCCGGACCATTAGGAGCATTTTTGTATCACAAAGAAAAGTTAAAATTAGAAGAAGTTTGCTCACAAAGAAATCTGCAAAGCATCAGTAAAAGAACTGCCTGAATTTGGATAGGGGAAGGCCCCAAAGACTCCCTAAATGTTAGTTGTTGAATGCAGTATCTATGTAGAGAAAAGGGATTGGTGGAAACGCCCATCACAGTAGCATGAGGAAGAAGAGTGCCAGACGAGGGGGACTGACTTTCATGAAGGTTTCCTTATGACTGAGGGAAATGAAGTACTAGAGAGCCAGATTACTGGACTCTGACAGTAGATATCCTAATGTGTACTTGGAAAATCAGCTTTGTAGCAACATTGCAGAATCCTTCCATAGTGTTTTGAGACTGGATCCATCTGCGTACATGTAATACTACTGTAAGAATATATCAAGCTGTCTTCTCATTAATTTTGAACATGTTAATACAGATTTTTAAGAAAACACAGCACGTCTGTGGGAAGAATAATCGGCCCCTCAAACAAAAAACAGAACAAGTTTACCTTTATATAGAAGATTCTTGAAACCAAATACTATTTGCTAGGCAGAACGGACAGTTCAAAGGGCTGTATCAAGATGCTAAGACCGTCTGTGTGAGACCAATATGTGACTTTAAGTTTCACAGCTAGTACTTGCTTTGGCTGGAGACAAGTTACATAGTTCTGTTTCTGAGAACAGACTTCAAATGTGTGGATCTTTTTCTTATATTCACTGGTAATAAAAGATTATGCCTTCCATTATATATGCAAGTAATTTATGGATAAGTGTAAAAATGTCATGTTGTGTGAGTATTTGTAACTTCTAACTACTCAGTTATGGGCAGAAAACACAAAACTATGGTAGTCTAATTACTGCTTTAGTGTTGTATCTGATATATACAATACAAGAATATTTGCAAAAGAGTGAAAAATGTGTAAGTAAAGCAGAGAATGTGAACAGAAAGAAAGGTCACAGTATTAGAACTATATCTGAATACAATACGTGGGTTGGGAATAAGTTACACAGGGAGAAGAAAGAGCTATGAAGGGAAGAAGGGAACAGAAAGTAGACAGTTTACTGTCTGGCTCAGACAGCCCAAAATCTGATTTTGCATTTGTTTGTTTATATATTGAATGTGTTTGCTTATTTTTAAATTTCAGAATTATAAATGTTGTTGTTCAATGGCAAGATACTTAAGAAATGTGGGCAAACTATTTTGATGACTGTGGTAATTAATATTTTATATGAGATCCAGTCAATAGCTACACGGGTTTTTTTATAGGTTCTGGGCAACAGTTGCTGTATTATTGGTGACATAGCTAGACCATGCTACATGAAATGCTACTGTTTAATGTTAAAAATATGTTTTCATGGGTTGACACAGAAATATTAAGAAATGCAGCAATCAGTGAATCACTCCAGAGTGCACTTCTCATGCATCAGTGGCTACCCAGTTGTTTTCTAAAATGGAACCTTTAATTTTTAGATAAAGTTGGCATAAAGGGAATGTCTTTCCCTCGTTCATTGGACTCATTGTCCAGTTATACCTTGTTCAAGTGTTTTAGGGATCAATAAAGGACAGAGAGTGAAATATGCCCTTTATGCATAGAATGGATGCCATCCAGAGGGTCCTTGACAGGCTTGAGAAGCAGGCCCACGTGAACCTGATGCAGTTCAGCAAGGCCAAGTGCAAGGTCCTGCACCTGGGTTGGGGCAATCAATATCAGTCCAGAACAGGGGAGCAATCAATTAAGAGCAGCACTACAGAGAAGGACTTGGGGATACTGATGGATGAAAAATTGGATATGAGCCGTCAATGTGCACTTGCAGCCTGGAAAGCCAATTGTACCCTGGGCTGCATCAAAAAAAGTGTGGCCAGCAACTGGAGGGAGGTGATTTTCCCCTTCTGCTCCACTTTGGTGAGACCCTACCTGGAGTACTGTGTCCAGCTCTGGGTTCGCCAGCACAAGGAAGCCATGGACCTGTTAAAGCAGGTCCAGAGGAGGGCCATCAAAATGATCAGAGGGCTGGAACACCTCTCCACTGAGCACAGGCTGAGAGAGTTGGGGTTGTTCAACCTGGAGAACAGAAGGCTGCAAGGAGACCTTTTTGCAGCCTTCCAATATATAAAGGGGGACTATAGGAAAAATGGAGACAGACTTTGTATCAAGGCGTGTAGTGACAGAACAAGGGGCAATGGTTTTAAACTGAGGGTAGATTCAGATTGGACATAAGGAAGAACTTTTTTTACAATGAGGTTCGTGGGACACTGGAAAAGGTTCCCAGAGAGGTTGTGGATGACCCATCCCTGCAAGTATTCAAGATCAGGTTGGATGGGGTTTTGAGCAACGTGAAAGCTGTCCCTACCTATGGCAGGGGGATTAGACTAGACGATCTTTGAAGATCCCTTCTCACCCAAACCATTCTGTGATTCTGGTGCTATGATTCTAAGTATCCTTTCTTCCATGCACTGTACAAGTTTGGACCTGTCATTATAACACACTTTTGAAGGGACTGGTCTTATTTTGATTCTAGTGGAATATATCATCCCAAAGTTAATTCGTAAGAAGACTAGTCCGGGGCTTCTGCCATCTCTGCAACATATAAAAAGAAATAAGCTTTGCAGCGCAGGGATGATTTGCTGCAATCTAGAAAAAGGGTGGTAAATCAGTTTCCTCCAAATGCTAAAGAGCAGCTGAGTCTTATGTATCCGTTGAAATCTATGGTGGATTTGTATTTAGCGAAATCAGGTTTTCTGCCGGCTGTATATCCAGCACTCAGTCTCTAGTGTAGCTAAATGCCCATATGGTTAACTTTAAATTAGCCCAAAAATGAGAGTGAAAAAAAATAAAATTATATAAGACAAATTATTTATATATTTTGCTTTTCTGGGCAGTTTTGGCCAATAGCAGAGACACTGAACCAATGAGTTAGGGAGACCTTTGATCTCACCTAGTATGGTCATACTGATGATTCTTGAGAGCTACAGCCTCGATTCAGATTCTCTAGCATGTTTCTCAGGACCAGTGTCTGCTCGGTGCTGAACATAGGCTTCATGGTGCAAAGCAGTCATTCTTGAAGTTGCTACGTCCATCCTAATATGATGCTGTAGTCCACACGTGACACATGAGGTGACCAGTGGACCGATAACTAATCCTCCTGCATGAGAATAGGGAAACGCATCTCCCAAGTTGTTACCGAGAACAATAGCACCGTGTAGTGACATAAAGCACATGGGATCACATCACAGCGATCTACTGGTTGCCGTGGTGACGGGAGTGGGCCCACAAAGCCAGCCGCCCGGCTGCTGAATTGGAAGGGATAAGAAAAACACAGCCCACTTCCCATGCAAAATGAATTACAAGAACAAGCAAAGGAAGAAAAGAAAATTGTCAACCCTTAATCAAATGTTCTCTTATTTTTAGTAAGGGTTCGAAGGAAATGGAGGCCATCTCTGCATACCTCTTGGGCTTCAGGGACCTGGCTAGTAATATCTCTGTACATACTGTAGAAATAAATCACAAGGGTTTGTATAAGAAAAATCACATGTAACAGAAATCTCATCTGTGTGCAGTGGGAGATGACAATACCTTATTCAATCCTGCTATTCATTCTGCCTGCCTTAGCAAGCAAAATCTGTAGGAATATGTTAAAAGGGGTCTCAGCATAACGACTGTATTTAGCAGGCAAGCCTGACTGCGTATTTTGCCTGTACCCTTTTAATTTTCACCTAGAGAAAGTTAGTATATTCCAGTTCCTTATTAGCTTACAAACTCTCTACCTTTTACCCTTGCTTCGCCACTGCAGATCAAAAGCAGCATGGTGGAACATGAAACACGTTTAAACATAACAAATCAGTGACACATGGCAAACCATTCATTTTCCAGTATTTCTCTTTTTTTGGGAGCTGCTTCATATTTTATTATATTTAGTAATCTTAAACAAAGCGGCGAGTTCGGTTCACCTGACAGCCTCCAATTCCTAGCAGCTAGGTCCTGAAAATGGTTTGGGCATCTGCAGGTTAGGCAGTGCCTTCATTCTGCAGTGCACAGAATGGGCGCCAAACAGCGAGGTGAGGCCTCCAAGACCACATTAAAAATGCAGTTAGCTGCAGCCATGGTGAGCATCGCCACGCTTCCCTTTACGGTTCCCGTCTCTGGGAGCAGGATCCCTACAATTGAACTAGGCACGCAAGACCCTGCGTAACTTAATAGGAAGAGAAAGGCAATTAAGAAAGGGGCTTGCCATGCTAAGCAGAGGAAGCCGTAAGATGGTCCAAAGCAGGAGTTATATCTGAAAGTTTTGCCTCCCTTTGCAGCCCTGCATTAGATGCCATTTGGAGGCTGGATTTCCTGTGCTGCTTCCTGGATCTTTACATCCAAGTGGTCACTTTGGATGAGGACAGCTGGCTCGCTGTTTTCTTTCAAATTACAGTATGCACCAGAAGCATGAGTTTGTAGCTCAGAAGTTAGGATACTTGGTTGAAAGAAATAAAAAGTCGTGAATTTTTAGCTTTTTCTCTGCTTTTTATATTTGTCAGTCACTAGGTGTAAACCAGAAACATTTCTAGCAACAGCACAAGAAGATTGATTTACCACAGCCAGCTGTGACTGGTCTAAAGGATAATATTCCTTTCTGGCTTCCTGACTAAACTTCACAGCAATTTGGTTTCAGCAGGAGCAGTGGACGATTCTTCCTCAATCCCAGATTGCACTTTCCAATCAGTTGTTGCATAGCTTTCTCTCTTTTTGGGAAATTCGAGTTTGAGAAAGACACGTGAATCTGATCTCCTGCCTTCTGTGTGAATCCTCTAATGGCTGGGCTGTGCTATGAGGAAGAAAGATAAAGCCATTCCTTCCTCCTCCCGTAACATTTTTAAGAAAGAGCAGTCACCAGTTCACACCATGCTCCTGGGTTTCTGCCGTGGGCATGCTCTGAGATTTCCTACCAGATCAAGCTCTGATGACATCTGAGAGGAGGGCCTACTTCCTAGACTCGCTCCAAGGTCTGACGTGTTTTCACAGCTGCGCTGTCTGCTCAGAACAGAGGGCTCAATCACCGGGCACCCCAGAGGAAAAGCTGCGGGTGTGAGAAGGGTTCATCTGCAGGCAGGAGATGACAAAGGCTCTTCCAAGACCTCAGTCATAACTTTAGGGCATAAGTGCGTGAAGACTTAAGTATTTTCTTGAGCGTGTGTTTTCCTTGCTGCTATTTCACAAACGCTTTCTGTGAATAATCTATTTTTAAGACATGGATCCTGCCCAGAATTTTACAGTCTTTGACTCTGCATTTTGTACTCTCCGGGCTGATTTGGGTGGCTCACAATTTAAACAGCATGACTAGGGTTGATAAAAATGTGAGGAAGGAGATACTTCTGTGAGACATTCTGGGAGGTGAACAGAGTTTTTACATTTATTACAAAAACACCAGTGTTAGCTCCAAGGTTAAACAGAACTCCATGTTTCATGCAAAGCAGGTATTCAGCATTTTTGTTATAGCTGAAAATACCATGTTTGTCCCTTCCTACACTTCCCAAACTTACACACTTATTGGAGAAAGGAATATTTTTCTGAGAATCTAGTCTGTTAATTAGCTCACAGTAATATTGATTTTAAAGTGGGTCCTTTGAGAAATTTAGCATCTAAGCTAACTAGCATTTATCTCAAGTAATCTGAATAATGGTACAATATAGACTCTCTGGAATTTTCATTACTCAAATGAAGTGAAATTATCTTCACAATATACTTTCAAGACATTAAGATGTAATTTAGGTAAGTATTAATAATTATTTTATTGAATTGTTATGACTAAATAGGCAGACAGAGTTGGGTCAACAGCGTTAGTAATTAAGTGGGCCAAGTGCGACATCAGAGGTAATTTTTTCAATTGCCACCTTATCTGTGCAGCTAATTTGCATGTGACAATTGTGTTGGTTGTAATGAATCAGTGCTACAAGGGAGAGGGGATAAAAATAGCAGAAAGTCTTCCTACAAGGATCCTTGTCCCAGCTATCAGTATTGTTTAATTATCACTATATTTTAATTAACTATTACTGTTATGTGAAAGGTCTGAGACTATATGTTCATTTGAATATTAATATTTGAAAAGCTTTTGATGGCACTGGTTACTTCAGATTCACTTCTGGAAGAGGTGAATACAAACCAGAGAGAGATCATTAAAGCATAGGTAGAGTGGGACTCGGGGTCTGTTGGGACTCCTTTTTAAACTGACCCTACTTACATCACCTTCTATCTTTGTGCATAGTTTGCAAATTAGGGCTCTGAATTGCTACCATCCCACTCTTATCTAAGAGTTAAACAGCCTTTTTTCAGTTAAAATTTCAATAGCAGTTTATTATTACTTCATGATGAAATGACAGTAACATGCAAAACTTTCTTCCAGTTTTCTCTTTGGTTTTTGTGGGGTTTTTAATTGCTAAGAAAGGCGTAACTGTAAAGACTGACAATAGAGCAAGGTGAGGATTGAGAATGAGTATCAGTAGTTTAAAAGCAAAATGATTTTGGAAGAATGTTATCAAATGCTTATTTTGCAACATGCTCGGTTCTTTTTTCCTAACGTATTTTATAATCAATCTGTTTCCCCCAGGGCAAAATTTCGTGCTTCTGCAGGGGATTTTTCTAACAGAGTCTTGTCAGGTTTGTAGGTGAAATAACAATTTCTGCAGTATCTCCAGGAATCCGATAAATCTTTCTGACCTGAAAGTACAAGTTAGGCATTTCACTCAATAATCTTTCTTACAGATCTTGTTTTCATGTTAACAGTGGCAATACTAGTGAGAGGCAACCTTTTCACTCATACTGAAGCTTGCTAAGTTCTGGTTGTTTGCCAGTTCTTGTTTGGAAACGAAACATGTGACACATTGCCTGAAATTTTTGCACTAATAAGAGGCAGTGTTCATTATTGAAAGCTACATTTCTCTAGTTATTTCGTGCAAGTCTCTAAGAAATAAACTCTTTTACCTTGTGGAAAAGCTATGTTGTGGTGAAAATTTATAAACCTTCTGGCATATTATTTAGACAATGAAAAAGAAAAGTCCTGGTTATTCAGTGTGTCCTTAACCACATTGTGAGATGTCTCCAATTTGTTTGCAGCCTGAGGGCGGTCTAGATGTCAACTATTTCAAGGGGATGCAGTTTGGAAGGATATTAGGACTAGGTGGGTGAGAAGCAAAGCAATTCAGACTGAGCAGGGGGCTGGTTTAAGTGAGCTGTTGAGGACGTGCTTCATAACAGTCCTCGTTCCCATTGGTACCAGATGCATGCTCCCTTTCCAGTTATGCATTTGGGGTGAAAGGGGCAAGAAAGAATAGAGCTCTTTAATGCTGTTGGTCTCAGTTTTCTCTGACTTCAGTCTCCCAGCATAAATAATAGAAGAGCAGTCCCATCTGCTTCTGCCCTGCTCCCACTTCTCTTATCTGAGTGGCAGGAATGATGGTGCTCTCAGACACTCCAGATAAGTGTACCACCTCCCATATTCTCTTTTTTCCTTTGTGTGCCAGGTCATATTTCCAGCAGCCCTGTAAGCCCAAGTATGAGGGCTTAACAGGGCAAGTCCTGTTGCCCCAACTCTATTCAGATCCCCCCAGCTGTGCTCCTGCAGTGTCCTGTCTCAGTCAGCCAAGGTGAAATTCAGTGCAATACACATTGGTAAAGATACTGGCGAGGCACTTTGAACACCCACCAGGCCTTGTCTGTGATACACATACACCATGATCCAACTTATTGCTGTGTGTTAGGTGCCACCTATACCAGCTCTTCACAGTCCCTACTGATCTCATTATGTTGATGGTGTGGCACCCACTACATGGGTGGCTGGGAGAGGGCAAAGAAGAGCATAAAGCGCTGCCCATGCAACAAGAGTGATGCAAGCACCGGTGCTGCCCCATCAACACTGTGCTCACCTCAGAAATCATCCTTCCCTTACCCACACCAACCCTGTTCTTGGGTAAACGAATTTTCAATACACGAGAAGCATCAAAAAGTTACCAGAAGTTATTGCCACTTCCAGTAGTACTTGGCATCTCCAGCTGAACTTGATCTCAATAATGGCTGCACAGCAAATGCATTCAACTCCACCTGGTGAGCAGCAGCTCTTACAGAGCTTTGGGCACCAGATTTACTACTTTTCCTCCTCTAGTTGATATAGCTGAGCATAGAAAAAAGCTGGTTTAGTTGCCATTGCCAGCCTATAGCCAGAACTCTCCCGAATCTTCTATTTCTTACATAACAATGTTTTCTTTTGTAAGGCAGAAAAAAGCTTTAAATGCAAAAGTAATTTTTTCTTTCTTTTTTTTAGTCAGTTTTTACTCTGTTTACATAAAGTGATGCATATTCATTTACCTCCCCATTGAGGTTTTTTTTCCCAGAACTTTGCAATGAATATCTATGAAACCTCTCTCCAACCTTTATCGGGTTTTCAGTCTATCAACCAAGGTGAAGAACAAAAATAAGACCAAAAAGCGTATGCAGGTGGTTTATCCCCCACAAGCCTTCTCTTCCAACTTCAGTGGTTAAGTTTTCAGATAAGTCTAGTGGTGTATCTGCCAGCTGTTTTAAAGCTTCTGTACCATTTAAATTCAGTGACAGAACCAGGCATTGGAATTTTTCACCATGGATCTCCAGCACAGAAAATATATGAAGGACGATTAAAAACATAGGTACAAGAAGGGGGCAATGAGAAACATACAGTCATTCCTGCCATCAAATCATACCATAGAATCGTAGAATGGTTAGAGTTGGAAGGGACCTTTAAAATCATCCAGTTCCATCTCCCTGCCATAGACAGGGACACCTTCCACTAGACCAGGTTGCTCAAAGCCCCATCCAGCCTGGCCTTGAACACTTCCAGGGATGGGGCATCCACAACTTCCCTGGGCAACCAGTTCCAGTGCCTCACCACCCACAGAGTAAAGAATTTCTTCCTAATATCTAATCTAAATTCTAATATGTTCTTCTAATCACCATATTTTATTATCTTCAGGGACAGATCTTCAAAGTGCTTTTGTTCCTGCAGGATGTAGAATGCATATTGGTCTTTTTTTATTTTAAGAATCTTGAAAGTTGTTCTCTTTTGATAGTAAATGAAGTTGTCTACAAGCTTATGAATCTT
Source organism: Larus michahellis (assembly GCF_964199755.1). Taxonomy (NCBI): domain Eukaryota; kingdom Metazoa; phylum Chordata; class Aves; order Charadriiformes; family Laridae; genus Larus; species Larus michahellis. The sequence goes on along the minus strand of NC_133896.1, from coordinate 52,161,143 downwards.
CTGCTTTGATTGGATTTTAGAGGTTCTTTGAGCTGTTTAATGTATTAAATTTAGGCTATTATTAATACAGAGAGTAATTTTTTTGCTATAAATCTGACATACTCCAGATTATATTCTTTTCTGAACATTCCATATACGTCTATCTGTACTTACATATATTTGAAATCTAGTATAAAGGTCTAATCCAGCATTTTTGGGAAAGACTGTATTAACTTCAGGTGGAGAGTGCCAGAGGTGATTTTGTGTGGAACAACCCAAACAAATGCCAGTAAAATCTTTATCTCATTGTGTACCATTATGCATTTCGTTCTGAACTTATTTATATGAACTATCTCAGATTTTGGCAAAATTTCAGGGTTTTAAAATTGTTTTTCATATGCCTCCAGTCTCCCACATGCAGAGTCTTTTTTCCTTCCTTCTCGAGCCCAACTGTTCTGTGAAACTACTGCCTTCTTACTCAGGAGATTGGCTTCCTGTATGTGCTTACAGGGAAAAAAATGGTATTCCTGAGAGCTGTGCAGAACCACAAATCCTGGGTGGGGTCAGCTACACTCTTTCCTAACTGGAATCTCAGAAGCAGGATCTTTCTAATTCATAAGTAAGGCTGTCTCTTATGTGGCTGAGGAAGCTGGGATTATTTAGTTTAGAGAAAAGGAGGCTCAGGGGAGACCTTATCGCTCTCTACAACTGCCTGAAAGGAGGTTATAGAGAGGTGGGTGTCAGTCTTTTCTCCCAAGTGACAGGCGATAGGACAACAGGAAACGACCTCAAGTTGCACCAGGGGAGGTTTAGATTGGATATTAGGAAAAATTTCTTCACCAAAAGGGTTATTAAGCATTGGAACAGGCTGCCCAGGGAAGTGGTTGAGTCACCACCCCTGGAGGTATTTAAAAGACAGGCAGACATAGTGCTTAGAGATACGGTTTAGTGATGGGTTTTGTCAGTTAGGTTGATGGTTGGACTAGATGATCTCAAAGGTCCCTTCCAACCTCGGCAATTCTATGATTCTGTGATTAACAAGGCAGAATTTCAACAGTGTAAACTGAAGTGAGCGAGATCTGCATCTGTCCTAGTCTAAGCAATTTTGATACATTCTTACTGCTTTAATTCCGAGAAGTTTTCTTTCCAACTAAGTTTTCCTGTAGACTTAAGAAACTGCAATATCACAAAGCCTCTTATGTTTTTATGACATAATTAAAGCATAATAACCCCAGTAGAGATTGCTGTCCCATATCTCCTGTTACAAGAACCTGGTTTGTATATAAACATATTAAAGTTAAGTCTTTGGATTCAAATTCTCTAGGTGTCTACTAGAATAATTTATTTTTGGTGGATGTTTCAGCTAGTATAGCTCACCTATTTTTAAGGCTGAAATAATGTGAAAAGACACTCTTGCATTCATATTCATTTTAATAACATTTACCATGTCACCTCTGTAAAGTTAATTGAGGTTAAATTTGGCCCATCTTATAATAATGGTGTGCATGGCAGCTAAGAAGAGGGAGAGAATTTCTCCTCTTGCCTCTGATCTGCCACGGAAGGAAGTTAGGTTTTCCTCACTCTCAACATAGAAGCCTGTGGAAGGAGACTGGAGGAGCGCAAGAAGAGTGATCAGGTAAAAAAAGCATCAGGGACTGGGATTAAGGGGAGAACAGGAGGAGACACCAGGGAGATCGGAATAGGGGGTACTGTTTTGTTCTCTTTACAGGGTGTCTGCAAAGCAGACAGCAACTTTCTACTATCAGTTTACTCCTCTATGTTAAGCAGTACTGGATTATACTGAGTATCTAAAGTTTCCTGGTTTGCTCTTGTGGAAAGATGAAGAGCTGGTTTAGCTCCATGGCAGGAGACAATGAAGTCTGTTTTACAGGAGAGATGACTGTCTGCTGCTGTTGATGCTGATGGTAACACACAGCAAAAGCTCCAGAACCTGAGCACGTTGAAAGACCAGATTGTTGCCTTCTTAGACTGGGGACAAGGAGGCAACATGAATTCCAGGCTTCCCTGAATTTTAAATATTTAATTTTGTAACCTTGACATACTTTAAAAAACATGTAATACCAACTGCAAAGAAACAAAATATGTGAATAATATATAAGAAAAAAAATAGTAAAGAATTAATAAAATAATGCATTCTCTGCTATGCAGCAACTATGTGCACGTAGACCGTGTTTTTCCTGTGCCTAAGTGTCAGTTGAATTGGGTTTTAAACATCGCAGTATTTGAAGCTGGATGCCAAGGTTACTGACACCAGTAAACAGTGTGTAGTAGCTCAGTGATGAGTACACCATGATTATGCGTAAACATCATGCAGCGATGAAAGGTGAAATCTGAAAAACAGTGAAATGAAGTGAAAGCAATAGCTGTAAACAAAATAGCTGCATTTATTAAAATGAATGAAAATGTATAGCCTTTGTTTTGGACTGGATCCTCAGTTGGCTCAGTTTCCTTAAACTCATTTCTGCTAGCTATTTCCAGCAGCTGGAGAATCCAGACCAAAAATGGAAGGTTTTTTTTCCCCAGTTCTTCCTGTAAGTTTACAGCCACCTTTAGGTTATTTGAAGGAGAAAGGAAGAATGGGGAAATTATATTTTGTATGTGTTTACCAAGGAGATGAAGGGGGCATTAACCCCATCTCATGACTATCGCTGTTTGCACAGCCTGTGCTGCATTCACTCTTACACCCTGAGATCTACTTAAACGGGCGTCATTGCACAGCTTCTCTCTTTAGAGCAGGTCTCTGCCTGCTCCTGTTCTGAATGCTGCACACAAATTCTTTCAGGATATGATCTGCAGACTTGTAGTCTTAAATCATACCACTTACTGTGAAATATAATTTTAAATGTAATAGCTCTGCAAAGTTTCCATGATTGCCTTAAAAAGACCTCCCCTAGATTTTGCAGGATACTCTGCAGAGTAGCACTTGAGAGTCCTCAAGAGTACATCTGTAAACTAATCAGTCCATCTGAAAAGATTGAAGATTTAGCAGCTGAACAGGGTGAAGTATTGCTTATTCCAGTGTGTTTTTTGAAAGCAAGCTATGTTGCTGTGGGACAGGAGATTTGATATTCAGAAAGAATTCATATCCATTATCAAGCCCTGATTCAGCAAAGTATTTAAGATGTTTTGTTATGCGCCTATTAGCATTTGATTTTGCTGCTGCCTAAGAGCTCTACTGAGTCAGAAGCAGCAAGCTAAATGGAAAGGTGGAGATGAGGTTTTTCATGGATTTGCTCACATAACAGCCTGTTTCATGATGATGTTAAATGAGTACAAAAAATAAGAATTCTTGCCTCTGCAAATTAATGTCATGAGACTCCAACAGGGGTAAGAGTTCAAGACAGGTCATCTGTTTTTTCCAGCTTCTGTTTGCAATTGTAATAGTTGGAAGCTGCTTTTTTTTAAAATGGAAAAAAAAAAAAAACAACGCACTGTGTTTTTGTCTACCCTGTGTTTTAAACTACCGAGAAATGAGGTAATCTAAAAAAGCAATACAAGATTGCCAGCCTACTTAGAACCATCTTGATTTGATCCCTGTCTGCAATTCCTTTTTTAAGCTACTGTTGTGCCTCCTATGATTCCCAATAGTCACTGCCACCTAATCAAGTACCTTGACCTTCAAATGCTGAACTTACTACGTAGGTTGTGTCAGACTCCTTCAACTTCACCCCGTATTGCCCACTCTTTTGATGAATTCCAAGATCGTCTTTTAGACGTCATATTATCATCTTATTTGTGTAGCCGTAGGTCCTCTCCTACTCCTAGCAACTCCCAAGAATAGACACATTGCATTGTGGAAGCTTATTTTATGGACGTTTGTGGGAACTTATTTGATGTATTGTTTGAATAGATGGTCTTTTTCAGCTGTTTGCATGCTAGGAGTTATTTGCCCTGCCCGCAAGCAGGGAGATAAGAGCAGTGATGGGTAAAGTTAGGACTGCACTGATACAGTTGAATTCAGGGGGATGAGGGTTGTATGGGGGTTGTTGATACTACTCCCCCTCTTTGGTTTCTTCACCATTTTACTAGCAAAGAACTAAATAATTTTATCCTCATCCACTGTGCTTATCTTATTCTGTGTTAAGTACTTCCCAGTGTGGAGAAAAATTGAACATAATGTGTAGCTGGGTGAGCTAGGAGGGGAATGAAAAAAACAAAGAGTTTCTGAACATTTCTGTAGTCATGTCCTTGGTTCCAGTCAAATGAAGGAAGGTTCACATCTGGTATTTGGCTTCAGTGGGAGCTACAGTTTCTCCACTGGCAGTGCTGCCAGCAGTATAGTAATTGTCCATGCCCTTGAGCACCTTCCACCCTATTTTATCGTCACGAAAATGGATGGAATCATCGGTAATTTATGATTCTGGTCAGATACTTTAAGTTAAGCAAAGTGTTCTCTTTTAAACACAACAGAAGGGCTTGTTTCCGGCTATTGAAGGCATCTGCTATTTTTTAATTTTTATTCTACTTTTTTTTCCATTTTTAGGGAAGCAACGTAATGGAAGACCAGGATCTCTTGGAAATAGGAATCCTTAACTCTGGACACAGACAGAGAATACTCCAAGCAATCCAGCTTCTCCCAAAGGTATAGTTTCTGTTATTATCCAAGTGAGGGAACTAACACCTACAGCTTTCACATTATTTAAGACACTTTTTTGAATGGAGATAAACGTAACTCTCTGCTGGTTTTGTAGACATGTTTTTTGCATATGCAACTGTGGCATAAAGTAATGTCATTGCATTGGACCCACTTTGTATAGATGTAATTGACAAACAAAGGAGAATAAAATCTACAATTTGAAGTGATGCCTCTTTAGAATTTATTTTGGTTATTTTTGGCTTTTAAATCTGTTTATAGACTGTTGTTACATATGTGTAAATAAGGCTGTCAATAAACCACAGATGTTTATCTTTATATAGCAGTTGGCCTGGAAAAACTTTGCCCCTTATATAAGTATTCTTAAAAGCTTTTGTTGAAAGATTGTTTTCCTAATACCTGCCTTTCACGTAAGAGGTGGAGATTTCCTGCAGGCTTCATATTTGATTTATTGCCTTGTACATGAATTTCTCAGCTGTGGAAGCTGTGGACAGAATAACTTGCAGTCATTTTTCCCATCATTTTTGGTGCTAGCTGATTAAAGTATAGATTTTAAAATCAGTAGTAGAAAGGGATGGTTCTTACATTTTGCATACCAGAATATATCTGTGGAGGCTTCTGCTAGCGTTCCAAACAATAGAGATAGTGGGCCTAGCATGAAAATTTACTATTTGGCTTTGGGAAGCTGTGTAAGGAGAATGAATGAGGAGTAGAGACCAGTAAGACTCAGAAGGCTGCCACATGTAATGCAGATGCTTTAGTGCGAGATACTAGGGCAGGAATAAAACTTGGTGTAGTGTGTGTGGAGTGCTCTGGGAGCAGCATGTGTGGAATAAATGTGGTAAACAGAGATTAGTCTGCTTGCATTTGATAACACTGGAGAATGAGAAGAGCTATTAAAGGGCTTTTCAGTCCAGAGCATGAGGCTGACATTGCTGGAAAAGGCTTTTTGGTGCATTGTGGTTTACTAGATAAGTTCTTATGGATCACTTGTAAAAGAGAACAAGGATTTCTTGATTTCTTTCGTGAAAAATGAGAAGTCATGAACAATTTCTGTATCTGGATGTGCTAGTCAATCCCTATATACTACAAGATGAATCTGTGGACTGAAATACCAAAGATTATTAAAGACAATAATGTTCCACATACCGTATTAGACAAGTGAGATAAATGGTACAAGTAGTAGGGTATATAAAAGTAGCGTGTGATGGATTACAATAGATATTTAGGGTTTAACAGTGAATTTATGAATTTTCCATCAATGCTATAATTCAAACAAAATTTTATAATCTTAATTCCTGCTCTTTGCTGATGAAATATTTTTTCTGTTTTTCATACTTCTTAGATCAGCTTCTTTGTATTCTTGTTTAAATTGTTCAAAATTAATGAATGGATTTTTAATATATCATAATTTTAGTGCTATCTGTGCTCAGCAACTGGTGTTTAGGGAAACATTGTTAATAACATCTGCTTTTGGAGAGTATACTAATGCTGAGAGCCAGATTCTGTCATAAAACTCCAACTGAGGCCTTTTAAAAAATGTGCTTAATGTGAGAAAGGAGGGCATAACCAACATCTAGAGGTACTCTTGAAAGCAGTTGAGAACAAGCTGGTTATGCAGTTACATGGAAGAATCAACATCTTCTGAACCAAAGATGATAAAGTAGCACAGGATGGCTTGCAGCATGGGCTTGAATAAGCCTGAGGGAGTCTTCAGAAGCTTCCCGGTTGAGCTAGGAAAGAGTGCTTAAAGAGCAAGTTCTTAACGTGTCTTTGATGCAAGAACACATGAAACCAAAGGCAGTCAAAAGCAGAAGCTGTGTATCCTATTTCTTCACTTAAATGGCTCAGAGTTTGCATAGTAAAAATACATAATTCCTATTCAAAACCCACACTTTTTGAAGGCACAGCTGTTGGAATGGTCATATACCTAATATGACCCACCCTTGCTGTATTCACAAGAGCTTGCTGAAAATCAAAAAACCTTTCACATCCTGCAAGGAGCCATGAAACATTTCTGTACATCTATTTGTTTGTTGATAAGTTCAGCTCTGTCATCCTGCATTCAAAATAGTGCATACTGTCTAAATATTTTAAGATCTCAAACCATAATTGGAGTCTCACTAATTTGAATCTCATTAGATAAAAATTCTTTTCATTTGTTTGTTTTGAATATGTACCTCTTTTCTGTTCCTCATTTAATTTAAAACTTGATGACTCCTTGTGTTTTAGTACTTAATAGCATTGCTGATGATGTTATTTTTAGTTTTACTATTAATGTTTCCTGTCTTGTGATACTTTTTAACTCACAATTTGAGGTGGAAGTTAAGTGCTTTAAAAAACATCTATGGAACAACACTTTGTTAGAGGCAAATACTCAGGCAGTATTGAATAAGCTTACAGGGTAAAAATCAAGCAACAAATCTATTGTTAAGGTTTTAAAAGTGTCTTTTTTAAAAGCTCTTTTTGTTATTCTCATCAATATTCATCTCTTCAGCCTGAAAATGTAACAGACATTTAGTGGCTGAAAAGAAAGACTGTCTTTTTTTACTTATAATTGCTGGCTTCCTAAAGAGTGATGAGTTTTTATATTTTAAATATCAGTAGCATGTTTAGGAACCACTTTCCAGAGCTTGAAGTAGTTTTAAATAGGAAAAACCCCACATACCTGTCCAAATGTAGATGAATTGATCATTGTAGTTTCTTATGCAGTGTTTAACCAGTATGAAAAGGTACGTTTACCCAGATTGCTCAAAATATTTTTCCCTGGTGATTCTGTATTTGAGGAGAACATTTCATAAGAGGGTAAACTGGTATGTTTGTAAGAGATTGACAGAGTTGGAGTCTTTCAGTTAGATTTATGCTTTTCAAAATACCTTTTATTTTTGTTGGATTAGAGCTAGTAGCCCAAATTCTTATCTTGCACTAATGTAATTTAAGTTATTCAAGTTTCACATTAATATTAACTAGAGCACTTTATGGCTTATTATTATTAGATAAGGTTAAGACACTCCAGTAGAAATATCATTTGTAAAGTTAACTCTTGGAATGGAAATATTTTATATGTGATGTCAGTCTTACAGCAACTTTCTTAGCAGCGTTTGATATTGCATTTAGGATTTTTTGTGTGAAAAGAATGAAATCAATAAATGTTTGGAGAAGGATTTTATATGTTTTATTAAAAGGAAGTTCAGCTGTGTCAAGAATAGAGGCAATGTCTAAAAAAGATACTGAAATTGCAAGTACAAGGGCTTAAGAAAAAAAATTAATATTGAGAAAGAAATTGTGTGCAGGATATGCTTAATTGACTAAAAAAGTAACAGCAGTCATGACATAACATTTTAGCCACAATTAAGTGACATAAGAATCCTAAGGAGCATTGTCAAGTTTTTTTGGTATCCAAAACCTCTGTGGAAGTGACTTCTCAATGGGTTCTTCAAAAACTAAAATGTTTTAGAAAATAAGAATTATCCTAGCTTATCTGAGAACTTAGCTATGAAAAAGGATTGGTTTTGTGTGGGATGCTCAGTGTATGGCTCCTTCTCCCAGCGCATAATGGGAACACATTCTCTCGTTTGACAGATGGAAGAAAGATGTTAGCCGAAAGCGGCTTTCTCTTGGCTTCAGAGCTATTCTTAAAGTATGCAGCTTGTTCCTTCCTGCACAGACAGGTCTCAGCATAAAGCAAGTTTGGGAATCTTGTAGCAGTGTTGTGCAGGCAGCCAGCCTCTTTCCTGGGTGCTTTGCAGAACCAGACAAGAAGTAGGATATGAGCACATGCTCTCTGTGAGTAGTGTTACATGAGCAGGAAAGCTGTGCTTCCAAAAAGTGCTGGATCTATTACTCATACGTAACACTCTTTTGTGCAGACACAGTAAGTCTGGCATTTAGGAAAACAGAACTCCTGTGCATGTGCACATTAACTATGCTGCATACGTATAACAGAAAAAGACCACATCATATGTTTGCTGTTGCTATTGGCTTAGACATCCTAGAGCTTAGCAAGCTAATTTGAATCCTGGTGTTTAATTCCCTCCCGTTCAGCACAGCTAAAAAGTAGATCATTCCAACTTCCATTCCTAAAGACTCTCCAAACTAGGAGATGCTGCAAACTGGTATCCTAACGTTTGTGACCCTTTCTGGCTATGACTCGTTGGTTTTTCATCTCACTGGAAGTGAAGATGAAAAACAGAATTCAAAGGAGGTGCTTTCTACCTTCCTGTTTTTCCTTCTTCTAATGCCTCTGGTAATTATTTTCCTGGTCTGGAAGGAGGCCACTCACCTGCTCATTACAGTGCTTATAAGACCTTTAACCATAAGGACAGAAAAAGTGTTAGAATCCAGCATAACACATGAATTTTTCGACTCTGAAAAGCAAAGGTGTAGTCGACATTTAAGTAATGCAGCACAGTAGGAATGGATCAGTAAAACAAGGCAGTTGGATACATCCATGCTACAATTCAATGTGTTTACTTCAGACTAGCTTTAGACTGGTCCCATAGACCAAACGTCCCCTCCATGCATGTGCTTCAAAACTGTCTGATCAGAGCAGTCTCACAACCATTTTCCTTCTTAACTTAGCCTATCAGTGAGCCACTCTAGATATGACATGCTGTCATTTATCTGTCTCATGTAGATAACAGTAGTATGTCACTGGTCCTGCCACCAGTGCCCATACAGTAAGTCTTATTTTTCTTCCAGCTTCTTTTGTACTTTCTTGTTTGTGGTTGACTACATATTGCCTACTGCCTACTCTGAGAATAGTCAGCAGGGAAGGAAATATGCTGTATGAGAGGAAGTGCGATTCTCTTTCTATGGCAACTAGACTAGGATGACAACCTGAATGAGCTGACTTGGATCTTCTGTGCATCCTTTGTCTGAGAAAAAAGACACGGATAGTTGCTTTCTGAGAGTCTTTGCTGGTGTGGCTGTTCTGCCTCAGGCCTTCACCCCTCGTGTGTTCATGAGCTACATAAGGGCTCTTGATGGGATCCGCATTCTCATCTGCAACCTGTCTGCAGGCAGCTATAAGCCGCAAAGACTCCTGCTCAGTTGTCCCACGCCTTTACTCATTGAGACATATTTATGAACGTATTTTCAGGTCATCAAAAGGAATTACGATACCTATACGGTCCATAATTCCAGTGTTGGATTCAGAGGGAACACTAGCAGTTTCTCTATGGGCAGCAGTAGTGTTAGCAGCATCTGGATGCTGTCCACCTCATGGGAAATGCTGTGCACCCTCTGCATCACCAGGTCATGAGACCATACATATCCAGAAATGGAACAAGTGCCCAGTTTCACTGTGACTCTGTCTCATACTGTATGAAACTAGACTATGGCTTTGGCCATCTGCCTGCAAGATAGCAGGCTGCATGACAGACTGGACACAAACATTTCCAATGTTTCCCAAACTAAGGTCTGGGCTGTGTTCTGCACAGCCCCTGCAAGGACACAGTTAAGTCTTTTAAACTTCTTAACAGACTGAAAAAGCAAAGATCGGATTCTTCAACATCCATAAGCACAGCCCTCTCTTCTCTTTGAATCTGCTCAGAGCATCGAGGATGGCCCTTGTCTGCAGGCCGCTGCACCTTCCAGGATGAAGGGAAGACCAACTAGGAGTGACTGGAGTAAGACAAGGAAAACATGATCAACACTGAATGTCTTTTGCAGTGTTTCAAATGTAAGGGGAAGATTACAAAGAAATTGATCTCTTTCTCCTTGTGGCAACAAATTTGTATCCCCACTCCCACCTCCACACGAAGGTCTTTATGGCCTCTGAGGGGTACTTGCTTCATCCATTCACTCCTCGATAGCACTGGGTTGATGGATATGTTTATTCTGCCTTTGCCTGCCTACTGGTGTGTGGCTGTTCCAGTGCCATCCGGAAACTGTGCAGCCCATTTCACTATAAAGAAGTGGCTGCTAGAAGATGGTGAGGTGGGAGGAATGAAAGGCTAACAAGGCCTACGTGAGCAACTGCCAGGACTTGGGGAGGGAGGAGGAGTTAGACTTGAAGACAGCGAGAGATTCAGGTATAACTAGGTCAGAGGGTACTTTTCTATGTTCCCTCTCACCAAGAAACCCTTCCCTATGTCCTCCTCCCCCTCCTCCAGTGCGATAAGAGGTTTTGTCCCATCCCCTCCCACTTTTCATCTATCAAGAGAAATGATTCATCTACCCTGTGCCTGTGCCTTTGGTTGAAACACTCCATGCAGAGAATGACTCTCCCCTTTCAGTCTTATGCTGGGCTGTTAGTACATTGTATTCAAGGCATTGTGCCCCAGAGGGTCCCCAGCTGTACCGCTGTAGCCTCAGAAATGATCTCTGCCCGCACAGCGTGCCATGGCCAACTTCTCTGCAGCTGTCTCACATGCAGAGGTTCAAAGGTGTCCAGAGACCCCCAGAGAACACACTTGCTAGCGAGACATCCAGCATTAAAAAAAAGCTGAAAATCATAGTGACACAAACAATTCCCGAGGGGTGGCACAGCCCACCATGGACTAGCAATGACAGAAACTGGCCAGTGTGGCCTAATAAAACAGTCAGGAGCAGCACTTGCAGTTGTGGGAAGAACAGAAGAGGTTCCAGCAGTCACCACAGTCTGTTGCAACTTGAACACCTAGAAAGGGTCTGCAAGAATGAGGTACGTAACAGTGCCTATCCATGGAAGCAGTGTCTTCCTTCCCACTGGCCCTGCCTCCTTCTTCATCTGTCTCTCGTTGCTTCTGCAGCCGGCCTGCTGGGCGCTGCGCAGAAGCATAGTTAGACACCTCTGGACTCCTCGCAGCGGTAATGAGGTCATCAGCCTCCTCATACTGACACCAGGCTATCCTGCTATCAGGAAGCTTTCAACTTTCTTACAGCACAGGTTGATGAACAGCATCATTTCCTTGGGGCTCTAGTGAGCACCCTGTGGGATCTTCTGTGAAGCCGAGGAGACTGATGAGGTTTCTGACCATCACAAAAAAAAAGGTGGATGATAATAAAATCATTATAGAAGCAACAAGAAATGCTGGCAATCTTAGGTAGGAAACTCTGAACTCAGTTCACGGTATTCTGGATTTACCGTTGAGGCAAGATCCTGAATCAGGCGGTGCTGTGAAGTCAATGTGCCTGTACTGTCTTTTTATAGTAAACTCCACAAGAAGACGGAAGGCTTTTGATTAGTGGAAAGAAAAGTCAAGCATTATTAGAACACAAGCTTGAATAGTTAACTTTTTAAATATGTGACGAGGTAGACAGAATAGAAAACTAGAAGGTTTATATACAGCTCTTCCTCACCCACTGTGTCTTTGCAGGCAAGTCCTCGTTTTCACTCAGTGGCTTTCTCAACACCAGCAAATGCAAAGTATTCTCCGGTCCTTAGGGACCTGTGACCGTCCCCTGTCAGAGCTGCCTTTCTGCCCCCGAACCACAGGCTCAATTTCTGCCCAGGCACTGCAGGCAGCAGCTCCACGTGGTGCCCCTGTGCCAGCCAGGCCCTGTGGTCTTCACAGCTGTCACGCTCCTGAGCCTTTTCTTTCACTGCGTCAGAGGAGGAATGATCTCCTCTTCCAAGAGCATGAGTCCAACTGATCACATTTGCAAAGTACATAATATAAAACAGACAACTCACAAAGACAGGAAAAAAAGAAGTGATACCTCCCCCATTACAATCATCCAGATTGGTAGCTGGTAGTTTGATACAAGTTCCCAAAAGTGCTGCTTAAATCTCTCCGCTAGGCCAGCAGTTTAAAAGAAAGCATTCTGGGCTTGCTAAAAATTTTTCTTGCAAACCAACAAAAGCTTAAATTCACTGTAATCATAGCCATCATTTAAAAAGCTGTAAAAGTCAAGTCATCTCTTCCTCTTTATACAGCAGATAAAAAGCTTCATTTTAATACATGCAGTGTTGAGATCCACCAGATAGTGATATTACCTGTGGAGAAAATAGCATTAGTTCCCCATCTGCCTGAGAAGATCAGAGAAAACTGGTAATAGTCCATGTTGCTGAATTCACCTTGGTGCTCCCGGTGCATATGTGATTACTTTGAAGCTCCGTTCCTATTTGTTTGGCTACCTTTCAGAGACAAAAACTCAAGTACCTCCTATCCCAATGTGAAAAACTACATAGATATAGCAGTGATGCAGTTGCAAAAAGACTGATGTATGGACGGTTTCTTATAAATGCTTTCTCAACCCATTAGGATGCTGCTTGACATTACTATCTTATTATGAGAAACAGCTCTTTCTGGCTTCTGCTTTCTATTCATTTCAATAGGACCTAGGAGAGAAATCTCCTGTGCTTTGTGTCTTCTACCATGCTTCGTTTATATCATATTTTCTTAAACATTTATTTTTCTCTAAATCCTATGGGCTTCATTCCTAGCCTTTTCCATAGTCAGCATGCTAAAATCATCTGCAGTGAAACAGCTCACGCCGATATTGTTCTTTAAAGATAACAAGAGAATGAACTAGTAGCAGTGTCTGTGGAAGAACAATACTGCCCCTATTTATGAGCCGTTAATATTTGAAAGGCTGTCATGAGTTGAAGCCTGGAGATTTTATACTGCTCTGAGTCAAACAGTATGCACATAGCTGCTTAGATGTTTGACACCACTGGTGCACGTGTTGTAGCTGATGCAAAATGATTGAAATATTATACATGGAAATGCAGTCAGCAGATAGGACTTTTTTTTCTTTCAGAAACAAAAATCGATCAGCAAATAGTGTCGGCAAGGAAGCCTGCAGGGTGGAAGTGATCTGTGAGAGGGGCCTAAGGTCATGATGCAGTATGAAAAAAGAATACTAACAGTCCAAAAGCCATGACCTATTAACTAGGACTGGGATAAGATGCAACTGAGCTGGAGCCCTAATAAAGTAAAGGGGCAGCACTTCCAGACAGATATTTCAAAGTGTTGGGGTTTTTTTATTTAAAAATTCCATAGTATTTTATATGAAAGCATATACTATTAATGGTACTGTCATGTCTAAATAACCAATCTGTCTGTCAATAAATATTTGAAAGGAAAACATTCAGCCATCTATGAATGACAGTTGATAAGCTAGTTGATGTTATTAACAGACAGAACAGAACTTTCCGTACAAGAGGATGGATACTAAAAGTTTAATAATTTTCATATATTAGGCACATTTTAGAAAATCTGTTTTGGATAAGAGATTGGTTCTTCATTCATGACAAAACAAAATACTGCTTTTGTGCTGAAATTGCTGGCAAATATTTTAGTTCTAAGATAATTTTTCTGCGATAGGAGCAGCAGGAGGGGGCTGTCCTGCTCGGGCAGGTGGTCTGGGAGGAGAGGGGGGACAATGGGGCAGGCAGGGAGCACCCACAGAAGGCGAGCAGGGCAGGGATGGTGGCAGTGACAGCAGACAGCCAAGTCCCAGGACAAATCCACAGGGACAAGGATAGGACAAGGTCAATTCAGGAGGGTGAGTCAGTGGGTGAGGATCAGCAAGGTGCATGGCTGGGCGCAGATGTACCTATGGCATAGCTCGGGTGAGTGTTAGGGACGTGGACCTGAGCTCACGTGCAGCTCCTGCAGAAGGTGGGGTGGCCCCAACCAGGCTTCTCACTGCTCTTTCTCACACGGGGCTGATCCAAAGTTACGCAGCTGCACCATCCCCGACATGGCCTTGAACACAGGCAGCCAAATTTCTGGGGCAGGGAGAGGGAAGGTGGTTGCAGAGCCTGCTGCTGCCCAACAACAGGGCAATGTATTTTCATGCAGGTTATTGAGTGACACGGTGACAATTTTGTCTATTGGCACCAAATCCAAAGAGTGATGTTGTCACATACATTTCAGTTGTTCCCAGTCTTTTGCTTATTGGATTCACCTGCATTTGCTTGCCTGCAGCCCTTTGCAACACACCATAGTAGAGTGATATCTAATTTAACAACCCTTCTGACAGAAATCTCCAGTGGGAATTGAGAATTCAGAAACTTCCCATGCTGTGTTTGCTTTTTATAGAGCCGGATGGGTTACCGGAATTGTGGACCAGACTGCATGAGATTTCTCAATCAGCAGGTCAAAAAAAAAAAAAGATCATGCTAAAATCAGGATTTATTAAACATAAAGATCAAATAGTAATGAGCAAAAGAAATCATTTGCATAACATGCACCATCTGGGTATGCTGAAAATTGTTTCGAAGGTGCTTCACTTTTCTTTGTTAGAGAAAGAAAACAAAAATACCTTATATCTTTCAAAAGTCATGTGTTCCCTGTGGGCCCTGTACATCTTCTTCATTTCTTTCTATTATATTTTTCTTCTTCAGTTTATCGGGTCCAATCTTCTCAAGTGTCAGTTGTTTAAGCATACTTCATTTCAAATCAGCTCTTGAAATAAACTTTTCAGGAGTCAGAGCTACCAGGGCCCTCCAACATTTTTGCAGGCTGCTGGACAGGCTACTGTCGGCCTAAGATTTGAAGTAAGTCTGAACGACAACGAAAGGAGAATTTGCCATGCGTTTTACATCTAAGAATTTCATTCTAAATCAGGATGAAACTGATTGGAAAAAATTCCAAAATGTCAAGTTCAACAACAAATCTGAATTCTCATTTTCTAATATGACTCCTTTGTTATAGAAGTGACCTGAAAGGCTACGATTCCCATTGTTATTGATGTGATTTTTCTTGTCTCTCTTTTATGATTTAAGATAATGATTTCGCTACATCATTTAAATATTTCCATTAATATTTCATATCCGACATTTGCAGCAAAAGACCAAAGAGTAAACCGTAATATCAACGATGCGGTGTTCCTGCATCACTCCTCTCTGATACTGCAGGAAACCAAGATCAACATCATGACATGCTGGCTTTCTGCGTTTGAACAGACAGATCAACGAACGCTACTGCGGCTTTCAAATGCAGACCTTAATTTTTTTCTCTGCTTTGAATTCAAATTGTATTTCAGATAGATAAACTGTGAAAAATAAATTGGTTCAGATATTAAGATCAGAATTCTCTCCTTTTTAAATTACTTTGTCACTCACTTCAAACTTAAGCTCAAAGCATTATGTTTCTGTCACACTTCCCTTGTTTCTCGGAAAGCAGGAACGTACATAAGCAGGCTGAAATGGGAGACTGGCTTTCGCCATGCGCAGTGTCGCTCTTGCACAGTTGGGAGATCCTATGCAAAACACAAGGTTTCTAAACCTCTAAATCTTCTTAACAGTTTGCCAGTTTAGTGTGTTATCAAGTTAGCCATAGTTACACTTTCTATAGAAAGATGATATGCGTGTAATACTGTTGAAAATCGAAGCTATTGCATAATTTTTTCTACTTCGTTATACTTCTGCTTCTGCCACTATTGCAAATTACTTTAAAATTCATAAAAGCAGTATGGTGTAACAAGCTGCACAGGTAGAGGCTCTATACATTTTTATCTTTAACGGCTAGCTTGAAGATCTTCAGTTGTGTCACTGAGAGGCAGTTGTGAAAGAGAAATTGCAGCTCTTTACTTCTTAGTAGCTTAACAAAATTCAGAAAAATAAGTTGCCAGTGGTGTTTCTTAGTTTGTTATGAAAACAAGATTTATGTGATTACACTTTCTGTGCCTGTGTTACTATGTGAATGCAGGTGGTGTGCTTCTGTGTACGTCATTCTGTCAGTTCCATTCCAATAATATTTGGTTCGATTATCCGATCTCAAGCAACTTTACAGACAGAGAGGAATCTAAAATATATTAAATTTGCAGGAATTCCTTGAAAAATTGTGACCAGGTAGAGAAAAGAGACATTTTTAAGCCTTCACTGGGGGCAGAAAAATATAGTGTGGCTTCAAACCATTATAAAATGTCAGATAAACTACTATGAGAGATATATTAGGAATAATATAACCAAGGCAATATTTTCACTTGTAGTTTGATACCAAAAGATCCATTCCTTGGACTAAAATCTTAGGTGCAAATCTGACATTTTTTTGCAGTCAGGATATTAATAATGTCTCTTTCTCACTCTTTTGCCTTCCCTCACTTATAGATTCTCTGATGTCTAGTAAGAATTGAACACGTGCTGCAGTCTTAGTGTATTCTGGTTTGAAAAGCAAGCAGACATAAGAAAAAGATCCATTGAAAACTAAGGTTTTTTAGTGCTTTTGCTCACAAAATTGTCTCATGTTGTACTAATCATTAAAAAATGTTGATCAGAGAATAAGATAACTCCAACCCAAAGAAAATAATACAAATAACTGCTGTTCTGAAAGATGTTTCATTAATATTACCAATAATTCTTCCTTATTGTTGTTTTTCAGATGAAGCAGATCGGTCACGATGGCTACAACCCCACCTCTGTAGCTGAATGGCTGGATTCCATTGAACTGGGTGACTATACCAAATCCTTTCTAATTAATGGCTATACATCGATGGACCTTGTGAAAAAAATCTGGGAGATTGAATTAATTAATGTAAGTTGAGCAATTTATAGCAGTAGTTTCTCCTTAATACATTATGGTACTTGCCCTTACATATCAAATGAGAAAGCACAAAAGCAAATTGCACTAGAAATACTGACATCAAGTACTGTTAATGATTACAGCTTTCATGCCTATACCTGGGTTGACTGTACCCTTTGCTTTCATTTGCTTTGCCATTGTCTTTGGCACAGTATTTAATCAGCATGATTGTGTCACTGCTCCAGGATGCTGAATGACATTTAAAAATACATTTTCATACTTTATAGCTACAAAGCATATGTCTTTGCTTTTAAAGTGCCTAACAACAGTACTTCTTGTAAAGATACTTACATTTTAGTTTTTCCACATGCTCTGGCTAAATTAAACATAAAATAAGGAAACCTTAAATAATGCTAAAGGAACAAAATATTTTATTTCATACCACTTTAGCTTGAAACTTTATTTACATGAGTCAGTTAAATTAGATGCCCACATATGGGCAACCATAAACTTTAATGTGGACTGCACTGCAGAGTTTGGAATTAGATGAATTTTGTACTGTTACAGTAAAGACATTGACAGTACAGTTTTGCCAATGGAATTTTTATGTAAGTTAGTTATGTGTCTGAAACTGAGTTGTTTCCTTTTATAAAAGATAGATGATTATAGCTTTGGATGTGGCTTTTGCAATCAACTGTATTGCCAGTTTGTCTGAACTTTAAGGCAACCCTACATGGAGAAAAGCCCAATGTCATATTGTATTGGCTCTTCACAGACAAGAGGCTGTACTCTTCCTTCCAATATAGGAGATACTGCATTTCTGTCTCTAATTAGTGCCTAACTCCCAGAACAAAGGGCTACCAGTAATCATGGGCAATCAAGCATAAGATAGAGCAGCTGATATAGCTTTATACTGGGAAACAGTTCCCAGTGTGTCCCAGGCTGGAGAAATGGAGACTATAATAATGGTGTGAAGCCGTGTTCCAACACAGTAACTGGTGCATGAGGCACAAGCAGGCATAGCCTAAGACCAGCATCTAAAGAAAAGAAAAAAAAAAAGAAGGAAAAAAAAAAAAGAGGTATTTCACATTAACTGAAAGACAAAACCGTTGCATGTTAGAATTTCTTTTGTTGCTGTCACATTATAGGTAATGTTAACTAGCACAAAAATGTAGACTAAGAGTAAAGACCAAACTCTGCCTTACATGTTATGTATGTTGACTTCAATGGATGTTGTAGGTGTATAATTGAAGTCAGGATATGTTTGATGCTATCATGGGTGTCTGCTACTGAGCTATTAATAACTGTGAGTCTTTTTTCTATAAGTGCCTGGAATTTTAATAAGAACTGGGGACCCTTTCTTCCAGAAGCTAATATAGATTAACAACCAGCACTGAGTTGAAAAAAGTGGAAGTCTCTGCTCACATTGTCTTCTGTAACTTAATTTTACTTCCCAAACATTTTGCCATAATCAATTCAGAAACAAATTACCCTTTAGCTCCCCCAAGTGGATCATTAAAACCTCATTAAAGGTTTGTGGTTTGATTCCAAATTTGCTAAAACTTAGGAAAAGGGAAGTACCTGCACTGAAGCTAACAGTAATACACTTCTGTGAAATTAGTATAAAGCAGACCAGTGTATATCCCTCTAACTTTACAGCTTAGCATCATGTTCCTGTTTAAGGTCTGTACTTCTTGGGAAAACACTCCCTTTTGCCATGAGTTGCAAGAGGAAGCTGTTAAACAGTTGTTTAAATATTTGTACGGATATAGATACCTATAGAGATAAATATTTTTCCCACCTGATATATTATTGGATTATGATGTTCAAGAGCACAGTAAATGAAACAGTTCTACATTCTCAGAATTTCTATTTTAGTCCAGTCAGTATATATTTAATTCCCACCAATCAGTAGTAGCTAACTGTAATGAAATAATGTTCACTGGGAAAATCTGTAGCTTAGAAAAGTATTTACTGTTATTTTTCTGTTCCAATTGAGGGTAATCTTTCAGAAATGGACAAGAAATTGGTTTGAAGCATTGTGCAGTCTGGCAGAACAAGATTCTTATCTCTGACTAGCAGGCCTGCTGTCTGAAATCGATTTCAAAGGTCTCACTTCCCATTCAGGCGATGGCAAACATGAGCTTATTACAGAAAGTTTTTCATAAAGGAATGCATAAAGGTCAAAGCCACTCTGGAATAGGACTCCTGACTTGAGTAGGTCAGAATCCAGGCACTTGGAAAATGAGAGAAAAACCAGACTCAGCATCCTGAAAAGAATTCAGAGTACTCTCGGTTTGGAGGTTCTTTGTACTTAAGTTGTAGATGGAACAAAAAGTTTCATTTGCACTTACACCAAATATGTAATAAAAATTTATCAAGGGCTACAGATATGATAACTTTTTCATTTTAGCCACCAGTTTAAACAGTTGCAGCCACTGAATTCAACATAAAAGCCAGTCCTGCTTTGGTGCAAGGAATCCCTTAGTTCATATTGGGTGCTTCTTTCCATTAAGCCGTTGGGAAATCAAATCATCCATGGCTTCTGGAGGGGAAGAAACAGGTTTGAAGGTAGAGATAATATCTTCTATTAGGTAAACTAGCATAGCTGAAAGGACAGGGAAGAGAAGGGGGCATTTAGTTTTTCACAAGCCCTTCTTTACGTCTTAAAAAATAAAAATTCTTTATTATCTTCTTTCTAAACTTTCTGTGATCATCAGCTTACATGTCTGTGGATGAAGTTCATGAAGTTTTAGATTTTTTTTTTTCCTAGATCTAAACTAGTAATAAGGTCATCCTTTATCATAATGCATCTCTATATACTAATGTGAGTTTGACTTATCACATGCCTCTGAACTTCCATGTGTGATGGTGACCAAGATACATTTCTTCTACTTCAGGGTATAAATCTATTCAATTAACCTATTAAAGCAAACAGTTCATTTTTTTGAAAGATGGAAAGAAGAAAGCATATTCTGAAAATCTCCCTGCAGCTGAATGAAGCTGGCCTCCCCAAATTCCCTTTAGAAACTATAAAGGATGGCGAAAGAAAGGATCATCCAGAGGATGATTCAAACTGGTTAAATTATGGTTAGTTATCTGGATTACCTATTTGTCTCTCCTAATGACATAGAGAGATACTAAGAAGACTAGCTTTAGTACAAGTGTTGATCTGCTTGAGGGTAGGAAGGCTCTACAGAGGGATCTGGACAAGCTGGATTGGTGCGCTGAGGCCAATGGTATGAGGTTCAATAAGGCCAAGTGCCGGGTCCTGCACTTGGGTCACTACAACCCCATGCAGCGTTTCAGGAAGAGTGGCTGGAGAGCTGCCCAGCAGAAAAGGACCTGGGAGTATTATGAGCCGGTAGTGTACCCAGGTGGCCAAACAGACCAATAGCATCCTGGCTTGTATTAGAAATAGTGTGGCCAGCAGGACTAGGGAAGTGATAGTCCCCCTGTACTTGGCACTGGTGAGGCCAAACCTCAAGTAATGTGTTCAGCTTTGGGCCCCTCACTACAGGAGGGACTTTGAGGTGCTGGAGGACATCCAAAAAAGAGCAACAAAACTGGTGAGGGATCTAGAGAACAAGTCTTACGAGGAGCAGCTGAGGGAACTGTGATTGTTTAGTCTAGAGAAAAGGAGGCTGAGGGGAGACCTTATTGCTCTCTACAACTATCTGAAAGGAGGGTGTAGCGAGGTGATTGTCGGTCGCTTCTGCCAAATAACAAGTGATAGCACAAGAGGAAACAGCCTCAAGTTGTGCCAGGGGAAGTTTAGATTGGATATTAGGAAAAATTTCTTCACTGAAAGCGTTGTTAAACATTGGAACAGGCTGCCTAGGTGCTTAGAGACATGGTTTAGTGGTGGTCTTGGTAGTGTTAGGTTTAGGGTTGGACTTGATGATCTTAAAGGTCTTTTCCACCCTAAATGATTCTATGATTAAAGTTAACCTTTGTGAGTTACCCCTTATTCCCATGATCAGAGCTTTTGAATCTTCTTATCTTCCTAAAAAGAACAGTCTTACTCTATTTCCAACATTGTTTTACCATCCTTGGAAGTTACTATCTAGGCAAGCACATTTTTTGAAAAACTGCAAGGAGAATTGCAAGCATATGAGAGGGAGAAGGTCTGAGACACTGGTGGTAAAGGCCATCTTCCCTCAGCTTCTCTGATCCTCCAGCTTCCTCATTGGCATTAAGAAATGAATTTAATATGCCGCTTCCTGCAATTTATTGCAAATTATTCCAGCAAGGTAATGTCTGCTCTAACTTACATGCTAGTTTCTTTCAGACTTTTATGTATACATATATAGTGTGTATGTTTCTTCAAGCAGCAATTACTTAAAGCATTTGAATCAGAAGAGTCATTTTGAAAGTTATTCATTTGTGTTTCTTACAAGCTACCACCAGCGTTCTCAGTCCTTTTTCAACAAGCCAGACTTTGAATTTTAAATTCTGTTTCACTAATTCCGTTGTCATTTAGACCAAGAATTTTCCCAGATCCATTTTCTTCATCGTTTTCTCAGGTGTGTTCTTCCTGGGAAGTATCATTCTAATTTCCTTTTCATGGGATTCAGAATGCCTTCTCCCAGCATTGGCTTTCCCAGCAATTCTAGGTTTGTCTCCCAGGTTTCTTGGCTCATTAGAGAGGTCAGATTCTGTACCCAGGTTCGGATATCATTTATATAATGCTGTAGCTACTTGGAACTTTTCTGAAATACATATCATCTGCTGAAAAAAAGTCCACTATGTTCTGAAATCCCCTAACCCATCTAAAGTGTGCACCTGTGCTTTAAAGTATAAATGCTCTTCTACATGACTAATCATATTATTCTTGTCTGTTATTCTGCATTTCTTACGTAACCCTCCCCCTCGGGAAGTCTCTCTCTACAGGGAACTTTTACCAAAAAGATTCTTCAGGCAAGATATAAACAGCTTAAAAGCACAAAGTAAGTTATTTATTGTCTTAACACACACACAATACATTGTAGGACTAATGAACTAGGCATTAAATCAACCCCCTCCAAATGAGTCACTAAGTCTTCTGGGCACGTAGTCATCAGGTAGGGGAGGGCTGGTCTCTGTTGCTCCCTGGAACAGGCTGATCTATGATGTTGCTGAGTTTCTGTCTTCTGATTTCCTTTGTTTTCCATGGCATTTTATACCTTTCCATGTGAGTGGTGTTATCCTTGAATCCTTCAAGTGTCTGCAACTTTACCTTTCTTATCTCACATGCTTCCAGCCTGTGCACTCTCTCACAGCTCCTTCTCACACCCTAGCACTTTTCTCAGAAGAAAGCTGAGAACGGTTGCACAGCTGCGCTGTACTGAAAGTAGGCCTTGAATCACAGATAGCTGAACTCCTGGGAGGAGGGTTACATGTTAAGTGGCCTGGTTTACATTTCTTCTCAATTAGTTCATCCTGCACTGTGAGCTTCTTCTATTTTTGTACATCCATCTTTCACATGTATGATTCAGTCTTTGTCTCCTGTAAAGTTAATGTTTACCCAATGGTTTCTTAAACTCAGTTACTGTCCAGGTTGTGAGCTTTTGGGGAAGTGTTCTTGATACTGTCTCTCACAAATTGCATTCCTGGTTTACATCAGGGTATAATGATTGCTGTTCAGGATTGGATCAAAGATACTGGAGAGAGAAAATAGCTACCAATGGACTGACTTCCATTACTTAATAACTAAATGCTTTGGACCCTCCACAACATCATCGACAAGTTCCACAATTTAATTTAATTATATACTGTGTGAAAAGGTGATTCTTTACTTATAGTAAAGACTATATATATAGTAAAGACTGACACATGATCATTTCACTGCAGTCCGCTAGGTTTTGTACTGTAGGAATGGAAGAGCATGAAAATGGCCATACTGAAACAGATCAGAGGCTCTATCTAACCCACTGTGCTCTTTGTAAAAATGGCCTTAAACAGATGACCACAGAAGGCTACGCAGATAGGAGAAGCATATTATGAACTATCTGCATAGCATTCCTCTAGTCATTAATCATTTTCAGGTCAGGGACTTCTGGAATTGGGCAAGTTGTTCCCAACAGGTCTTTGTCTTTCTTACCTTGAATGAGTTATTGTCATCATCAAGTTTTGTTATCTTACTGCTAGTCTTCTTTCCTATGGAGTTTATGAATATATTGAAGAGGTCCATTCACAGATCTAATTTACTAAGAACCTTCTTCCACTGTGAAAACTGCATTTTTTTCCCACAGTTTCCTGGTTTTACCACCTGCTTATCCATGAAAGAACCTCTTCTTATGGCTTAATGGCATGACTGGTTTTTGTTTTTTTTTTTTCTTAAAAGCCTTTTAAGGGTGGCTTCATCAAAAGGCTTTAGAAATCCAGGCAAACAAGCAGATCAAGCAGACCATCAACCTCATCAACATAGTTTTTAACTGTTTCAAAGAACTCCAATAGGCTTTTGAGATATGAGGTGCCTTTATATGCAGTCACTTTAACTCTTCCTGGTTGTATTTATCTGTGTCCACTACTAGTATGCATTATTGAATTCCTACTAATTGGCCTGGGACAGGCTTAGAGGACGGTATTTCCATGAATCTTCCATGAATTTTCTTCAAAAATTGTCATCAATTTTGTTCCCCTGCAGTCCTCAGAAAACAATAAGGTTTTAAGGGGAAAGCGACACACCGTTGCTAGCAATTCAGCAAAATTAATCCTTGAATTCCTTCTCTATTTTGCGTGCTATGGTTCATTTTGCACACTTCTACCTCCTTTCAGTCATCTCATTTGCAAACGGAAGAGTCTTAGTCCATTTAGCCATCCCATACTTCCAGAAATCCTTGCTCTGTATCTTTCTAGTCCTAATCCGTACAGCTCCAATACACAGAGTGCCAGCTATACCTGTCTAATTTGCGTATTTAGCTTGAGCCTATAGCTCTAAGCAATAGCAACCTCTGTATTGAACTTAGGTCTCAAAGCTCTCACGAGGCCTTAGCCAACTGATGCACCTACAATCTCAGTACAACTTACAGTCTCTGCTTAAAGAACTTTAAAATGGACCACATGCTGCATTCAGATTCCTTGACCAGGTTAGCGTCTCACTTAGCAGCCTCCCCATCTACTCCTGCAAAGCAGATAGCAACTCCACAGCTTGATTGGGTGATACACACCAAATGGATGGATTTTGTACAGTGCTTGCTTGACAGCTTAATTTCCCATGCTCTATAGTATGAAAATATACTTCTTCTTAGGGGGGCTGTCCTTCAGATTCTGTTTGACAAGTTACTCTGCAACTCTTCTTCTCTTGTTGTTACTTAATTTCCCAAGCGTGCCACTCTGCAGAGGCAGTTTTTGAAGAGGAATGAAACATTACAGCTCAATAACATTTTCTCAGACATTGCGACTGCAGATCTGCAACTCCTGTTCCTTTTCCTCCCTAGCCTGTGCTAGCTTTCAGATCACTGAAAAGAATTAAGAGTGCTTGGAGCTACAGGCCGTTCTGAGCTCCCAGAGGCACTGCTGACCGATAATGATGGCCATCGCTCTTCCTGTAGTTGCTTTCTAAATGGCTCCAACAATTTTGATAATCGCAAGAGCTTTCAAGACTTTGAGTCTGCATTAGCAACAGGCTGTGGGTTCTCAACTTATTAGGTATTTTGTTATTAAAAATAACTTCTATAGCTGTTGAGTTTAGAAAGTTCTCTGTACGACTTTTTCTTCCTTCACTCTTTCCAAACATTCAGGAGCTTATTACTAATGCACTTGATTAAGAGAGTACTTGAAGTTAATTTATGTGAACCAATACTTTAAAAACAGCTACATATATAAACACGTGCACGCGCATATATGTGTGTATGTATGTATTTATATATAAATGTATATAACTGAAAGTAAAGAATTCTCCAGCAGGCTAAACGATGGACTGTCACACTTCAAATGCAAATGCCACTTCTGTAGAGACAACCATATTGATGTACTGGTGCAAGACCTTAAGTCTTGTGTTTCAAAATTTCTAGATAGCATAAGATGCTTGAGAATCTCCCTGACATTCTTCAAAAACAAATGTGCCTGTTTTACTGAGGAACAGATATTTCTAGCCTTTTAACCTTTACGTTTCATGGGAGTCTTTAAAGTTCTCAGCCAGACAAACTGAACTTAAGGTCTTCTCATGAATTAGTATTAAAGGTATAGGATGCATTAAGCTATTTGAGAAAATCTTTTCTACTACATTTGTGTTGGTTTTTTATGTTAAATAACTACAATTTTGAAATGATTAATGAACAACTTTGATTGGTTTGGGGAAATATGAAGGAAACTTTCAATATCCATTCAAATTCTCTGGCTCATCTGTTTGCAAAATTACCTGAATTAGCATAAATAATAGGACCAGACACTAAGCAGAACTAAGCAGTTTTTTGACAACAGAATAGTTGCTTATATCTTTCAAATCAAATACTCTGAAGTTGGGTCTGAAACTGAATAGTTTTTGTCATGGTCTATTATTTCTTCATGAGGTAAGACATGTGTATGGATTTGCTCAGTTGCTTCTACATTAGCAGAACAATGCTGCAAATGAGATTACATTAATATGTGTTAGCTGCTATCCAAAGGATAAGTCTCTAAATTACTCTATTTCCTTTTGAAATGGGATCAGTAGGTTCATTGCGTGTACATAAAAGTCGTGAGATATTATACAAATAGCAAATTTTTTTCCATGCACAATAGTTGTGTAGATTTCCTTCACCCAGGGCACCCACAGAAGTCTCAAGAGGGTTTTAACAATGCACATCTTTGTTTCTTTTGCAAGAATTAAATACTTACGGATTGCAATCATATAGTAAATTTGCTCCATTGGATCTTGCATTTGCAAATGATTCTTTCTGCTTTGAATGCTCGTAGCATCTCCATCAGTCACTCAGTTCGTAAATGATTGTGGATGTTGCTGATCATTTAGAAACTGTTATTATGTTGTAGTATTGTAGTGGATGTTTCTAGAAATCTCGTTGCAAGCTCTTTATCCTCAACAAATCCATGTGCCAGTGTTGTAACTTCACCATATGTTTAACTGATGTACAGTTTCTGCACGTAACATTTTGCATAGGTAGTGATCTCGTAGCCTTTGAGTGATTTGATGTGCAAACTTCCATCTGTTCCTCATGGTAATGCAAAATAATTTTTAAATACATCATCCGCTTTCCTCTATGCTGCTTCTTGCAAAAGATCAGGAGATGACATAAACCGTGGCAATTTCTGCAAACCATCTACTGTTTACCTCTTCCTACTCCCACACCGGATCATGGCAGTGCTCAGACTCAGGAGAAGTGGGAGGAAAACCACTTCTTTTAGTTCAAATACATTGCTTTATTGAGTTTACAATACAACATGGCAAAGAAAGAAAGAGAAAGTATTTGCACTGTGGACACTTTCACAGCATTTATTTTTTGGTAGTATAATGATCCTTTTATAATCCATCTGGTGTCGTTTTGCACTAGGGGTTATTTAAATAGAAGAGATTATGTAAGTACTTTGAAATCATTTCCCTAATTCTATATTTATATTTCCTTATATTATGGCAATAATAATAAAAAAATTATTGTTTTCTGTTTAAAAAGTGATAGTAAAATAACTGTGTTTGATCAGTAAATCTAGCCATTGAAATCTGCAGAATTCTTTTAATGTTTCCCATTGCCTGCATTTATTTTTAAATGTAAGGATTTTAGTCATATCAAAATGATATAATTTTTTAACAATCACTTTTACCTCTTTTCTGAGGTGAATCTTTGTTCTTATATTAGCATTCTTAAAACCAGAGCTTTTTTTCCCCTCTCACTTTTTCTCTTTATTCTTTCCCTCTGCCCCACGCTCTCTTCAAAACAAATTATAATCAGATAGTGATTGGCAGCAATTTTTAGCACTAATAATCAAAGCTGAGCAATTTTAGCACCTATTGTATTCCACCTGCAGGATCATTTTCTTGTCCTGTAACACACTAGGTAGCACAAATGATTGATTTATAATGCAAGATAATTTTTTTATTAAAGCAACCTACTCTGCCTGGTGCCAGAGAGGGTATTGTCTCTGAAGTAGCCTAACAAAATCTCCCTCCATTCAGGCAGCAAATAAATTGCCTTATCATCTGATTTTCTGTCTAAAAATCTTAGTGTTCTATAAGAAGGTTCATATTTCAAGTTTCAGAATGTGATCTCCTTTCCGGGGAGTACTGCAGAAGCAGCCCAACCCAAGACTTCTTATTCTCTTTAAAAAAGCTAAAAAAAATAACCTCTCTTCCCAGCCCGCAAGTTCTCTGCAAAAACAGATAAAATAAATAGTCACTAAATATTTTGTTGTCCTAGGCAACAGCTTGTTCTGCCTTCAGTAGCTTAGAAGAGCCCTGGATAAAGGGTTATATTTCACCAGTTAAACGTTTTAAGTGTTGGTGAACCTGCAAGAAAACTGGATTTCTATTTTAAAATAATGTCCTTTTTCACATCCTTTAATTTTATATTAATTTAAAAATTTTAGACACATCCTATTTTGAATTTGGCCTCCTAAACATGCAGTCTTAGGATGGCATCCTTCACTGCAATAATATTTGCCATTTGTAGTAAAGGGAGTTCCTCTAAAATAATTTCATTATGAGTATTTAAATTTTGTTTTCTAGACAATATTTGTGCTAGTTTTACTGCAATAAATTGATTGTTTTGAATGTTTGCATTTGCTGTCCTCAAGCCCTACCTCCCATAGTTCTAGCTTATGGCATTTTAAAACATTATGTTGATTGAAGGTCAATGTAAAATACTTGAAATTCACGGTAGATAAAAGCAAATGAACAGCGATGTTAATGTTGTAAAGCAATACTTCTGCCTTTACTTTGAAGAAAATATGTAGTCATAAAAATCATAAAGAAGTGTTCCCTATTTGCAAAGAAATAAAGCTGCAGAATTTATTACATAATGTTTTCAAGGACTGCAGTACTATTTTGATGCATTTAAAAGAATACTGTGTTTTTCAACTCACTCCCCCACTCAGCAGTGTGCAAAGGAGAAATCATTCCTCTTTAAAATGTTTTAAAATCTTTTTTTTTTTTCTGCTTCTTCATTGCTTTATAGGATATGGTGAGGAGTCGATATTTCCAATAAAAATTCCCAAGAGTGTATCAGATCTTGGCTAGCATCATTTGTATTCCGTTTATTACTGGTTTTAATAGTTAAAGGTGAAGAGGACTGAACGGCAGTCATTTTAGCTATAAGGATGTTGAAGACCAGAAATATTTTAGAAACATTTTCCCTGTACAGCAGGTTTGTTAACATTCTCAGGTGTAAGAGGAAATGCAGTGCTCTGCCATATAGACATATCCGAGTGATTAATGTGCCAGAAATAGGACAGCAGCATCATCCTGGGTCTTCTGCCTGATTCTTCCCCCTCACGTTGTTCAGAGCTAGCCTGGATATCCCTGCAATCCACTGCATTTCTATCTTACAGATGCAGTGATACAATTTCAAACACATGATACAATTTCAAAAAAGAGTGAAAAGTATTATACTGAGTTTATTAATAGAAGTAAGGTCAGAATTTTTCACCACAATAAAGATGAGGGGAAGGGAACTATTCACTTAGCTATAAAAGGTTTTATTGCAGCCTGCAGCCAACAGGGCTTGAGTCCTTAAAGCCATCTTCAAGGATTTTGTCCTTCGTTGTTTTTAACTTTTAAAGGAATAAGGTTTCAGTCATTTTCCATAAAGGGCAGCTCAAAATTCTAATAGCTGGTGGTGCCAAGAAACCTTTCATATTCAGTTTGTATTATTTCAAAATTACATACCATTATCTCTAGTTATCAATTTTCTACGGATGTAAATAAGACTTTGGAAGCCCCAATGTTTACACCCTTGAAATAGTTATTGGCAGGTATTGTGATCCCTTTCAAAATGATCAAGTCATTGCAAGGTTATGTACATTTAGCTCCTGATTGAGATTCCTACCTCAGTTTGCACTTTTTGTTATTCGTTGCTTATTTTAAAGAATGCTCTTCGTGTCATGTAGAGATCTTAAAAATGCAGTATTCATCCAAAAGTAGTATGCTGTATGGATTTTAATTCGCTGCTGTAATTTGACAAAAGAATTTGAGAAAATGCGGTTAAACGTTTCTCTGTGCAATGATATTCAAAATGGTATTCAGATAATGAATTACAATATAGCTGTTGCAAGTCTGTTGCTCTGTTGATTGAAAATGAGAGATCTTTCTAGTTTTATGGGGTTCAAAACAAAAAGTCAGTTGCAAAATCTCTTGGTGTGTTTTTTTCATGGATGAATTAAGCACCTGATTCAGATGCAGTAATGACAGAAGTTACTGGAAAAAATGTAGTTAGATCTTACTTATAGTTTTTTTCAGGTATTGAAAGCTGGATCAGAACCTCTTTGGGCCAGAATCAGGTTACATGAACAGACTCACCAGGAAAGAACATACAATAGTTTTCCAATTAGCAATTTTTATCATTCTGGAGGAGTCAGCCCGAGCTCCCAGCCATCCTGATTTTCTCAGCGTCTAGACTCTGTGCTACCATTTAAAACAACAAGCTCACTAATAAACATATTGGGTGGTTGCAGGTGAGCTGCTCATGACTGTCTGGCAGTCTCTATCATCAAAAAAGTTTTCTCATCGTCCCCTCTTCCATGTGCATGATGTACTTAAAGATGGAAAACACAGTCATAGCGTCTTGCTTTAAAATACTTATCCCTGCAGTAAACCACAGAGAAATGCACATGCGCTCACGTGCACACATAAAGCTAAAGAACAAGAATTATGCAGAGCTAAGTATTTTAAACATTTGTGTTCCCACACGCAATATGGCTCCACTGTGTTTTCAGTGAACATAACCAAACACAAGGTAGTTTGTGCTTCCTGTCTTATCAGTTAAATTTACGTAAGATTTATATAAGCAATAGATAAGCATCAAAAGCCGTAGCTGAGGAGGATGGATGGCAAAACACTGGGCTAGTTCATAAATTTACATTATTAAAGAGTAGTGATAGATCTGTGCTGCTTCTTTTGTTGAAGCTGAGCAGCAATTTGCAGGCAGAAATAATTCTTCTTACCTGCTTTTAATAGCAAAGTATAGCGTAGCACTAGTACATGACATCCAGAAAAAAACTTCATTATCTTGGGTTATCTGCTCTGATCTGTGAACATTTTTTTTGGTTAATTTGTGGCTCCCTGGGAAACAGAAGCATAAGATGTGACTTAATGTGAGAGAAAAAAAAATGACAGAAGTTTAATATGCCTCTAAGCATATGGAGTGGTTGGCTTTGGAAATTCGCTAGAACTGAAGCGTGGGAAAGAGGAAACTGAGAACTGAGGAGAGCTAGTAGTAAATGAGGGAGTTATATGCAAGGATGAGATGTCAAGAGTGGGAAACAACTGCCATTAGATGCTAATGGGCTTAGTAAGAAAGACTAGAAATACATAATGAATTAACATACACAGGGTGTATAAGCACCATATGAAACAGAGAACGACTAAGCTGAAGTCCTTATTTTGTATTTCTCTAAAATGTAAAAAAATGACTACACAGCTGTACAGAGTTTCAAACATTCAAAATTATTTTCACAATTAGGTTTTCTCTGTTTTCCTTGAGTCTTCAGATGAGCTTGCTGGCTCTTTGCGGCAGGGAGTCATCTTCATGGATTGATAGAGAGCTCCTAGAACGCTCCCTACTGAGTTTCTCTTGGTGTTTTTACTACTGTTATTAATAAACAATTACAGGATATCAAAATGATGATTTACAGAAAATGTGAAAGATGACCACATGACGTATATTATAGAAGAAATAAAACATTGGATAGTGTTTCAGGTAAGAAGATTTATGTCAAGAATACCTTCATGTGAGAGAGAGTTTAAAAAAGATTCTTTGAAGATGTTTCGTTTATGCTAAGGTTCTGGGCAAAATATTTTCCTGCTATAATGTACTTCAGCTTTTCACCATAAGCTTTCTAATGGTCTTGGAATTCAGATAAGGAAGAGAAGCAAACTGGCTGCTATCTTCTCTGCATTTCCCCAGGGATTTAACACAGATTATTCCAATGTGTCAAGGATAAAACCCCCTCACTGTTTTGCAGGAGGTGCTGTTAAGCAAAATGGTTGAGATTTTGTGTTTATTGCTGACAATTTGTTATATTTCCACAAGCAATAGCATTTTAGCATTCCATTTGGGTTTGTTCTCATAAGTATTTTTTTTGTGTAAGCATGCAATGTGCTACTGTATTTTTCTTACGAGAATCAAAGAAGATATTGCTTGTAATTCAATACAGGCCCATTAATAGGGCAGTGAAGAATTTTATTTGGTCCTGAAACTCACTTATTTGGTTTGACTGTGCATGCAGCAATTATCAAGACAGTAAATAGAGGGCCAGAAATATAAATCTTCTGATAGGAAAACGTCAAGGTAAGTTTAAATGAATGAGAGAGTCAGAAACATGTTTACTGATACTGCAGAAATCCGTCGTCAGAATTACAACAGACATAATCCTGAATATCTAAAATCTTGTACTCGGATTCAATCTTTGTCATGTCCTACAGATGCCTTGAAAGTGGGAAAATTATTTAAAAAAAAAAGCAAAGAAAAAAACACCCAAAAAACCCCAATACCTTTCCCAATTACCTGTCAAAGTGAGTGTAGGATGATGTGGTAAAGGACATGTCTCTGTATAACAAATCATGTTACTGAATTGTAAAAGAAATTAGTATTACTGATAATACCCACAGTGAGCTTTAACGTGCAACTAGTAAAATAATAATAAAAATTTAGCACGCTTTATTTATTTCAGAAGCTAGCTGACACTTGGCTTTGAGAAATACCATGTGGAATCAATTCTTTTTATTGTTCATTTTGTTTTCTGTTTCATCCTTTTTATCTGAAGAGCAGTTTCCATGAAAATGTTTCGGAGCTCTGTTTGTTCTCACTGTGAGTTGCCCACCTGAGTTCCTAATCCTGTTTAGCTGACATGCTGAATATAAGTTGTAATGGTGCATGAAGAACAAACACCGGTCAGTACAATGTACATTCTAGGACATGTCTGGAGGTTCTGTATCTTCAGTGTTTTCACCAAAGGAGTCTTGCAAGCAGCTGAAAACTTGGCTTCATTGTAGGGATGTCATGTAGACCGTAGACATGTGTGCATGTGCGTAAAGTTCTGGAGATCTTCTGTATCTCCTCATAAATTTTATTGGTATTTTAGTAACCCAGCATGTTTATTCAGTGTATTTTTTTGCCATAAGGCTCTTGAGAATATTTTAAATGTATGAACTGAAGTGACTGTTGCAGTAAAGGTGCCACGAGGTTTATAGGTGATAAATAAAGCTGTATACATAGTAACATAAAAAAGAAGCATTACACAGTCATTTAATAGGGTAATATAATTTAATATATACTGATCCAATCTGCTTCTTGTGTTATGTTTGTCTTGCTGATGTCCTCCCTCCCCTGGCTTTTATTTTTTAAGACTTTTCCTTTGCCAGCCTTCATATGGTATTACAGCACGGGCAATAAAAACCAAGACCAATGACAGTGTTTTAACCCAAGCAGCCTGTCTCTTCGCACGGATAAACAGAAGGAACCTCAGTTACGTTGTTCAGTATTTCAGAGCTAGCCAGCCATTCCTGAAATGCTTTAAGTATCCAAAAAAGGTTTTAAGGCACATCTTCACTAAATTATGCCAAAAAAGGACAACGGTGGGCACAATTCACAACTGTGTCTTTCATCGGTGCATTATATTAATTAGTCTTTTTACATATTCCAGTCATTAAGTGAGTGGAAGTGTAGCAAGGCATTGCATTGTTGGAAGAGCCTATGCTTTTCATATACATGGGTTAATTTTTAAGTTTCTTGCAACAATTGGTGCTACAGTACTAAATCATGGATATACGGGAAACTTTCCAGATTACTTTATTTCTGCTAAAGCAAAGGAACAAACTGGCTTAAGAAACTATTTTTCATAACATTATCACAGTTTTTAAAAGACAATTCAATTTTTTTTCTTAAATTTATTTTTAACTAAAAAAATTTTAAATGTACCAAATTTTTAAAATTACATTAAAAATATGACATATACAAAAGTATAATCTGGAAACTATATTTCATGCAGCTAGGTGATCACTTGAAATCTCAGACAATTGAAATAAGTCATTAGTGTGTTCTTTGACCCGTATTGAACATGCTAGATCATATTCTACTTTAGCAAAAGAGGGACCTATGAAGAGATAAAATTTCAGTTGCTGGCTATATCAGTGAAATTCGTATTTACGACTCAGACATAGTCATAGGAGATACATGTCTAGATTCTTGCTATAATCGTTGAAGATATGCAGTCATTTCTTTGATATGATTCATCCCATCCTAAAGCAAATGCTTAAATTACATCAGATGAGTCATGCCTCAAAGGTGCCTATTTCTCTCTGCTAACTTAAAGGGACCCTTACGTGAGTACTGAGGTGTCTATTGCGGATATTTTACATCCCGTAAAATTAAAATCACTCTAACACTGACTGTGGCTTCATACGTGAGAAAATAGAATAGAAATTATTGACTAAAAATGTGATTTCCAGGAAAAATAATAAGCTATACTCAGAGGGGGGAGAAAGAAAGAAAAAGTCCCGGTATCAAAACTTCTGAGATGAGATGAAACAAATACTGTTTCTCCAGAAACCTGTTCTCATTTGTGGAAACTTCCTGGGAAGTCTTGGTATGTTCTGAGAGTTATTGTAGCACACCATCGTATACCAACACATTTTATCAACAACCTCGGGATGTACCAGACTGCTAAATTCTGCCTGCTCCTTAGGAGAGTTATGTATCATACACCTGGGGTTTTTTAGTCCTGCAACTATATGCCTTATTTACTTCTATGGCAGTTGTAGCACAAAATAGAACAACTTCGGCTTTATCTTTTTAAACCCATACCATTAGTTATGTATTCAAAGAACGGCCAAAGTAAATAGTACTTCATCTTTAGTCTCATTTTTCTGACATGCCATTTTTGTGAAAAAGTCTAGAATAATCCATATAAAGCAGATTTTCAGATCCTCTTTTTAAATTCCTGTGTGCCATCCAGGACCTGTGTTTCTTATTCAAACAAGGTAAGTCCCATTCAAGCAGCACAGATCCTGATTTTCTAAGGGCTGTGCTCTTTACAGCTATGCCTACAGATTTGAACCTACGTGCACTTCCTAAGGATAAATTTTATATAAGATGATACTTTGTAAACTTCATTGCAAGATAATAAAAATTAATTCTGTGTTTGGCAGTTAAACCAAGCATTTGCTGAAAGTATAGCTCTGTACGTCTCCCAGGTTCAACTAATATATCTGATTTACATTTGAGACCTAGAAACTTTTACAAACATTTTTCTAGTGGTCTCTTAGAAAATGCGTACATATATGGCAAAAAAGTAAGGAAGTTCGATTATGCTTTCCTACTCACTGTAAACAAAGGAACCAGACATGAGGAGCCACCAACTCCTGCCCATATTCCTGAGATTAGTTTAGAATACAAGAAAGTTTGAATACATGTTACAGTTATAAAAAGACATGTTATCAAAACATATTTTAAATTGCCCTTGGTATTTCTGTGCATCGTTTTGCACACATCACCTGAAAGATACTAGGATGTGCTTCTGGGAATAAGAGAAGAAACAAAAGTTTCACCAGGTAGTTGAAAAGGCCAATTTAGAAGATATCAGTAAAAGAATTCAATACTGTTACCAATACTGCTATGGAGTACAGAAGGGACATGACAGAACTTCATAGGTTTGAAGTGTAAAACCAGAAAAGTGTCAGTAAAAGCATATTCAAATTTAAAGACAATAAGATTACATAAAAAAGATACCTTTAAATTAATTACAGGAAAAAATTGTTCATGACACGTGAAAAGTTAGAAAACTGTCTCTCAGAATGAGCAGCGTAAACATCATCCTTTGGCGTATTTAAAGTAAGAGGAAACCAGTGTACAGTAGAGTAATAGCCCTACGTGACAGGAAGACAGGTCGTAAACCTAGAAGGAGTCTCCTCAGCCCTAACTTCTGTGATTCAGTGATGACACCATACATTAACTTTCCCATAAAGCAGCATATATTGCTATACTGCTTACAAGATGGCATTTTAGAGTCATTGTAATAAATGAAAATTCCACTAGGTGGTTCTGGTGCTCTTCTAACAAGGATCGAGAATGTTAGTGCACGGCAATTCTATGTTCTTTTGCTGTATTGTTTTCCTAACTATTCTGAGTACGTCAGAATCCAAATGTTTAGTTATATTCTAAATGAGGGTACTAATAATATATTTCTTGATTAAGGGTAAAATACCCTTGGTCAAATAAGACCAAGGTATGAAACTTCAATATTGTGAAATTCCATTGGTAGGTAGGTAGCATTTATCAGTTAAACTGCCAGAGCTATGTTTTACTTTAGCCTTGAAAATTACCTTCTTGAAATTGTAAACTTGAACTTTGATCACAATGGACTTGTAATTAGGTTTTTTATGCGAGGCATCATCAATCTAGTAGAATTTTAAATTAGTATGTATATTGCACGTAGAACATTTATCATTTAAGGTGGTATGTGACAACAAAACATGAACAACTGTGCAATCATGGGAACTTTCTTCTTATATGGGCCGTAATTTACGATAGGATTCTGATTTAAACACATCTCTGCTCTAGAGCTCTTCTATGGCCCAGTGCAGCCTCTTGTGGTTTTATTAAAATCAGCTCATACTTATCACCTTTTCCCTCCGCGCTTCCTCTGTTTCACAACTACCAATAACTTTTTTTCTCTGATGGACTGAGATATGCAACTTGAGATACACAGCTTGCATATTCCCAGCTTGTGCGCATCTTTAAAGGCTGCTGTTGCTATTTTAGACCTGAAGAAAGGCCTTTGTGCCCAAATGCCTGTATCTCCCAAATGTGTCAATAGTGTTACTGGTCTAGGAAAAGGTGTTATTCATTACTACAAATCTAGCCTTATTGAGTAGGTTTGGAGTGTGTTGCCGGTTCTACAAAAGGGTGGGGTTGGTTGTGTTGTCTTTTTAAAAAAAAAAAAATTAAGAAACTTTTTTGCCTTTTTTGTCATTTCTGCTCGTTATTTTTACTATATAAAATTTTACTTTTATATACAGTTTGTATATAACAGTTCCTTATTTTTGTTACTATAGTACATGTTATTAATGCTAGGTAACTACTCCAAATATTTCCATGAACAGACTACAGAACTCAGTTTGCTTCAGGTGCGTTTGCGTTTTCCTAATATGCTAATGAATGAGTTTGAGGAGTGCTCATGGGAGAAATTTACAGAATAGCATGGAAAATGTTACAGAGAATACTACAGAACAGACATGATAAATTCCAAGTCTGCACATCAGAGAACTGATTCTGATAATCAGTGTTTTTTAAACTACTTCAGTATTTGTGCTCCTGCATTTTTTCTGGTGGCGGTGTAGGCTTATATGTAGCAAGTATAAGCCTGTTGACAATAGCCCTGTTGATCCATTAGAAATAACTGACAAACTCGCAGAGCTCCACAATACAACACAGACTCCCACCAGGCCACAAATGAGAGCTGGTATCATGCACTAGTAACAATTACAATTCATCTTCCATTAGTCTTCCAATTTAAATATTGATTACTGTCCTGGTTTGAGATAAAACAGAACCAAGTTTCTGTTCAGTACTTCACTTTTTGGTTAAGCCTCTTCTAACTAACTGAACTCTCTGAAATTAACAGCATATATTTCAAACACTGTCCGCTTTCAGAGACTGATAAGACCTGGTTGTTTCTAATTTATGCCAAGGAATGGTACGCAGAGAGGCTCTTGCGTATACTTATCGCTATAACAACCAAAGTCAGCTAACTTTGTTATACGCCCCGTTGAAAGGTTGGAAGCTACACAACCTATGCAGGGAATTTAAACTGGATTGCTACCCCACCTTACCAGAATAACCTTCTTTCTTCTTTTCGTGGTAGGTGTAGAATGGAGATCTACTTCAGTCATTGAACAAGACTAGAGCTAGAGGTATGAGGTGTTTCCTCACACGAGGATCTTAAAAGATTGCAACAGCAAACGCATCCAAAAAATGTTCATCAAGAAGAGCAAACCAGTCTGAAAAGCATTATGGCATGTTTAAAAACACTCTGATTTGTCTGGCAGACATAGAAAACTCTGTCTTTCTATACAAAGGGAAAAGGCACCTTAGGAAAATGCTTATCAGAAAAAGTGATACACTTTTTCTAAAACTCATACTCATTCTGTCATCTTGCCGTAGCCAACCATCCATATCAGAAGTATTGTAAAGCTGTGATGTAAATGCTTTCTAAGCTCTAGAAAGCTCACCTAAAAATGCCACATAAATAGCAGATCAAACATGCAATGCATTTTGATTTATGTGTGAAATACCCTGATGACCTCTGTTATTCTAGAAAGACATAAGACCGCTAACAGCTAGATATTACAACACAGAAATGTGTATATGGAGAGAAAATAATTCTCTTTGTAGCCAAGCATTTAGCGTAATGTAATTAAGCACTCAGTAGCCAATTTTGGGTGCAGGAATGCGTGGATTTGCAACATTTATTTCTGCAAGAGTTTGTTAGTGAAGTTGAAATAGGCATGCCTTTGAAATTCAAAAACCTAGTCGGTATTTATGACTACAACCCAGAATCTCATGAGTTAACAACTAGTGGAAGTTTACTTTTCAAATATTTTGACTACTGTTGCTTGACATATCCAGGAACTATCATTGTAACCGATACTAAGGCACTTGTGGGTGTGAAGGACTAGCAAGGAGCATTCTCTTTTTTTTTTTTTCTTTTTCTCAGCAGTACAATAGGTGAAGCAGCACTACGGTGCTTCAGTTCTGCCCACAAGCCCTACCTTAAACAAAGGAATAGTACGTGCTTTTAGAATGCCATTATTCATGACCTACAAAATTTATGTGTTATGTGAAAACAAAATAATTTTCTCCCAATATTTGGACATCTCAAGCTTGTCTTACTACTCAAGATAAAGACCACAG
The DNA here is from genome assembly GCF_964199755.1 of Larus michahellis. NCBI lineage: Eukaryota > Metazoa > Chordata > Aves > Charadriiformes > Laridae > Larus > Larus michahellis. The sequence continues at coordinate 52,123,110 of NC_133896.1, read as the reverse complement.
AGGTGAGTTATGTTGGCATGAACAACTATTTCATATGGTTCATAATCGATATTACCAGCATTGACCTCAAACTCAGAAGCCTGAAAGTATATTTCTTTTGTCTTGGTATTTCAAAAGAATATTTCTATTATATCTTAAGTGGTGTATGTTATGGTGCACTTCATTTCTAGAGTAACTTCTTATGTTGTTTCTCAGGAGAACACGTAAAATGGCACAGATGAGCATGAGCCTTGCAGATCTTAAATTGTCTTGGTGGTTCTTAACACACCAAGACACCTTAGCACAACACGAGAGCCAGAAAACTTTGAAGAATGGTTTTGATTAGAATTCTGATTTCACACGTGTTTTGCAAAGCCATTATTACATGTATTTCCATCAGGACCACCCAGGATATTACCTCTTAAATTCCATGTAAGTTTCTGTTATTCCTGATGGATTTGTACTAGCTGCAATAATAAGCAAGCAACTGACATAGCCTCTCTGGCTTGTGGTACATTACCAAATTAGTTGTGACTTTAGGACAATGAACTCCCGAGCTATGTCTATATTAGTAAATTAAACAGTGTTCAGAAAGCGTCTCCAGGCACTAGAGCACGCATTCAGAAAGACCCGGATACCCTTTTGGCATATACCAATTATCATTCTCCCCAACAATTCCCAGACGCAGATCCAGAGCAGTTCTCTCAAGCCCAGTTCTTCTTAGAATATTTTTTAAGAAGACCTACTTGAAGAAATTAAGATTCTTTTTTGCTTCTTCCTCTCTTCTTTGGCTCATTGTGTTGTATCCTAGTATTCCAGAAAAGGCAGGAGCATTTGTCCCCTCAGCATGATTTTTACCCTGGTATGCATTAAACCACCTTAAAAATCTCCTGTGCTATCTGCAATGTCAAACATGTATATTTAACTCCCGGTCCTTTTGTCTCAGTTATACTAAAACGCTTCTTGATTACTGTCTTGCTATAACAACACTTTATATGAAATTCTAACGACTTGGATCTCAACGGGGTGTTTTAATTAGTGCCAAAAGTATTCCATTTCTGTCTTTCTCACAATACTGTCATATAAGCAGCAGATGAAAGGTTTACATTTTTATGTGTACTCCAGCATACCCCTTTGATTTGTGTTGTAAATACTGTTTGGCAGCCTGCTCTTATTACTGTGTTTTACTTTATTTCTATATACAACTTTAAAAAAATTACTTTAAAACTTGATACAAAGTATGGGCAAGGTATTGGCTGTGATACATCTTCAATTATCATCTTGTTTCTTTCCAACATTTTTGCTCTGTTTTTCAGCAAGTTCACATTCTATGATACCCAGGTTTTTGGACTGCTTTTGACTTTGACATCAACCATAAATTAAAGCCTGCTACTTCTTCCATTGCTCATTCTGTAGACATTACTATACCAGTATTGTAAACTCCTCAGAGCAGGGATCACCTGTTGCCTGCACAGTATTTAGTCCAGTGACTTCCTGACTCATGCTCAGTGTTTCTAAATGCTCTAGTAGAAGAAAAATTAACAATATCTGTATTTTATTATGGGTGATATTTATTTTATTTCCATTTGATCAGGTAAAAAGCAAGCGAACTGGACTCTGCCTCCTGTCCTGCATCAAAAGGGTAGCTCTGATTGTCTGCACTGCAGTGCGAAGGTGTGATTTCAGAGGTTTTGTACATCCTGGTTTACCCGGTGGAAACTGGTTTGTCCTCTACAGCTGAATCGTTCAATCCCCAGTTTTATCCAGGGGGATATCTGCTGAAATCCATGGTATCGTGGATGTGGCACTGTCAGTAGCTGTGCTACCCAGGTATGTCAGCACGGGCTGAGGTCACACATCTGGGCAGCTGTTCAGTTGATGCTTACGTACATCTCTGTTGGTGACTCGCTTCTGTTGGGAATCCGTTGCCCATCTCATAGTACGGGGAGGGTACGGGCTCCCATCAGGGGGAGCCTGACGCCCCATTGACTGTGCCACAAGCGCATCAGCAGCCATGCGTGCCCCACAGGAGGGGTGATGTGGGTGCAGACAGCACCCTCCGTTGTGGCTGCAGCCTCTTTCCCTACTAGTGGCAGCGCCCGAGCCAGAAATGACTCAACTTTTCTATAAGATGCCGACGGAAGTTTTGAGCACTGTTATTTAAAGTCGTAGTATTTCAAAGCTGAACTAAGCTGACATGTAATGCATGACGCAGAGACCCGTGGTCTGTTTTATGGAGTCACTTTGCAGAAGATTTGAAGCAATGTTTTACCATCAGTGATGAAAAGGAAAGAAAGGATTTTGAGAATAGATGGAGGAACACCAAGATTTAGCAGGAGTCTAGAAATGCCAGGGTTTTGTCCCACAAGGCTGGGAGCTTCCCAGGGCAGCAAGACAGGGCTTGGCAGCCCAGGCCCATCCCACCTCCCCAGCCAGGAGCAGGGCAGCCGGCAGGGTCCAGAGCAGCCCAGGACACGGGGCAGCTTCCTGGGGACAGGGACAGGCTGAGGCTGGGCTGGGATGTCAGCCCACGGGTGGGTGTCAGGGTCAGGCGCGGTGGGGAGACTGGGGTCAGACACGGCCCCAGGATGGTCGTGTAGGGCCTCCCCGCAGCGCTGTCTGGGAGCCTCTATGAGCCCAGGGACACCAGAGTGGATGTGCTCTGGGCCATTACCAGAAGTGTAGAGATAGCTGAATGCCACATGACAGTGACATGGTGTGTGGTGACTTCTTGCTGCAGTTAAAATCCTCCAGAATGTAATAACCTTGCTGTTTACATATTTTACACTATAGCCTTAATTTTCCGTACACCGTTTTGTATTGGTGATTCCAGATCGTTTAGATCTTTCTACAAGTTCATAGATTTGGATGCAGCGGTCTTCTTGCATACATCCTTTCTGACAAAATCTGGGTCTAATAGCAATCACTTTACTGAGGATTACTCGTACACGGATGTAGCAGGCTACCATTTTCTACTGAGAATCTCTTTAGAATATAGATAATACAGGAAGTGTTTCTACTCCAGAGTCATTTCTAGGATATCTCACTTTTCTTTGTGTGTGATAGTCCAGCTTTTTTTAATTGAGATGTATATGAAGCATGGTGATTTCATTCTTGTTTGTTTTGTCCACAGATCCGTAAATTAATTTCAAACTTAGTCACAGGTTTCTAGATACTAAGTTGATCAGACTGTGCTTGCTGGTAGAAAGCTGACACTTTCCACAAATTATCACATCCTTATCATTTAGTTCTTTTTCAGTTTCAAGAATGATGAAATTTTCTGTTCATTATTAACAAAGCAAGATGGTTTTTAGTTATTGTAATATTTAAGTTCATGAAAATGTAGATAGATGATTTGGTAATTTCCCTTTTTGACATAAGTGTATTAGTTTATTATCCTTGCTACTTTGTAGGCACTCTCCAAGGTTAGTGAAAGGAAACAGGTACCTTCCATGACAAATTATCCTATGCTAAACTGTTGGTTTACTTTTTGATGGTGTTTTTGACCTCCACTGTTCAAAGGCTCCATATGATGGGAAATAAAAATTATGCTAAGAAAATATCCAGATTCCGTGTTATTGAGCTCTGTCCTGACGAAAAATTACCTCGTTACCTCTGGGTAGTGATCTCTTCTGCAGTGGTTGGGGGTGAGAGCAATGTTTGCATCATAGCAGTGACTGAGTGTTGAGTAATATGCCAGAAAACTTCTGAGCTTTGTGAGTCACCAAACCTGAGTGGTGTGGAGATTCTCTGGGCTGATTTGGACGGGAGGGCAGAAAACATTTCAGAATGTTTCTGATCATTCCTGTAATCGTCTTGAAGTGACCCAGGAGCTTCTTGTAATCAAGTTTCTACCACATCGAATACATCATATGTATTGAGCAAAGAAATCTTACTCACTAACAGAAGCAGGCAACAGCGAGAGGAGTCAGAATCTGTATGCTTTTTGAGGTCAAGTTTTCCAGGGATTTTGATTTGGGGGTTAATTCGGAGGGCAGGGAGTTTCTTCTAAAAAGATTTGAAAACAACTTATCTTATTTCTGAAGCAAAATACGTCCAGTCAGGAAAATGTCATATATACTATAGTTGTGGAGATATTTCTGAGTTTGAAAATTGATACATACTCCAAAAAATTTAGTACCGTTTGATATTTCTGCAACTTTCATGCTAACAGTATATAACCGGTTTGTGGAAATCCTCTGGGTGACATTTCTTGCTATCAAGTAGTATTTACAACTTTGAAGCTTGAATTTTCTTCCTTCCTATTTTCAGATGCCTTAAGAACTCTGACACACTAGCTGAGCATATGAACTTTTTAAGGATTTAGGGATAGCAATTGAGTCCTGTGTATGATGAAGCAGTGTATAGGTATTTGAAAGCAGTTAGGGCCATGCTTGGATGATGGATTTAGCGTAAGGCAGGTACTGCTAAGGTTAGAGATTATTTAAAGGAAGATTTTTGAGAGGGCTAGTGATACAGAGGCTGAGTTAGATTGCTAATGAAACATGGTTAGAGACTGTTTGTGGCCTCTGAAATGAAGTGGCACAAGCTGACTTGTATCTGTGCAGCAAAAAATCTCATTCTTACCCAAAAAAAAACCCCAGGTAATCATGTCTTAACTAGCTAGTGAGAATGGTCCCTGGAGCAGGCTGTCCTATGAACTGTGCCTCAGAGAGTGCTAATTGGCCATCCCAGGGAGAAGGCTATCAGTTAATTAATGTGGATGATCTGCAGTGTGGTGCCTGGGTTCACTCCCTGGCTCCATTCCACCGAGCAGTTTAGCCATAAACAGAGGTATCCTTTCTGGAGTGAGCAGCTTTTCTCTGCAGGCTTCAGGCTCGGTAATGGGCATTTCTGATTGATCCGAAGGCAAGTTGTGATTTAGTCTCATTCAGTGCGTTGTTTGTCTGCTTCTCTTGCTTTGCTTTATAACACAAATTGATAGGAACCCCTCTGTTGGAGCATTGGCAGAACTTGGTGCCTGAGATCACGGGTAAAAGATCAGCTTATACCTCATTCTTTTTCATGCAATCTTACTGCATTTTTGTTATAAGAAAAAGACAACTTCTGAGCAACCTAGCCAAGTAGTCTGTTTCTCTGTGTACAGAAAAAAATGCCCTGTCACACAGTCACAAGTCACATTGTACAGGAAGAAAAAAAATATATTAAATTTTTGAATATATAGACAGCAGCTTATCAAATCCAGATCTCTGATCTTTTTCCCTTGAGTGCAATGGGTGAATTAGATTTGCAGCAGTTTGTATTTGTTTTTATGAGAACTATAATTCTTTCTTTCCCTGCTGCAAAGAAAGGACAATTTTCCCAGAAGAGGTTAGACAAAAACACTAGCAAAATATGAAGCTGTAGTCCCACTTTACCTTTTGTTCAGACTCTGTGCCAGTTCACACTCCTGTGCCATAGTAGTAGTTTCAGGATGATATGACTTTTCTTCGGTCTGGATGGTTTACAGCAATAGGTCCTTCCTGAGCCAGGAGGAGGCAAACGCTTACCCCTTGAGGTTTAATGAATTCATTCTAATTACTTAGCTGGGTTCTGCAACCTGTATTACTAGAATTTGTAGGTGAGATTGCTTCCTTTTGACCAAAGGAGCTATTTACATGTCAGTAATGACTATATAAGCTGGTTTTACTGAAATCCTCAACTAACCAGAAGATACACTGTCTTTCACATCTTGGAGGAACATTAAGAGACACTCTCAACTTCTCATTTTAAGTATTCCAAGCATTCTTCAGGTATGATTCGGGAGTTGGTCACAGCAACAAGGAGTGATGCGACCGAATACTAAGCCCAGTCTGGAAAACAAATGAATCTCTGTGGTAGGGTGATACATCTCCTTCGTCCTAAATGACTTGGAACAGATTGTGAAGTTTTTTGCATTTGCAGAGTCTACCATGTTATTGAACAGCACCAAAGAACAATCTCCTGTATAATGAGGGGAGGGCAGGTATTACAGAAAGCATTCAAAAAGGTGACCAAGAAAAAAAGCACACCTGTTCTGGAAGGGAAAGCACATCTCTGGACCTCCAGGAGAGCTTACTATAAGAAGTGAAACAGAGACCTATCGAAAAAAATGACACCACCAGACAAGGTATTTTACTTTTAATGTCACAGCTCTTATGGATGTGTGTTTTTTGTGGGAATAGATGCCATATTTTATAACTTCAGCAGACAGCATCTGGGACATGATATATTTTTTCATTAATGTCTCTACCAACCACCTACATAAGTCAATTACAATATCCTTTATAGACCATTTCTTAGTTTTCCATTTCACTTTAAGGAGCTGCTGGGTTTTTAATATGCTCTTCTGATGTAAGAAGTATTCTGGCCCCAAAAGTAAAGATTTAATCTCGTTGTTACTGTAAAAGATTCATGCATTACAGAATGTGAATATTCCAGAGAAGAAATAGAAAATATTAAATCCATTTACTAGAAAGTAACTAGCCTACTTAGTTATTTGTGGCCTATCTACTATTTACTGTTAATGAATTGACCAACATGCTTAGATGATGGCACTGGCATAGCTCCTTATCCAGTTTTCAATCTGTAATTGCTTAGTTGGCTGCTTCACATTATCAAGTTTTTTTTCACTGTGCTGGTTTAGTAAATTTGACTTTTGCTTATTGAATTTACTAATACTGAAAGGTAAAGCTTGCAAGGCCAAGCGTCTTCCACGTCTTCTATAACTGATGCTAACCAGTGCAAACAGGACCTCCTGGATTAGGACTGAGTGTGCGTGTTTGCAGTATCTACTGCTGTACTCTGATTTAGCATTTGGTCCTCTAAAAAGGAGAATTTCCATAGAGGTGATTTATCAATATTAAGGTTGAGGTCCTCAGAGGACCTGAATCAGTGTTGCTCCACTGCCAACTTATCATTCACATATCGCATACCTAAAACTTGATGAGAAATGCAGTACACTGCTAACCCCCTCATACCTTTCATTTTTTTTTCAAGATGTTGCAGTTGAAATTGAGAAGACATTACATGTGGTCATACAACAACAGAAAGAGGCCAGAGGAGAGGTCAGCTGCATAGCAACTGAACTTTTGGAAGAGCGGAAGATTGAGGGACCATGTCTTCCTCCTTTTACGCAAGGAATCATGAAGATAGCCTGAATTGCGAAAGCCAGGAGAATAAGGAAGGGGAAGAGAGTAAGCAAGAATAGGATGTGAGCTCCTTTGACTTTCCATAGAGATTACATGCTCGGTGTATCAAAACAGTACTGAAAAAAGGGGGCTCAGTAACAATAAAAATAAATACTGCAGAAGAAAGTAAAATAGAAAGAGAAAATAATCTCCTAGGACTGGTTGTTTGAAGGATGAAGACACTTAGTAAAATATTTAGCCAAGCTGTCAATTGTCTTATATTGTCAATGTCCCTGGTCAATTGTGTTGTGTGTCAAATCTGAATTAGCAGCGAAGCAGAAGTGGTGGTGGCAGCAGGGGGGAAGTAAAGGTGGAAAAATATTTCTTTAAAATCAAAGTGTCCATTATCCAACAAGTTACGCAAAAATAAAATGCGTAACAGTCCTTTCTTCTGCAGTGTGTGATATTCCATGAGTATCCTGGTTCTGCTTTTTGAGACTAAAAAGCTCTGGGAACCTTCTGGAGGAATCTGTACCCTCCAGAAGGCTAAGTCCTCCAAGTTCCTATAAGATTTCCTTATTGGCTACTCTCATTAGAAAAAAAAAATATCCAAGCAACAAATTTCTTCTTTCTTTCCTGCTGTTATACAGACATAGGTGTCTGTATTTTAAGACGTTCAAGTTGCTGTATTATATCTAGCTTTTTGCCCTTTAGAGAATGTTATCCATGTTTGTCTCTTCACTGTGCTTTTCTGCTGACATGCCAGTCTGAAGTGGCATATGCCTGCCTGTTTACCAGGTATCCAGCATAGTGTGGTTGGCCTTTCTTCAGGGAATAAAAGTAGTCTTTCAGAATATCCTGAACTTTCGGTTCTTGATAACTTCATTCACCTATGACAATAGGAAAGGTAAGCACAGACTCACTCTTTTTGTCTGAGTTATGTCAGGTCTGTAACAAAACATGAAGAGGGAATCATAGTTTTGCTGCTAGTGAGTGAAGGCTAGTTTTTCTCTGAAGCCATATCTTTGTTTCCATAGAGAGCTTGCCCTTCACGTTATCCTTCTGTCTTCTCTTGGAGAATTAAGGGTGAATGAGAAGTAGCCTATTGGTAAATTTTCATGTTATTGTTTATGTCCGATGGTGAGTCTTAAGACTGAATTACAGGATAGCACTGAATTATAGAAACAATCAGTTTTCACATTTTGCAACAATTAACATCCATTTTAAATAATTTAGTCTATTAATAAGTGTCATCTTTGCAGTGCATTGCACTGCCCTCTCTCTCTCTCTCTTTACCTTTTACTCCAAAAATGTTCCGCCTGTGTGAGATACCTGATATCATATCTCCTCTTCATCCTCCATTACTGTGTCTCTCAGGGCGTCCTTAGAGTCATCTACTTGAATTATGAATGTGAATTTAAAAATTGCAAGCACTGAAGTAGAGATTACTCAAATAAATTGTTTTTAATGACTACTAATCCAGCTGTTCCATCTTGCAACTGGATGTAATTCTGTTTTGTAGACTTGAGGGAGACCGGTCTCCTTCCAGTTTCTTGGGTAGAGAGAGAAAACATTCAAAAGCCCTACTGTGGGCCATCATCCCCAAAGTTCAAACTGAGGTCCTGGCTGTCAGAACAACTTTCCTCCTTCCTCTGGAGCGTATCTTAAATAGATTTCTTTGGGGGGAATTCACAGCTCCTTCTCAAAGCACTATCAAAGTAGCCATTTGATTAGGTGCAGAAATATTAGCACATCTCCAATTTAAAGTTTGCTTTTCTCACTCTGATTTCTTTCTGTCTCTAGTGACTACCGAGCAATAGGAAATGGTTTTAGTGGAGGTTAAGTGATCCATGCCCAGACCACTTCACCGATTGTAGGTCTAAAGCCGTACGGTTGGGTTGATGGAGCATATCTGCTTGGGCTTACACTATGATTTAAGGCTTCATGCTAAATTAACAGTTTTAAAGGTTACAAGTAATTTTTCTGCACATTATCAAATTCAACAAATTAAGTTTTTATTTTGCTGCTTCATGATCTGTTTGCATAGAAGTCTATGACCCTATTGTTTATCCAAATATATAGTGCATATTGATTATATGCAAATAAACAATCACTTTGTCGTTTTTTTTTTTACAAGAAATTGCCAGAAAGCTAAAGCAAAAACATTCTTACAATAAACTCATTGGCAAAAAGTTAATTTTCTTCTGTTTGTACTGTAAGTCAGGCAGCATGCTTCCAGCAGTTGTAAAAATGCTGAGCTCTTTCAAAAAAAAATTAATAAAAATGAAAGACTGTGTAAAAATGACTGATTGTATTCTGTCATACCTAAAAATATATGTAAATAATATAATCGTGAGAAAGGGTGTGAACGTTGGCTACTGTGAATGATACTATTCTTGCTTTCAAGTATTTTTCTCTTGCATCAAAAGCTTGGTATATGATATTGGTGATGACTAGAAGTTTCAAATAATTCATGGTGAATAATGGATTTAATTAGTTTTAGCTCTGTTTCTGCATGTGATTTTGTCATGAACATCTTATAATTTTCTCAAATGTATTCATGAGATCATTTCTCTGAGTAAGTTTTAGTGTATATATTGTTCACAACTGCAAATATTTGAAATTCAACATCTAAGATGTTTTAAAGAGCTTTGATTGGATGTATGAGTCATATAGTATTTTTCTGTTCCAGGACTGGTTAAAAGAAACTTATAAATTTTTATGACTAGTCACATTTACAAGTTCAAAATTTCCTGTGTTCTTATTCTCTAATATTCATTTTAAAAGGTCCTTTTCTGTGAACTATTCTGCTATTTGACTCCTTTGCCTGAATAGGCTCACAAAATTATACTCAAAATTATACTCAAAATGAGTCCAAACACAGCCACAGTACAGTCAGCATTTTTCCAAGTAAATTTGGAAATTCTACTCCAGTAGATATATTTCTCATCAACTGGCCATTTCAAATGTGCTTTGCAATACTTTGTTTGAAGTGACTTTACAACTGGAGTATTTAGATCTTGAAAACTGGGGGGGAGAAGGGAGGGTAGAAAAGGTAATTTGCAATTTTTTGGTATTTTGTGCTGGGTTTAAGGAAAGGCATTTAGTGTTCCTTGGTGTCTGGGTTCATATAATCAACACTGAATACTAGCCCACAATGTCTGGATGCAGCTATATACTCATTTTTGCATTCACCGTTTGCCTACTCCAATACCACTAAAGGAGCTAGCCCTTGAACTAATACTTGATTCTAGAATAGGGTTAAGAGCTATAAATGTTTCTCTTACTCTAAGTTCTGTAACTAAATCAAAAGTGTCTTCCTGACATATGAGTAATTATATGCAGCGATTAAAAATTAAGTCTCTGAGCCACTAATATCCCAAGGCAGCTGTTCTGTTTTGCTGATACATCATGCTGAATTAAGCTGGTCACTTCTGGCCTGCTCACCTAATTCACATACTCCCTAATGGAATGAAATACTTTACTACGTTTTGATTGACCCACCCTTTACCTCTAATAATTTGTGGAAGAGATAGAAACAAACAAAATCTATTGATTACATGCGCCACGGTTGTGTAGTGGTTAGTATAATTTTAAAATAAAGTTACGCATGAGAATACGTTCATTAGTATAGACTTACATCCCCGATGTCATTAGGGTCACAGCCAGAATGGCATTTAATATCATGTACTTTAACCATAAGTAATTAAATTTATAAAAAAGACTTCAGTGGGACTAATTCAAAATTCAGAATATGCTTAAATTCTTTGTAGACTTGAAACATGGAAGAATTACAAATACTCTGTGATTTCCACTATGGCTCTTCCTGCTGTGTGGTAACTAAAACAAAGCATATACTAGCCTAACCAGAGGAAAAGACATATATTTTACGGCAAGCTTTAAGTGTTCCACAGTGTTCATTCAACCCAATCCAAGATTCTGTAAGTTTGCTACATCAGAAACATCATACATCTTAATTGTCAATGGTCTTAAAGACTCTTTTAAAGTAGCATTTCCAGGGCTACTTCTTATCAGCAAGACAATTAGTAAAGTGTCATCTTAAATAGAATCAGTCAGGTTTACTGAAGTTGGTATATTTTAACTTCCGTTTTCATTCACTTCTATAGTCTCAGCAAGAAATTAAGAGTGTTTCCAAAACATTTAGGAAATACTGCTTTCGGTTATATATTCTCATTTCAAAGTAACTATTAACTTTCTCAAGCGTTATTCTGGAACTACAGGAAGATAACTGAGGACAGAGTACGGCCAGAGTTTCCACAAACTGCTGTCCCTCTCCAATTTGTATATCTTAATTACCCGTTTTTCATTTCCCGTAGTTAGCAGATGCTTCTTCTGGCAATCTTACACAAAACTATGAAGCTGTTCCCAGTAAATAAATTATTGTCTTGAATATCCAATAGACACAATTAAATGCATATTATTTTTCCAGAGCTATTCCACCACTTAGAACAGGTAACGCTCTGACAACAAACACTATCTTTAGAACAAGATGAACTTTTATATTTTACCCTTCGTAGAGATGTGCTTAAAAAAATCAGCAGCACTAGCAACCAAAAAGAGTAATTATAGCTTTCTCCTTCTCTAACTATGTAAATTCATTTAACAAAATAAACACAAGGATATCCCTTATGTTTTATGATGGCTTGTTCTTCTGCCTTTTTTTCACGCAGAGGGACAACCATACCTTACATAGGATCCCAGCAGGAAAAACCCTAGAAATTCCTGGAAGCCCTGCCATCTGTTGGAGCATAGCAGAATGGGAGCTCTCAGATATATAGGAGGTTTTGGTCCATCATCTCTTCTACACTTTCTGTAAAGAACAGAAGATAACACACAGCCCTCCATTTGAATTTTGGGTAAGCCCCTTTAATGTAATTCTTATACAAGGATGTTGCTGGCTTACCTGAGGCCCTCTGAGATCACCAGTTTGTGATCATCATTATTTTATTATATCAAGTGAAAGTGAAGTAGTGAAGATGCAGTACACTAACTGGCACCAAATGAATGCAGGTTTTGCTATTTTTTTATTTTTTTTTCATGAGCTTCATATCCTCAGACAATAGCTAAAGATCTTTGTTATCTATCAGTATACAAATTCGGTAGCACAAAAGGAATATAAAGGTTACTTCCTCAGTGAACGGCTTTGCAGAGATAGTATCCCACTGGCAATCCTTTAACGAATAGATCCAATATTCTTGGCCTTCCACAAAAATACCCTGTGTCTGCTTCTTTTCTCCCTTTCTAAAAACAAAGGTGGAACAGATAGAAGAAGCAGAATTAAATGACACAAAAGCATTTCCTGTGCAGTCCCTTTCACTGTACTACTTTAAACAGATTATCATAGATATCAAGAGAACCACTCTCTTTTTCAGTCTATATATGAAGAGAGAGATAAGGTATATTTGTTATGAAGGAACATACAGATTAAAAATAATCTTCTGGCAAACAGCATGGTGAAATAAGAGCAGAAAGGTCACGTTAGACAGCATCTGGGTGGATTGTGACAAGGAAGAAATGGAGATGAATGACTAGTCTTAGATTAAAGATTCTCAGAAGTGCCTTACAGTAGAGTAATCATCATTGCAAAGGTGATTAAAATAGCACGCTTAGTCATGTTGCATCCACTAATCTGGAGATGAAACATTCTTGTACAGCACTTATTCACATATGTAGTGCATGAAGGCAGAATTTTAAAATGGTACGTCCCATTTGGCTTGTGAGTCAAGCAAAGATTATGGAACACCCATTTAATTGCCTCTGTAATGCCACAGCTGCAGCATGTGTATTTCTGCATTCAAATACTAGAAGCTACTTTCCTAGCTATTTTAGCTCATTTTACCTTCATTCTCTTCGCTTCCCTGCTAAATCATCTGTCCGAGGCCTGCAGTGAAAAATGGCTTTTTTCAGTCTTCCAGAGGAAGGTGCCTCCTGCACACAGCTGGTCTGCGGTAAATCAGAAACCTCCAACATTTCTTCTCGAAAGCGAAAAAGCTTCCCTACTCTGGGTGAAGAAAGCATTGCTGACGTTCTTAACAGACCAGACACTGATCTGCTCATGAAATCTTCCGAAGTTGTTTTCATCTTAGCAGTTAGCTGTTATGCTATCTAATCTATCCAACCATCTCTTATAATTCATGGAACTAATTCCTCTGATTCTTAATCAGATGCATGATCTGAAAATCCCTGCATGCAGGGAACTTTAGACTACCACACCGTCGCATTAGTTGTGGTTTATCTTTTTTCACATCGGTTTTAGAAAAAAGATTCTTCATTCACGATAGTTCCTAACCTGAGGCGATTCTAGCCTGCTTGTTCTCCTCGTAAAGGCAAGGTGACCCTGAATATCCTGCAGGCTCTGAGAAATCTAAGAAAATAGTGAAGTATTAAAAGAGATCTTGTCCAAATGTCTCCAAGGTGAATAAACTATCCCACATGCACCTTTTTTATCCACTTAATGCTCATATTCTATTGTGCACATGGAGACTGATTCAGGAAGACAAGATATTCATTTAACTGAAAATATTGCCACTTATTTAGAATCTGAGTAACTTATTTACAATCTGAGGATAAGAATGTAAAACATAGGGAGACTATCTTATCTTTGATACTGTAAATTTGTGGATTGAGAATGACCTCAAAACTAGAATAAAATAATTGACATTATTATCGCAAAACTATCTATAGAAATAAAAGAATTAGATAGAAAAATGCGCACATTTTCCTAAGTTCAATACTTCCGTCAACATAAGAGTTAAATAGGGAACATAATCTTACGGGGAGCTGCAGTCCCTGACGTAGGTGGCTTTGTGAAGCCCTGACCTTCAGGGTATGTACAAGAGTCAATGTTGACTTACCTAGCAAGCAGCAATATAGCTGCATTATTGCACTCTGCTTGCTTGAATTGGTTCTGCCAAGAATTTGGGTGTGTTGGACAAGGCGCATCCCCACTCTGGTGTGACTGGGATGCTGCTAGCCACTGATCTACTCTGTGCTGAATTGTGCTGCACAGCCATAATTGAAAAGGTTTCTTCTCGGATAAAAATGTAAAGATAAGCAATTATAAAAGATTTTCGTCTTTCATACGTTATTCGGAGTGATATTACCTGTTCCTCATTCTAGTCTCCTTTTTTCCTCAGATAGAGGAAATTCTGGTGTAGTGCCTGGGAAAATGATTTGTGAGGTGTTGTCACTCTCAAATCCCCCGTGATACCCAGAAGATTTTTCAAGATTATCTTGCCTAATTTCACTAATAAGGGACAGCTGCCTACAGCACGCAACTCTAAAACTTGGTCCTAAGTTTATATTTTTTTTAATATGTTTTAAGCAGTCTTTTCATTGCTGTAGCCTGGACTAGAGATATTGATTACAAATTCAAATAATTTATGGGACAGATTCAGATAGTCATGTCCTTTTGACCAAAGAAATAAAACTATTTCTGATACTTGCTAGCCCAGAGATATCATCCCGCTGCAGGAGCTATGCCAAACTGCTTTCCTCAACTGATAACATCCAGGGTAAATAGGCAAGATCTTTTCCACTCTTCTTCCTCCTCTTCATCTGTGAAATGTATTCAACTGAAACAAGAGATTGGCCTCTTCCCAGGGGATCCAGGACTTCGCATCCCTAGAAGCTAATATTCTTCTCTGTTCTGCAGCAATATCATGAATATTATTCAAGAGTCAAGATACTGTCTGTTCTGCCAAAGAAAAGAAGGCTTTTGCCAGATCTTAATCATGAACCATATAACCTAATAGTCTATGTTTAGAAACTTCTCTTCCAGATGGTGCGCATTTCCTTTTCTCATCTTAGGATTTCTTCTACTCAGTTGGACTGTTTATGTTATTTCTTCCTGTTTTTCCCTCCGTTTCTCTTCAAATAAGACTCAGAATTAGTCAGTACAGTTACTGTAAAAATTCAAAATCATTCTCAAAGTGAAAGTCTCTCGTTTGCAATAGGTAATCTGCCTCAGGGTAAAAATTGGTATTTTTAGATGCCGTGGTGCCATTTTTCCCAGATGACTCCAAAAATATATCTGAAATTATTTTATAAGTACTCTGAATGTTCTGTCATTTCCTTTTATTTGAGGTGGCAGTAATTTTGATGGATTCACATTGCAAGGTTACATTTTAGACTTCCTTGCACTGATAGAAAACAGTAAAGTTTTGAAAATGAGAAGTTTGAAAGGCATTCTTCCTTGGAGACTGGACCGGCAAGAAAAGAAATCATAAATCACTATTGCATAATTCTAGGGGCATACAAGAAAACAAAAAAAATTTCAATGAAACTTCAAGCTTACTAAAAAATGCTCATTAGAAAGGAAGGAGAGAACATTTTTTTGTTTTGTTTTCATGGGAGGAATCATATCATTCTCTTTCTTTCACAGGTATAGCATTTCACCAGGAAATAAAAAAAAAAGCTCAGTGAAATGAGCGTAAATACTGCCAGATATATGGTGGGGCACATGTTTTTTCTCTTGCGTGAAATAACCCACCTCAGACTTTTCAAGATGCACTTGATCGCACAGTAGCAATGCAGTAGTGCTGATGGGAGCCTTTCTTTATCGCCGTCTCTTTGCCAGAGGGAAAGTGCTGTTGTACAGGAGCACAGCCCAAATAGCTTTACTTTCACTGTCATTCTAGAAGCTGTAGGAAGAACGGTAGTACGTTGAACATCTGAGAAATAAGAGTGAAAAGTAAAAATAGATATAAAGATAAGCAAAGCAAGTTTTCCAGAGAGAGATTTCAAGATTGGCCGTAGGAATCAACATGAAGTCCAACAAAACATCCTTAATAAAACCTCCATCTCTTCCATTCCTCAGGCATTGACACTACCTCTACTTATAACAGAGTATTGCTTACTGTTAGAGTGTTATTCCTGTCTCCATTCCTTTTTTTATGCTTAGGACTTGTAGCAAGATATTCTGATACGATATATAATTGTGGAAAATGGTTCGTGGAGCATAGTACAGTAGATAAGCATGCGTATCTTCAAAGAGCATCATCGGATTAGTAATGAGCTATATAACTTGATGCTGTCTTGATAAAGATGGTAAAAAAAAATCAGTCATGGTAGCCTTAAGTTATCACAGTTCCATTAAAACTTTGGACAGAGAGTCACCAAGGCTTCAGGGGCCATGGGTGGGATTTTTCTCTCTCTTCTTCTCCTGCTGCCCAGCCAGTCTTATCTCAGTGGACTAGGATCATGAGGAAACTTTACCATATGGTGAAGGCTGAAGTTAGTGCTGTTTGTATCCTGTCATTTTATTGTCCTCCTAAACTCCTTTCCTGGCACATGGGCTCCTAACTGTTTTTCACTCACTCTCTTCTAGGGCTTTACAACACCAGCTCACAGCTATTATCTGCTCCAGCACTTGTGAATGAGAGGGAGGAACACTGCAGGCTGTGGGGAATGATGTGCCTCAGGCATTTTGCATCCTGCGTGTAGGGTAACTATGGAGGTAGCACTTCCCCAGCTTTCAGGACAAATTGTATTAAGAGGTCAAGGGAGCAGCATTGGACCAGGGAGTACCGTGAAAAACCAAGAACAAGATTCATGTTGTGGTGACCATGATGCTACTGTAATATCAGTACCTAATAATTATGGTACAGTTGAGTATTGCATTCTTTTAAGATCTCAGTGCTGTTAGTTGTGTAGTATGGTAATATATGGTGATATTATGCCTACACTGATGAAGGTAATGGTTTTTTGAGTAGCAAGGAAGAGTGAACTCCTTTCAGGTCATACATACACATTCACATTTTCTTGCAGCTAGATAAGTTGAGGAATTAGGAGCATGATACAGAGCCCGTCCTTTGTTTTTGTATCTGAAATCCTTCAAAGCTGACACAAGCTGTTAATACTGAGTTGTTAATACTGCCGTTTGACGACTCTGGAGTGGACTATGTGAAATGTATTTCATGGCTGCCATTCTAGCTTCTATATTTGTCACAAATTGTCAGTGTTTTTAGTTAAAGACTGTGTGTACTCAAAGGCAAAATTATTCGCATGTCTATGGAGCTGATGCTTCCAAAAATGGTTTTGAAGAGTGCTGGCAGGGCTGTGGTGAAGTTTGCAATGGGAACTGATATACTTATCTGGTGGGGGAATGTGAGCTTGGAAGAATGAGCAAAATGACCAAAAAAGGTTTGAAGAAATACATAGACAGTTGGAAGCAGTTAAAAGAGAAAAACTGAGTTAAGTGTGAACATGAACAAAAAAAAGAAACTATAATAATAAACTGAATAATAATTACTATAGGGAAAATTAGAAAGAACAATATACAGGACAACAAATAACAAATAGGATCAAAAGGGGGAAAATCTCAAAATTACTTTATAATTAATTGCTATTTAAACCCTCGAGAGAAGATGATTATTTTTAACTCTATTTTTTTCTCTAAGCTAGTACTGACAGGTACTGTATACCTAGATAACTGGATCATCTTTTTTGCATTTTTATGGTATCTGGAAAAATACATTTCAAGTAAATTTTAACTACTAAAGATCGTTTTTTCTCATTCCATTTATTATTCAATAGCCAAAAATTTTTTTTAAAATGGTATCTTTTCTGGCCACAAAAGCCTGTTTACATGTTTTTGAACTTAATGATAAGGTGATAGTGAGAAAGTGATAGCCAGTGATAAGGTCCTAGTATGGGACATTACTTTTTCCATTTTTTAAGAACATTCAAGTTTCAGATTATAAAGAACATTTTCACATGTACAGAAATTCACACTTAAACTCAGCAATAATTTATTTAGGGGACATCCAGCAAGATTGCTTGTTTTTCAAATGAACTAATTTTACCAAGTTTCAACTTTGCAGGCATTTCTCCTTCTGTCATTAGAAATAATGATGTTAGGAAGCTGATATCTCTTGAAGAGTTACATAATTACGTAATATTTTGGACAGATATTGACACATTAAGGGACTTTGCCATGGTGAATATTGAGATATCTACTGAATAAAATTCCTGAAATCACAATCTAACTCCACTGATTCCTTCGTTCCTTTCCCCCTAGCTAGCAATATTTTCAAATTATTTCAAAACAGATTTCAAAACATTATCTCAAAATGATGTTAAACAGCAGGTGGGAACGTGGTGATTAACAGCGCAATTCATACGAATAGGTTGTTCTGAACAGATTAGCAATCGTGATGACTAATGGCTTTGGAAAGCATGGAAGATCCCTAGAACCTTCATGCATCAAGAAGAGAATGGAAGTGAGACCAGGCATTACTTTTACGGGATATTTTTCTGAAGTGGTTCAGCTGGTGGGACAGGGCTGTTCTAGTGACACTTCAGAACACAGAAGGCTGAACATAGGCCTGACAATCTAGATGAAGCTGTAGCCGGAGCTGTAATAGGAGTGCATTTTGTGTCTTCTTAGGTGTGAAAAGTGCTTAGCCGTTGCCATCTGGGAACCTGCTTCGTTTCCAGTTACATCAGCCTATAGGCAGACATTTTAATGTTGGTAAATCAATGACTGGAGGTGTTTTAATAAAGGCAGGTACTATGATAAGTCAAAGTATGTCTGCACCCGCCATAAAACTTGGAGTAAAAAAGATGAATTACAGGTTTTAGTCCCTAAATGATATAGTCATACGTAGCTAATATTTGCCCTCTTCCCACTGGGCAAAAGACACTGCAAGTTCCAGTTGATTGGGTATGATTGATCCATTAACATTAATAAATATCTGAAAAGGTCCATTGTACCATGACATTTTGAAATTTCACCCTGCTCCACACAATGAAAAATGAAACTCTTGCCTGATGTTAACGGTGCTATAATTCCAGACCTTATTCTAAAAGATCCACCTAGTCTCATGCTTCCCTGTTTCACAAAAATTATTGCTATTTGTATGCTGAAAGATGTTACTCGTATCCAAATTACGGAGTGATATTCATTTCATAAGGTAGATGTTTGTAGTGTTTGCACATCAGAAAGATGTTTACACAGAGGTGATGGATGGGGACCAGATATGGAGAGTCTTTCAGAATGGTCTCAGTAGGCTGCAAAGCTGTTTCATGACCAAGTAAACACCGTGCTTAATTTGGGAAGCAGATTTTATGTTGTAAATGGTTAATGTTGTGTATGAAATTATTACACACTACTGTATCTACTTTGATTTTGCTAGCAAAATAGATTATTAGGGAGATATGCAACTTAATGGCATTTTTCAGTTAAATGCAATTCTAAAGAGTAATAAAACTATAGCTTTGATGTATAACAACATAGTAGACTGGAAAACTAAAGTACCATAGAAACAGTCAATGTGCAGGATGAATGCTTATTTGTGTAACTGTGGACCACAGCAATTTGTAGAGGGGACCATACCTATTCTTGTTGTGATTCGTAACATGGAGAGGGTTGGTCTGTCCCATGCAACTATAAGAATGAAAAGGCTTTCAGTGATCTGTGTTCCCAGTAGGCTTCAGGACAGGGTTAGATAGGCCAGTACACTTAAGCGTTGTTAATCACTGTTCTTCAGTGAGCTCACCTCTTCTGCATCACATCAGTATCCATTCCTGAATACACCTTTTTCTGTCCAGTCTTCCTTTTCTTGCCTGTTTCTGGAATTTTTCTAGTTCTTCTGCCTCGTTCTTCTCTTCTAATATAGGACTTCTGCTATTGTTCAGCTGCTGACTTGGAGGCATAGCTGGGCTTTGTTAAAGCAACGCAATTCTCCTCCTTCATTCCCTTTCTCATCCCTTAGAGGTGTAGCAAAGTATTAACTACAATACCAGGTTTTTTCCCTTCATGTTGTGCTGTGATTGGTGCTAAAAAAAGAAACATTTTTTATTTCCTTTCTGCGGTATATTTTCCAGGAAGAAGACTAAGATTTTCAAGTTTGGGGTTTGGGTTGTGGTTTTTTTTTAATTCTAGTATGTTTTCCCTGCAATACAGTCTAACAATAGCCTTTCAATGACTACCACAGGTCTTCCTAAGCATAGGCAAAGGCCTCAAAAGTAGTGAGACTAGTAGCTTCACTTTAACCCATCCAAAACAGGCTGTTCTTATACTGAAGATAGTAGCTGCCAGCGTACCTCCAGAATTAAAGTATGCTCTTAATCAAAAAAGGAAAAATTGGAAAGATGCACTGCATTTGTACTGTTTGAGTGTCCTCTGCACAACAATGATCGTGGGATGCACCATCAGAAAGTTACTCTTTTAGTTCCTGTGAATCTTTTCCAGCTCTTCCTTTAAAGTTCCTCTGTGTCCTGAGAACAAGGATTTAACACATGGCATAAAACTTGAGAGTGACCAGTGAGTGTTAAGCAACATTTTCCTGCTTTTTGTATGCAAGGATAATGACACAGAGGACCAAGTCAGCAGAGAACAGTGCATATGCATGAATAGGCTCAAAGAGATCTAGTTCAATGAGATATATTTAACCTTTTCTTCAGCCCAAAACTGACAAAGATAAGCTGCCGTTATCAGATTCTTCTGAACTGGGGAAAAAATACATTACACTGGAGAAATGCTCTTTCCTTTTAAAGAACACACGATTAAGATATAACTTACAGTATTACTAATTGATTCTCTATGAACAAGATAAAGAGATACATGAAGTTTCTTCATTTCTCCAGTAGTATTCTGCCAGGGATACCAGATGCAGTTCATAAACAAGACGAGAAAATCTGTCACCCAGGCCCTCTTATTATATAGGGGATAAAGGATTTAAATGGTCCTTGAAAAACCTTTCTTTTTGAGATGTAGGATGATTAATTCCAGGGAGATATCATGGGAGCTAAATGTTTAAACTAGACCCTGCCCAGCAGCTTGATCCCATGTGAGTGCCAGTACAATAAATTTCTGCATATGTACGCTATTTAAAAGGTCTAGACAAATTTCTGTCTTCTGTCAGAATATCACTGAGCAGCTGCAGCACATTATATCCCTGCAGACAATAAATTTGCTTTTGCACATGATATAGTTTAAAAATTTATGAAAAGTCTTGTTAATTTGTACTCACCAGTAAAAGATGAAGTTCTGTCATGGGAACTTAATTTGGCAAGGATATAGCCTGGGTCCATTTGAAAACATGGTGGATTGTTTTCTTATTTCATTTATCTATTTTTCAACAGCTTTTGTAAGGCTCATGACATCTGCAAGGTTAGAGGAATTTGCTAGCTACGGGGGCAGCTGCTCTTTTTCAAAAAGTTACCCTCCCCTAGAATCCTTTTTATGAGGCAGGCTCTGACTATCATATTAGTCTTATCAATTTATTTGTGATTTATCTTTCCAAGACTGCCTATTCATAAAGGAGAATATAAATATATGTTTCAGGTTAATCAACAGTTAACTTACAATACAAATAAGAGAATTTTCTAAAACAGCCAAGATCTGTATTTCTTATGATTATGTTTTATCTCCTATTTTTATGACAACTGTAGAAAAATGTTATTTCTCAGTCATTATATAGGTGGATTAGTCAGGATATAGAAAATGGATATAGAGCAGTATCACGTCTTCCTTCTCCGAGAATTTGGATTAAATTGATGACAGCAGCAGTGGACATATAGTTAGCATGTCTCTGACGTATTCCTGTTCTTGAAGCATCTCTATTCATACTATATAAAGCGATATTAATTAGATCGGGCTTCTAGGTCAGCTGCTTAGTTTGTCAGAACAGTATTTCAATACCCGTTCAACAGTGATTCAAATACACTGTGACTGGCAGTGTATGGATAGGACACCTGAAGAAGGTGTGGATGTTACATATTCACATAATTTCAGGTTCTGCTCACCTTATCTTTTTTGGGTGGGAGGGAAAGGGATTCTGGCAGAATGTTAACAAGGTCAAAAGAGGTCCACAAGTTGGCAGATGAGACATTGGAAATATCATGGCCTTCCTTTAGTGGCCTGGCTTTCAAGATAGGCATGAATCAGAAGGAAGAGTTAATAGGGGCACACGGCCTCTGAAAGGGGAGTCTGGACAACAGCCGTTCTCTCGAGTATGAAGCGGCGGCCTCTCTCTTAACTCTGATTTAACACTGCAGAAGCAACTTCTATTTTCACAAGATGGTGATGAAGGAGGGGAAAGACTACCAATGTAGCATGCAGCCAAGACTCTACATCTCTTTGCTTGGACTTTTCTTTTATAACCCCAGCTGCAAAGCAAAGCAAAGTAGTGGTATCTGTAGTAATTATTTTGTTACCCATGATGTATATATCCTGGCACAGATTTTAGTGTTATTTACACATGAGTGTTTGTTGAAAAAACATGTCTAATCCTTGCAATATCTTACAGCATTTATATGGCTTTTAAAAGAAAGCTTGAAATAATTTAACCTCAAGTGTGCAGTTTAATTTTATTTTATGTATAAGAAAATCTTATTATCTCTAAAAGTTCAGGACAGTGCTAAATTTGTGACCTTATGTTAATTTCCTACTGGTATATTTCTTGGCCTTTTTTTCTTTTCCTTTAATATACGGCCATGGTAAATTCAAGGACATTAATATTTATTTCTGAATGTGTTCCATTGCCAAGTGGAAAAAAGTAAGGATCAGAAGCGGTTATAAGGTAGGAAATAGTCAAGCAAATCAGAAAAGGAGGGGAAGCACTAAATTTTGATCTATAGATAAAGGATTAAAATAAGTAGTGGGGAGAAAATGTCACCATTTTTACTGCTCTGTTTTCTTGCTTGAGTAATACTCTGAATGTGTTATAGCATTAAAAAAAAAAAAAAAACTAAGCAGCTGGAGGACTTAATGGCATTGGAGTCTTGCATATATCTGTCTTCTGTCCTGTTATTACTTACAAAACACGGAGGTAGCACAGCGGTTTTCAAATCCTATTCAACGAGCACTAATGGGAGATCTAATTATGTTAAAGCACTTTGTACCTACTGGATTAGAGACTTTCTGCAGTATCGTTACTTGGCTTTCTCATAGGCTATCTGATGTTGGGACTCTTACTGGAAAGATAATAGGCTGAAGACAGCTGAAAGCAGATGTTTCTCTTGGCTGGACTCTCTGATGGCTTACGTGGTCTCAGAGAAATGTTTTGATGTATTGCAAGACAGACCCAAAATATTCAACACACATCATGGTGCTGTGGTGACTGACAGGTAAAAATCTGGTCCCCTGAGAAGGGTTAGTTTATCTTTGGTGTTTGGTAATTCACCTTGAGCACTTTAACGAGGAATTTGCCCCTTGGAAACAGAATTCCTGTGTTGCTCCATTAGTTGTAATGTGCTAAGACATACATGAAACAGAGTTAAAGATGTACCTCTTCTCAAAGGCATGAAACACCAAGATCTTGTGTCATGGCTATTCAGAAGCACAGGACATGTGCATGCAGCTGATTCACCGTCAATGACCTTGTCATGAGCTGGAATTACCAAGTGCCGAGTTTTGAATATGTCTACATTCAAATAAATAGGGTATGACATAGGATGAAAGGGATCATAGAACAGAAGAGAATACATAGTTCTCCAAGCAGAGCAGGCCAAGTGTGGAGCAATGCAGTTTGTGACAATAGTGGCAAAGATTACTTGAAGGGATAACTGAAATAATTATAACAGCCTCACTCAGGATGAAATAGACTAATGTAGGACACAATTTTACATAAAGTGAAAATGATCACTTTGTTTTATGAAAATTTTCAATATATAGACAAGACCTGCATTTTGATAGAAAAGACTCCATTTGCCAAAAGGCTTAATTTTAACTCTTCAGGAAAAAAAAAACCAAACCAAAACTCGATAAGTTTTATATAATCAAATATATACATTTAATTTTTGTGCATAACAGACTTTCAGTTTTCATTAAAACTTCACATTTTGGTATAATCGTTCCAGGGAAGCCACCAAAAGCACTTCCACAACAACTTCAAAAGCCTGTCTTGAATCTGGAGGAACTGGCTATCAAAGAGTGTCAGCTAAAGCACTAACATAATACTGTCAATTCAAATCACGATCCAAATAGAAAATAATGTTTCACTGTACAGCACTTAAAAATAGTTCCTCCTTCCTCACACTGGATATACTATCTAATTAGCAGAAAACTGTTAACAGTACAGTTCTTTATTCCAATAGTTAATCAAATAATATGAAAATTTTCAGCAATAAGTATCACTGTTGTGTTTTTTTATAATTCAATATGGGCATCATCCAAAGCCCATGGCAACAGGAAGGAAAAGTAATGATATCTTCCTGAAACCCATCAACTCATTGTGGAATTAGTCTCCTTGGAGATGACATCTGAACCCCTTTCTACCGAGTTTTCTATCGCAAGCATGAAGTAAGGGTGATAATAAATATAGCTGTTAAAGAAATTGGTCTGCTTTATCAAGTGCAAGTTTATTTGCTTTTAATTAGAAAAGCTTTTCTGAAGAAAAAAGGTCTGTTTATTCTTTGTACAGCATCCATTTTTTTGCAAATTAGAGTCTGTTAGTGTGCTCTGTCTAGTTTCTTAACTAACTCTTGTCGTGCT